>NC_133507.1:26874224-27175862 GCF_049354715.1 Callithrix jacchus | reverse complement strand
CCATTGAGGCAGGGGCGACACTAAGCCAGTACTGTCCAATGCCAGCTAACTCACCTGGTTCAGGATGGCTGGGCTCAATCGCCCCATTTCACAGGGGAGGAAATAAAGACGGTCGAACTGAGCCTTGAAACGCTGGTCCTAACACACCTCCTTCTTCAAGACCTCCTCCTTCTTAATGTAAGTTAGAGTTTCAGTTAGAGATGGTAGGAGAACAGGGAAGTCAGGTGTATTAAGATTCAAAGAGAAGTGGCTGATAATTTTCAGAACTGATGAAAGTCACTGAGCCTCAGGTTTAGGAGCAACAAGAAATTCCAAGCAAGATAAATAAAAAGGTACTCAAACCTAAACTAAATGTAGGGAAAATAGAAAATCACAAAGAGAAAAACTTAGAAACAATAACAAACAGCAGACATACCACCTATATGGGAGCAGCAATTAGATTGATGAGTGACTTCTAAACAGTGATCATGCAAGCCAGAAGACAGTACAATATTTTAATACACGAGTTGAAAATAATTGTAAACCTTGAATTCTATACTTACACAATTCATTTTTTAAGAATAAGAAGGAGATAAAAAACATTTTTGGATGAGAAATTGAGAGGATTTGAGACCTCACTAAGGAAACTTCTAAAGGCGTGCTTCTGGAAGACGGTAAGCGACCTCAAGTGGAAGTTCTCAGATGCAGGGAGAAATGGTGACAGAAGAAAACAATGAGCACAAGAATAAGGATAAACATGCTTTGGCTATAAATAATAACAACACGCGGCCGGGCACAGTAGCTCACACTTGTAATCCCAGGACTTTGGGAGGCCGAGGCGGGTGGATCACCAAGTTAAGAGATCGAGACCATCCTGGCCGAGATGGCGAAACCATGTCTCTACTAAAAATACAAAAATTAACTGGGAGTGGTGGTGCAGGCTTGTACTCCCAGTTACTCAGAAGACTGTGGCGGGAGAATCGCTTGAACCCGGGAGGAGGCGGTTGCAGTGAGCTGAGATCATGCCACTGCACTCCAGCCTCGTGACAGAGTGAGACTCTGTATCAAAAACAAAGCAAAAAAAATAACAGATCATGTGCTTCATGAGGTGATCAGAGGTAGAGCTGTGTAGTTTAGAACTACTAAACTTTTACTAAGTAAGCATAGTAATATTTCTAGAGTAATAATTAAGGCATATAGAGTGTACAGCTTCCAAACATATGATATTATTCATAGAAATATTTCTATACTTGTTTGTATTTATGTATGTAAGAAAAAGAGTCTGGATTTACATAGACCAAAAAGTTAACCACCATTATCACTTTTCGTGTCACTGTATTTCTTAGCCTTTTTGGTCTTATAATTTATAATAGAATAAAAATATTAAAAAGAAAATGTGTTCCTAACTTACATATTTTATATTATGTGATTAAAAGCATTTGCTTTTAAATCAAATGTATGTTGGTTTGCATATTTCAGCTGTCACTTAGCTGTGTGATTATAGGCCTCTTTGCTTTGATTTCATGTAAAATTAGAATAATAATAACAATAATACCTACCTCATAAAGCAGTTGTGTGTAAATGAGGGGACACATGAAATGTGCTTCATACAGCACCTAATGGCGTCTGTGCCCAGTAAATGTTAGCTGTTAGCATCATCGGGTCATCATAGCCATCATCCTGGACCTGAGGCTCATTTCCACCAAGAGTGGAGGAGTGATGCCCAACAGATCTGAGCAGTGGCAGCATTGAGGAGTTAATGTGGAAACACGCAGGGATTACTAACCCTAGGAACACGTTGCGTACACTGGAAACACTCATGTGATTATGAGTCACGTGATCAGTTACGTCTGATGTCTTTTTTCAGTGTCTACTGAGATAAGCATGTATATATATGCTTATTTGAGCTATTGATAGATTTCCTGAGGTTGAACTATATGTGTGTTCCTGGAATAAAAGGCACATGGTAACACTGCATGGTTTAAAAAATATTAATATTATTTAATATTTAAAAAATTATTATTAAAAGATATGCTGAATTTGATTTGCTAAGATCCATATTAGTAAGTGAGATTACTAATTCCCATCCATTATTAGTAGTGAGATCTTCCTGCAAATATACCAGAATTTGTAGTGTGGTCTGAAGATTTTGATATTTTGTGTGTGTGTGTGTGTGTGTGTGTGTGTGTGTGTGAAAGGGGGCGGAGAGAGAGAGAATATTGGTGGCCAGGATTCTTTCATTCTTTCAGCTCTAAAGACAGAGACAGCCCAGTTCAAACTAGCTTAGACAACCCATAAAGGAATTATCATAAAACTAGGATATCCAGGCGAGCATTTGGCTTCAAGTAAAGATCCAAGAGTGCTAGCACTAACTTAAGGCACTATTTTCTCTTCCTCATGGTCCCTTAGCTTTCCCCACCTTGTGTTGGTTTTATTCTCAGGCAGCTTCCACCCACTTGGGGGCCCAGTTGATCTTGGAAATGTAAACTCCAGCAGGGAGTTTAGGGAGAATAGCCCTGCATGATATTCCTGAACCAGGCCCTGTTGCCAGGGAACACCATGCTGTGACTGACCAGATCTGGGCATGTATACCCTCCAGGAACCCTCATGGGGTCAGACTTACCTGGGCCACTGGGACTGCGAGGGAGAGGGGGAATGTTCGTCAGGCAAGGTACTCTGTGTTGTCCCCAGAAGGGAGACGGGGACAGGACAGGCAGTACAACAGATGTCTGTGCCTTGTTGGCAAGGTATTTTGTGTCACAGGTTTCAGTGACTTCATCTGGTTTGCACACCACTCCCATGAGCTTTTATTTTGTGATATTTCATTCCCATTTTTATTGGGAAGATGTCCTCATCCAAGATATTTGGAGGCTGGCCCACTTTGGCAGGATAATAAAGTGGCAAAGCTGGGCCCCTCCCTCCATGGGCTGCTCCTCAGTCGGGCGTCGCCTCTCTCTGAGTGCCCTGCCCGTCCAACCATGGCAGCGGCATGGCCCATGTCCCACTTGGTTTTATTATGGCATTCTTTTGTCTGTAATCATCAAATAAAAAAATGTACCTGTGGGTGAAAGTCAAAGTGGTTCTATTCTTACTGCATCACTATCGCCTGGGACCTTTCCCTTTCAGTTGTTTGAGTCATAATTTTTCTTCGGCTTATTGACAAAAAAAAATCCTGTGGGTAAGTCTCAGCAGAACCAACCCCACCCTCATTCATGACTTCACATAAACCTTATTATCTCCCAAAGGCCTCATTTCCAAATATTGCCATATTGGGGGTTAGGACTTCAACATATGAATTTTGGGTGGACACGATTCAGTCCCTGCGCCAGCACAAAATACTTTTTTTGGATGATATTGTAATGACCCATGTTTGGGGCAATAGGGTCATACATTCTGGCGGAAAGGCAAGAAAAGACAGAATCAAGAAGGGTGTCAGCAGGAGGACCTGAGCCCTGAGGCTGGGGATCTGCAGGGGGGTTGTTCTGCTGAGACTTACCCACAGGAGTTTTGTGTCTCCTATCTGCCTCTCTGCTGAGGTACATTTCAAGATTGTTTCTTCATTCACAGCTTAAATGAATCCTGTATTGGGATGCCCTACTCCATTTTGAGCATGAAGGTAGTTCTCAGTAAGGTATCTAATATACAGGAGAGGTGTCCAGAAAACCTTTGTGAAAGGGAAATGGGAGTTCTGAACCTCAGCACTGAAAAGAAGGAAGGTTCTGCTGGAGAACCTGGATGTGAGGTTGCCAAATGGTTTGGGGAGAAAAACATTAAGTTCAGTTTTAGAATATAGAGTGTGAGGTTAACTGTGAAATCTCTAGGTACACATATGCCAAGAATTCGCTGAAGTTGATAGAATCACACACTCTTGAAAGATATGGGTCATTTATTTGAACCCTGTAGTCACAGTGGGAATCCTTACTATAAAGCCAACCCTGATGCTCACCCAGGCCTTGCTTGGTATATTTCTAGGGACATAAAACTCTATAGTTTACAGAGCAGTGTTTTCTACATTTCGACAGTCCCAGCTCTTGGCGGATCTTCTGCCACTCTTCAAAATCTGCCTCTGTGACAATTCTTCCTTGTCCATGGATCTGTCATCAGAGGGAATACCATCTGCATCCGGCCTGGTTCCCTCGGGCCTGTCTGACTCCAGCCCTGGGGGTCTTTGCCCCTCACTGTCTTCTCCAGCGTTCACTGTCAGAATCACCCGCTCATCAGCTCGGCTGGATAACATGGAGGGGAGTTCTCTATTTGTCTATTGCAGGTATCTGTGGGCTTATTCCAGTGCCTTAAACACCACACTGCTCTTTGCACAATAAAAACGGCACTCGCTGAATGAATGAGTGGAAGAGTCTGTGCGGCCCAGAGGGCCAAGATTTAGGTGCCTTCTTCCAGTCCTGAAAGAGGCAGCACTGTGGGATCATTCACCCTGACCATGTAGGTGCACAGACCCAAAGGGATCTAGGGAAATTATCCAACAGTATACACTCGTGTGTCCATTGCAATTTGACCTTTCAGAGACGCCTTGGACATTACTTCATGAGGCATGGATATGTGTGGTGCATAATTTACAGATGGAGAGGAGTCAGACTGTTACCCAGTTTCACGGACTAGCAAGTGAGGAACATGGGTGTGGTCTCAGCTCTCTGCCCGCGTTCTTCTCCGCAGGGCTCTGTCAAGTCTTACACAACAGTTGTGCAGGAGTTGTCTCGTTTGCTTGAAACCACTATCCGCTGAAGTGTGCTCAGTTGATAAATGTAGAAACTGTATCTGAAGGAGGGCCAAGGTCACAGGGGAGGAGGAAGTGGTAGAACTGAGACTTTAAGCTGGTCTTCCAAGTCCCTGGCACAGGATTCTTTTGACGCAGACTTTTTCAATTTGAAAGGAGTGAATTCTGCTCTCTTCTGGAGGGGAGATGAAGAGGATTCTGAAGGAAACAGAGAACAACTGTTGGTTAAAAGCAAATATTACTCCTTTAATATACGACTCCCGACTTTCATTGTCATCTACTCATATCCATGTCTGGTCTCTGGATCTAGAAATGGGCAAATATAATTTCACTATGTGTAATGAACTGACTCCTCAATGTTCATTCGACACATGCTTCCTGCCAGGAAGTGGATTGGAAAAGAGGTAGGATCTATCTGATACATTATATGTCGTCGGGAGATTCTGATTAGAATAACCTTTCTGCATTCCAAGTCCCCTTTTAAGATCAAATGCAGAAGAAAATAGCTCGACTGATGCAGCTTTTCTGAACAAAGGAAAGGTAGGGCCTAATACTGCTTAGTTAGAGTTCCTGATGTGATAATAAGAAATACATATTTGGTCTTCGCCTGTTTCCTAACAAACAGGCCCTAAAACCCTTGGAATCTCTGGAGTGATAAGAGTGTCTTTTGTATATTAATGAGATGACTTGTGGCTGCGGCCCCTAGACGGCTTCAAGAAGGGGCTGGGCCAAGCTCTGTGCAGGATTAGACAGTTGAAACTTTCAGCCCCACCCCCTGACCTCTGACAAGGGGAATGGAGCTAGAGATCAAGCTAGTGGCCAGTGATTTAATCACTCATGCCTTCATAGTGGAGCCTACATAAAAACCCCTAAATGATGGGATTTAGGGAACCTCCCACTTGGTGAACACATGGAGGCGCTGGCAAGGTGGGGTGCCTGGAGATGGCATGGAGGCTCTACCCGCCTCAGCCCACAATTGCCTGCCCTGCGCATGTCTTCCTAGGTCTGTTCCTGCGTTGTTGTCTTAATACGACACTGGTAATAGTAGTGGTTCTGTGAGCTGATATAGCAAATTGTCAAACCCAAGAAGGGGAGTTGTGGGACTCTAATTTGTAGCCAGTTGGTGAGTCGTATAGGAGGCCCGGACATGTGATTGGTGTCTGAAGTTGGGCACTCGTGTGGGACTGAGCCTGTAACCTGTGGGGATCGATGCCAACTCCAGGTAGTTAGTGTCAGAATTGAATCAAATTGTAGAGGATGCAGTTGTCTGGAGAGGTGGAGGATTGGTTGGTTTAAGGAAAAAAGTCCACCCACTGACAGAGCCCCTGCCCAGCTAAGCTCTGCACCACCAGATGTCATGACTGCCCTTCCGTCCTGGGAAGTGGCAAAGACCCTGGGACCCCACCAGGCACCTCCTTCTTCTCCCCATTCTTCTCCCCTTCAGCAGTCCCATCCCTGGGGCCTCACCATCACCCAAAAATAATAGCAGGGCATCCTGGGGATGCAAGTGCTTGTCCTTGAGGCCCCACCGGCGGTCACCAGGATCTATTTGTCCTTTCAGAAGGCTTCCCTAGGTCACTCTAGGTCTTCTCCCGAGGATGAGCACTCACTTCCTGGTATCACCTGGAGCTTCCTAGGTCCTCTGACTTGACACTGCAGCTGCAACTTGTGCTTTCCTGGGCTTGCTCTGTGCTGGATGCAACAGGCCACGTGGCTGTGTGTCTGAGATTCCCAGGTCCACCTGGCCTCCCCTCTCACCTGAACAGCTGGCCACTTCCTCCAGATTCCAGAGTTAGGTTTACCTCCTGGGAAAACAGGAAGATCATCTACATGTCATTTATAGGATCAAACCAGACCATCGAAGCCATAGTGAAGCTCCTAAGTCAAAGTTCCTCCTATCCTGGAAGCCCCTTGGATGCGTTCCCTGTTGGGATAGCCCAGGGCTAGGAGGAACCTTCCTGAAGGAAGAGAGCCCAAAGCCACTGTAGATGCCGACTGTCCAGTCTCAGTAGAGCTGTAAATAGCCTCAGGCCCTCTGTGCTGGCTTCTCTGTACTTTCACTCTTGTATCTCTGAAGGACTAGAATCCACCTGATTCTTCAAAGATGTTGGTTGTGACCTCAGGGTTTTTCTCTGCTCTAGTGGTCTTTTTTGCTTTAGTGACAGAGAAGTAATCAGCATTGGGAAATGAAGGAACACAATTTCCCATCCTCTCTTCCATAATACACAGAACGTTGACAGTGGTTGGGCAGCCCGCCAGGCCAGCAGTGGGCACAGATGTGCAAATGCAGCACTGATCTTCCCTTAATGGACTAATCTGTGATCTTGCCCTGCACCTGCTCTGTGCTGGGTGGGCCCTGTTCTGGGCGGGGCGTGTACACAGCGATGAATCATGCACTCTCCCTCCGCAGATTCTGTCCCAGATTGTTTTTCCAGCAGCCATCAGTCTGCCCATCTTCATTTATATCCTTCCCGGAATTCAATGTCATGGTCCCCCCGTGGAGCCTTGGACACCACTCAGGTACTTAGATGTACCCCTAAAGCCACCTGCCACCACCAACCAGTCCCCCCAAAATGAAGACAGCAACAAAACCAGAATCCTGAACCTCACATTTTCTCAGGGAGGCTGGCAGCCTGGGGTCTTGTGAACAGCACATCCCCTCTGTCCTCTCTGCATGTTCTTCTCGAGGGCCTGGTGCTCTTCCACGCAGGGCATGACTGGGATGATGGCAGTGGTATATAGGGCATTTGTAATCATTGTTCCTGCCATGCCCAGGTTATGGCCAGACCAGATCCACCCCCTCCCACCCCACGGCAGGGGTCCTTTTCTGACCTTGCTCCAGCCAACCTCTTCCTTCTGAAATCCCCTTTGCTCCTTTTCCAGTAACAACGAGGCTTCCCTTCAGGGTCCTGAAGAGGGCACAGAGGGCTCCGTGGCTTCCTTTGAGCTTGTCCTGTTTCCAAGGCTGAAGCCATTCCAGGATGGGTCATAGTAGGGGAGTGGCGGGGAGACAGTCTGAAGTCGGTGAACAGGAGTTCTTACAGACAGGCCCACCTTCCTCTTGTGATCGTCTGTTCTTCCCTTGGACCTCCTGGGCAGGAAACTCCTTTTCTCCTCCTGTCTGGCTGTTTTCCAGCCTCCCGGTTGTTGTCCCCACTCATCCAGCTGCTGCTGCTGCAGGTCTCGCCACTTCTTAACATGTGATTCTCAGCTCTCTCCATTTTGGTGCTGAGGGTGGGCTTTGTCCCTCTGGTGCTTCCTCAAAGACCCACAGGTGGCTGAAGCCCTCCTGGTGGGGACCACCCAGCAGGAAGCCGAGCAGCTGAAGTAGCTCTTGGAAGCAAACAACCATTCGGGGGTCGCTGCCCAGGGCCGCTCCTCCTTTTCCTCC
Source organism: Callithrix jacchus (assembly GCF_049354715.1). Classification (NCBI taxonomy): domain Eukaryota; kingdom Metazoa; phylum Chordata; class Mammalia; order Primates; family Cebidae; genus Callithrix; species Callithrix jacchus. The sequence continues at coordinate 27,167,760 of NC_133507.1, read as the reverse complement.
AGCACAAGCTCAGGTAGGTCAACCTAAATGGCCTGATGGAACTGACCATGGTCCTCATGAGGGTTTTTCTCCACGGAGAATTGATGTCTCCTGAAAGTTCAGCTGCAAAGATTAAGGGGCTACTGTCAATAGGTAAAAATGCAGCGTCTGTTTCCCATTCAACTGCTGCTCTTTGGAGGGTGTGGACCTTGATGAAATAGTGCACCTGCACCAGCCCTGCGTCTCTGGGGCACGGGGGTGGAGGGAAGGCAGTGTCTTGCCCATCAAGTCAGCTGAATTAGAGGCAGAAGATTTCCCGCTTCTTCCTGAATCTTCTGGGACCCGATGCTTAGATCAGAGCTTGGCAAATTATGGCTGATGGGCTGCATCGGCCCTGCCTCCTGTTTTTGTATGGCGCATGAACTGAGAGTAATTTTTACATTTTTTAATGGATAGAAAAAAACACCAAAAGAATATTCTATGACATGGAAATTATTTGAGATTCAAGTCTCAGTGCTCATACACTGAAACACAGCCACGCCTACCCATTTATAGATTGTGTCTGAGGTTGCTTTTGTGCCATAACTGCAGCATTGAGTAGTTACCACACAGACCTTATGGCCTTCAAAGCCTGAAATATTTACTCTCTGATCCTTCCCAGGAAAAGCTTGCTGACCTGTGGCTTAGCTGGTGCCGGTGGAAGTGGGTCTTCTGCTTGGGTGGTGGCCTCTGAGAAACAGCGATGCTCCCATGAACAGAGAGCTTGTCCTCCTCTATAACTGGAAGGCATGGTCTCACCATCACGCTCAGCCTCCTGTGCTAGGAGATCCACAGCCTCTTTCTTCTCCAGAAGCTCATGCTCCCCTATCTTCAAGTATTGGGGTCCCAAGCATAAATTAAGACATCGAGGACCATCTCATTTGGTTTATAGTACCAAATAGCATAAAAACAACACCTTAACTGCTTTGAAAAGAAAACAGATTTTAATGCCTTGCATGTAAACATTTTTACTGTTTTGCATATATTTTCTATTTGTAGAGTAATTCACGGTTTAAAATTTAACACAAAACGTTTTTTCGGTGAATGATGGATGAATATATTCATCAAGGAATATATTCAACAAGGAAACTACTTTGTTTCATAAAACCTCTTAAAGGGGATTTTAGATCTGTGGAAGGATATGTGATTTCCTTAATCAATTTGTTGTATAAACAGAGTGTATGCCCACATTTTTTTTTCTTTTTATAAAAGGCATTTTATTTTATTTTATTTTTTGAGACTGAATCTTGCTCTGTTGCCCAGGAGAGAGTGTGGTGGTGCAATCTTGGCTCACTGCAACCTCTGCCTCCCAGGTTCAAGCGATTCTCTTGCCTCAGCCTCCTGAGTAGCTGGGACTACGGGTGTGCATCATCACGCCCGGCTAATTTTTGTATTTTTAGTAGAGACAGGGTTTCGCCATGTTGGCCAGGCTGGTCTCGACCTCCTGGCCACAGGTGATCCACCTGCCCCCCGCCTCAGCCTCCCAAAGTGCCAGGATTACAGACTAGAAAAGGAATTTTGTTGAAATAATTATATTTAAAGAATGAGATATCATTTTGTTATTGGAGGGACAAAGGGAAAGCCGCCTCTTCATTTTCTGAAGGTTTGCTGAAAAATCAGCTCACAAAAGGCAGATTAATTGGAGAAAAGGCATACACATTTTATTAATGTGTACATGAGAGTCTTCTGAGTGACCCAAAGACACAGGGGAAATTGTCCATTTTTATGCTTAGGTTCAACAAAATGTGGATAGCTATGTAGAAATAGGACTGGATAAAAAGGGCCTGATAACGGCAATAGACGGAGTGGGGAAACCCGGCAAGGCCTATCTGTTGAGATTCTTCTTGGCCTTGCTGACCATGCATTCCCTCATTCCGAGTATGACGCAGGACCCTCTCTGGAATGGGGGTCTTCTGACCTACAGTCAAACAAAGTAGGGCAGATAGTTTCTTTATGGCCAGTTTTTGCACAGACAGGCAGAGGGAAAGTTAAGAGTGATATTTTTAAGTTTTATGGTTGGCTTTGGGGAAAAAGGCTTCTGGTTTCCATGCCCTGCCCCAGGGCAGAGGGACTCTAGTGTCTGTGTGTAGCCTCAGGGGAGAATAGGACTGAGAGATGGGAGGGCAAGAGAAGACCAGAGAAATTTTCTTCTGAGGATGCTTCTGAAGCCTTGGTTTTGGGTATTGTTTACTGAGTCCCAACCTTTGTGATTTTATGAGATTTCTGGAACAGGAAGTGCTCCTGTGTCACACTGGGCATCTGTGGACTTGAGAATAGCAGAATTGCCTTTGCTGCATGTCCTTCTCATGCACATTTGCTTTGTTGCCATTAATCTTCACAGAGAGTCAAACAGTAGGTAGCATGGCTGTGCCTGGGAGCTTGAAGCCGGAAGCAAAGTCCAGCGTGGCAAAGTTGGAGGAGAGAGACCAAGGAAAGAAAGCGTTTGTGTGAAGGTGTGAATGTGAGCTCGTCTGTGCTGTTTGTTGGGGAGGGACAGCATTGGTAGGAATCAGGGGTGCCCAGAGGGGTCAAAGGAGTGGGGGCAGAGTAAGAGACGGAGTGAGAGATCAAGAGAAAATCAGCAAGTGAGTGGAGGAAGAGAGGGGACAGGTAGACAGGGAGAGGGGCGGGAGAAGAGGAAAGGCAGAGGAGGGGGAGTGGAAGAGAGAAGGAAGAGGAGAGGGCATGTCCAGGAGAGCGATAATAGATTGAAATGAGGGTGAAGCCAGGAGCTCGGGTTAAGATAGGGAAGAAGTGCTACTTTCATGGAAGTTTTTCCTGAATCTTTCTGAGGTCCTGAGCACAGGTGGGCGGAAGATGGATACAGCAGGGAAGCTGTTCAAGGCCAGCTTCCCCTTTTATGTTTTCCAAATCCTGCCCCTGAGAGGGACCCCCCGAATCCTTCCCTGAGGGTAAACCAGGGATGTCTGGGTCCCTTGCCCCTCCTGCCCTTGGTCGCCTGTCCTACTCTCCACACTCACTGAGGCCTGGTGTCCAGGGAGCCCCCAGTCCCTTGGTGTCTGCAGACACAGTCAACAACCAGCACTGCCATCGGGCCACCTGGCCACACACCTGGGCTCTGCCTGCCTTCATCCTTCATCCAGCAGGACACCCCTTCGCCCCTCCATGGGTGCCAGCTCTCTTTCCCTCTCTGGGTGACAGTGGCTGGCAGTGGAGAGTACCATTCCCTTTTTTTGGTTCTCACTTTTGAAGAACCCTGAGCCTCCAGGATTCCGGGCATAGTAACTTCCCCTGAGAAGAAGTTATTGGGTCAGTCTCTGTTTCAGAAGCAGCAAGGTCAGTTGCTGCTGAGCGGAGGCTGCCCTGGTCTTTGAACTGGCTTTCTTTCATCCGGGGTCCTGGTCCTCCCCTTCCCACTCCTTCCCATAGAACCATTTGCCTCCCGATCCAAACAGCAGCCACGTCCCATGCTGACCCCATAACCCCCACACTCCTCTGGCTGAGGCCAGGTTCCCTCCCGCTCTCCGTCCACAGGAGCAGTCAGTACTAAGGATATGCTGTCCAAGGACATGACCGGCTTAGAGGTGAGAGGTGTGTGGGCCCCAGAGACAGCTTTGAAACGGCCGTGGATCACATGGCATTGATTTTGCACCTGATAACCTTGTATGTGCCTCTTAGGGGAGCGCTCAGACTTAGAGCAAAATTCATCCATTCATTGGCTCATTTACTCCTCTGTGTAAAAAATATGTGCTGATGGTAAAAGGAATTTGGAGAGATGTGGGGAAAAAAAGGAAAAAAAATTGTGTTGAATGGCTACCGTGTCCCAGCTACTATGCCATGTACGTGTGCAATTGTGAGCACGTGGTCTTCAGCAAACTGCACAGGAAGCCTCCACTTGCTACAGCCCGTCATCCGCCTCCTTCATCCTTTCCCCTCCCTGCACAGCTCCCCTTATTATTCAGCTTTTCCCACCCGCCTTTACCTGCAGACTCAGGGATGGGCCCTTTAGTCATGGATTGATGCTTCTGTAGCCTGGGTTTGGCAGCTGTAGGTGAAGTCTCAACATCTTACGAGGTCTGAACTCTGTTCTGGCTGAGTTTCAGGATGCTAGCAGGTACAACAGCTGAGATCTGAGCAGTCACCAAGGCTTCCAGGAACGCCATTCCATGGGGCCCACTCAGTCTCAAACATGGCGACAAAGAAAGCATGGTCATCATTGAGGGGTGTGGTGATTCCATATGGCAAATGAATAGATACTGCTTCCCGACCTCGGGGAGCCTCTCCTACCTGGGGAAGCAGAAACACACTCAGCAAGTGCGGGATTGATTTACTGAGTGAATAACCACATTGTGCTGCACTACCACGTCTGTTCAGGTGTCTGCATCATGGCGCCACTTCTGTACGGTTTGAGTTAAGTGTACAGAAGTGCGGGTCACTGTACACTGTCTAAATTAGGCAGTGATAGTCCCAGGTCATCCACGTCCTCCCAGTGATTCACCGACTGGTATCCTGGTGGGGGCTGTGTTTGCTTCATGGCCTGTGTGGGCCCTGGCACCAAGAAGGGTGGTAGCTGCTTTCATTGTGGCTGGACCAACAATGATGTCCATGTGGAGAAGGTGCACGTGTCCCTGGTTATCTGGACAGTCTTCGTTCGTGCCTGGGATTTTAACGTCTCTACATGCTGTCGGGTTTAGTGTTTGTCCCATTCTCCTTCAAAGGTGTGGGTTTTGGATGATAATTGACAAGGCCAGCGTATCTGTGAGCCCAGCAGGCAGGACTCAAGCTGACGCACCTTGTCAGTTACTTACTGGTTAAACAGTGTTCAGAATCCACCCACTTACTGCCTCCTCCAGAGCCTTCTGGACCCATCCCACTGATTGTCACTCCTGGTTTGTGCTGGTTGACAATGCTGGTTTCCAGAGCTCTCTGGGTTTACCTGCTATGTCACTTTTCACACAGCTTGTCCCTGGCTGTTTGCTGGTCCTTCTCCCATCTCGATGCGCTCCGTCTTTCCTTTCTATACATTCCTTCAGGGCCTTGTACCATGCCGTGGAATAAGCTCAGTCCACCCTTTCTGGAGCGACGTGGGCCTTCATTCAATCCCTCTGCTCGCCAGGCCACTGTTACCCCTTATCCTAACTTCAGAGCTGGTGGCAGTGTCTCTCTCCCCTACCTTGAATAAATCATCTTCCAATATCTTCTTACCAAGCATCTCACCCTCTTCATCTCTCTTATCTCATTTTTGTCTCCCTTCCTCTTGTGTGGCCTCGTCTCCCGGTTTTTACTCTTTCCCGAATATTTCAGGTTGTTTACTGTGCTCATTTACTACTGTACTAATCAGAAAATCACACCCAGGACACGGTGAAAATGATGCTTCTTTCACAGCGTTGCTGTATGGATTTGAGCTTGCTCAGGACCTGCCAACTCTCTGGAACTCAGTAGCTATTTCAGCTTCGAATTCTGCCTTTCCCCCCTTCACCACCCCTGTCCCATCCTTGTAGGGAAGTTTGCTCAGCTCCAGGTGGCTATGCCATTTCACAACTGCCGGCTTCTGTTCCACTCTCCCAGCTCTGTATTCCCAGTTTCCAGGCAGCCTGCCCACGGAGCCCCACGTTTCACTTACCTTCAATTACATCACTTGCACATTGCTTCCTGATCATAAGAGCATTGTATTTTAAGTTTTTAAAACACAGAGATAATAGAAAATGATAAGTGGGCAATAAAAATCCCATGTTAGCTTTGTTCCCCTTTTTAATGTATTTACCTCAACACACACACACACACACACACACACACACCCTGTCTCTTTCTTTGTGTGGATGTACAAAGATTAGAGGTACGTTGAGTTAATTCAGTTTTTCTTAATGCTGAATGGTCATGCAACTGTGTTTGGCTGTGACTGAGGCTGAAGCTGAATCATTGTATGAAAATACGACCTTCTAACAAAAATAGGTATTGTTCTTATGTTATTTTTATTTATTAGGATTCCTCACATTGTAAAGTTAAAGTCTAAGTCAGCAGCAGTCGTATCTGTACCTTGACCCCTGCTAGATACTCCTGTTCACCATACTTCAGTTTATGATATAGACATTATGAATATAGACATTTGTTTGCAGCTGAGTTTGGTGGAAGGATGAGATATGTTTGGTTTTGTGAATCATGTCTGGACTGGTGATGCTTTACAATAGATGTTATGTTGTAATAGGAGAGGTTTTTTTCCCTTGTGAATTTTTGAGGTAGCACAGTTGATAAAGTTGACAATTAATTTGTCCTTATAAGATATGAAGGATTCAAAATAAGACTTTTTCTTGAAAGATGCATGGTCTAAACAGAAACAGGAATTTAAAATCCTAAAGGTTGTTCATTGTTGTGAAGGCCAGTATACCAAACAATCCCACAAAAACGTGATTTATAATATATGCAAATAATCTCTTTTATTCTGTTTTGTTAGTAGTATTTATGGTTCTGTATATACCTTGGCTCAGAAAGAATATGCCAGTCTTTGTAAAAGTAGCAAGCAAGTGTGTTGTCTCTTTTGTTTCTTTGAGATGGAGTCTCACACTGTCGCCCGGGCTAGAGTGCAATGCCACGATCTCGGCTCACTGCAGCCTCTGCCTCCCAGGTTCACAGGATTCTCCTCCCTCAGCTTCCTGAGTAGCTGGGATTACAGGCACACACCACCACACCCAGCTAATCTTTTGTATTTTTAGTAGAGATAGGGTTTCACTATATTAGCCAGACTGCTCTCGAACTCCTGACCTCGTGATCCGCCTGTCTTGGCCTCCCAAAGGGTTGGCTCTTAATATTTGTGTTATTTCTTCTCTTCCTTTTACATGTAACTTTTTGTTACAGTTTTTAACAATTGATTTGTACATCTATTTTGTATATAAAGTTAATAGCTTTTATGATATGGTCAAGGATTACTGCACATTTCATACTTGCAATAATATTTATATTTATACACCATCTGACTGGGAGAGTTCAAAATATATCATACATACAGGGAGCTTTTTAATCTGAGTACATCTAGAATGCAGGCTTACATTTGAATGTGAATATGCAGACTTGAACAATGAGTTCATGTGGCATGCCTTGTTTGTGATATTGATGTTGGTATGCTGTAGATGTAGAGATGATGGTGACCTGAGTATTGTAAGGTCATCAATCATGCGCAAGTTCAAGGATGCCAGAAATGATCTTGCGATAGGTATTTGACTCTTTGTCCTTTCAAAGGCCAAGGTATTCATTTAGAAGCCATGGCCAAATAATAGGTTTCGGGGAAGTAGTGTGGCTGAAGCTGAACTTTGATGGATCCCTGGTAAATATGTTTGCATATATGATTTTGTATCCTGTTCTATGAACTTACTCTTAGCGTTTTCCTGTAACATTATCTTTGAAATCATGATACTTAAAGGCTGAGTAACTTTTATTAAGAAGTATTCCGTAATTTGTGAGCTTTTCTCTTTATGTCAGACTTGTTAGTTCATTTGGTTTCTGTTCAACTTCCAGCTGCCTTTGGACAGTCAACATGCATCTTAGTCATTCATTTTTTCCCCCCGCCTTTCATATCCTTTGCCCCTGTGAAGAGGCCTCTGCAGTCATTGAGAACTGGCCTCTTCCCTTCTATGTAGGAAGGTCTCTCAGATGTCTGAAGACAGTCTGATCCCTCCTTCTGCCTCAAGGACTCTCCAAATTGTGTCTCACTGGCAGGGCCTCCTCGATGAACCCGTCACCATCCCATGGTTCTTTCGGATGTTTTTGAATGTGGAGAATCAGGGCATCAAGCCCTCCAGCACACTCTCCCACCAGCAGCCCATGTCTTGCCCTTTCTCCTGCAGGGTGTCTTACTGCATGGGGTTCCTGATTCCCTAGGCTCAGGACCCGGCAGGCTAGGTTTTGGCTTAGAGCCCTTCTAAGCCTTCATCGTGGATATCCACTCCACTGATGTACACCAGGCTTTCCAACCCAGATGTTCTGGGGTAGCTTCTGTGTAGTTGATGACACACACTTTGTTCTGATGGTCTACGGCTTTTAGGTCTGACTCAAGCATGAGACAAGTCGTGGGTGGATGTCTCATTGCTGGTTGCACCTGTACACTCATCTCGCACAGAGTGGGGCAGGTTGAATGGGTCACTTATCCTTGTTGTCGTGCTCCAGAATCATAACCTCTACAGTAATCTCCCTACTCTTCTTCCTTTGGAATTACCGGTTACCCACCTTCTTGCTGGGTCTGTTTTATTTTTACCGCTTTTACAAAGTTCAGCACAGAGATTAAGGGACTTCAGCCAGCAGGTAGAGAAGGAAGCTGGAGTCAGTGGGTTCGGACACTGCCGTGTGCTGTAGCGCAGTGCCCCTGTTTCAGAGGAGAGCCAGAACTCTGCTTAAGCCAACACTGTTAGCTGAGGTTGGAGGGCATCTCCCCCAGGATGCCTTAGGACCGGCTCCAATTCCCTAATGCCAAAATCTGCCTGCCTGGTAAAAGGGGCTCAGGCAGGCAGCCAGGGCTCAGCATCCAGGTTGGAAGCACCAGCCAGGGGAGGCAGGACACGGCCTCTTCTTGCTTTCCTGGCTTCAGTGGCCATCCTCTTCTCTATTGCAGAGACCCTGACCCAGCCTGCCGATCAGAAAAGAATGTCTTACAGAGGGGATAAAGCCCAGCAAGGCTCTGCCGTCAGAGTTCTCTGACTCCCGGTCTAATGATTTTTTTTCTGTTGTTCTGCTCTAAAAATCCTACCCCATGGAGGTCCTTTGGGAATCATGCGCCCTGTCTTCATTCCAGAAGTGAGAGGGACCCTCCCTTGCTTGTACTTCAAGAAAAATCCTTTATGATCTCTCACTGAAATGTTTGGATAACAATCTAGATTTTTCAAATGTGCATTTGTTATGGTTGCACAAGAAATTCAAGTAACCGATTTTTCAGAACCTAAGCAGTTAATGCTAGAAATTTCGCTGCAAATAAATTGATCAGTATGCAAGACAGTTGTCACGGCTGAATCATGGTCCACAGTTAAGGTAAACAGATCTGTGATGACATTTTCTGAGCAGAATACAAATGCAGCTACATTTCCTCCCAGAGGTTGCTGACATTCCTCCTACACGGATAACAGATTCTCCTAAGAAGGTGTTGGTCACAAGGAAGAAAGACCTTTGTTTAATCCCTCTGAAAAGGTAGGGCTGTGGTATTTGATGTGCTTTCTGGGAGGAGAATTGTTCTAAGAGAGAGGAATATTGGGAAGAGCGTTTTTCTTTGGTTAGTTACCTGCCCTCACCCACTTCCACCCATGGAAAGAGCCTTTTGGTTTTTCGTTTATTTGAATGGTCATTAAAATATTGTATGTTGTCATGTTGGGGAAGTTTGCATGTAATTAATTTTTCCCAATGTAAAGATCTGGGGATATTTTTCTTACTTAGATTCACATGAAATAGTGGGGAGAGCAAGGTGTCTTTTTTTGTTCATTTCCTCCTGTTCCTTTCATCTGTGATGCTCTCAAGTTCCACGTTTTTTCTCCAGGTTTTCGCTGCCTGCACTGTATTATAGGAATTTGACACAGTATGCCTGCCTCTGAAATGTGAGATAGGCTGTAGCTGGATGTGCATTCTCAGCCAGATATGCTTTCTGTGTTTTGGTGAACCTTACAAAATCTTTAGCTTGTACTGATTTTTAAATGAGCTCCAAACCTCATTCCAACTTTGTGTAAGAGCAGGCAGTCATTTCCCCTCTGTGTGAATGGGAAACAATTTCCTGGGGGGGATATTAGCATTTGGAGTCAGACTGCTGCGAATACAGATATTTCTATTTGTGAATCTGCCATTGGTGATGATCAGGGATCTTGAGCAGAGATCTAGACGAGAGGCTCGAATTAGAATGGGGGAGTAACTCTCATGTGTAGGGAGTTGCAGTAGGGATAAGAGGCCGGAGAGCTCCAGGGACTGGAAATGAACAAGCAGGCATATCCCTCAGAGGGGGCTAAATGAATCTGCTCAGAAATTCTGGAGCGGACGAAGGAATGCTTTTGGGAAATGGCATCTTTCCTGTTGTAGTTTGTTCCTCCCAGAGCATTTCTGCAGTCCGCTGCCAGGTTAGCACAGGGGTGGTGTCCACCAGGAAGCCTTCTCAGATCCTCCTGGCCATCCCCACCACGCGGTATCCAGCATCCCTTGCGGTGTGCATCTCTCAATGTGAAATTACTGGGCTCTGTGCCTCCATCACACTCAAGACAACTTGTCAGAGGCAGGATTGGGTCCTTCATCTCTGACCATCGTTCAGCTTCTAGTGCAGCCCCTGGCTCAAAAGAAGAGCTTTGCAAATGCTGCTTAGTGTGGAAACAGAGACCGTTTCCTTACAGCAACCTCTGAAAAAGGAAAGAATGTTCTGATGAGCTCCATGTCTTAGTTGAGGAGAAACTGAGTCAAATAGCAAAGAAGCCAGAGCTGGAAGTAGGCTGCTACTGAACATGTGACCCCTGAGTCAGTAAACTGAGGAATGCACGAGCACTCATGCCTCTACTTTGCTGCAAAAGTCCTCATGTATTGAGCATGTGTGGCATGGCAGTTGTAAATATGCAACCAGCCCAATCATATTTTTCTTCCGTCTCTAGAAATTTTTTGCCCCATACAGTGTAGGAGGATCAGGTGACCAAGGTTTTTTAGAATCTTCCCTTTTGGGGATCTGACGCCGATACACTATTTTGAGGCAGTGACATCATCTCTTTCCTCTGGCGTGCCCTCCTTGCGGTTCCATCATTCACGCCTGGCCATCTCTCAGCAGAACTGCTGTGACCTTCATTCATTCCCAGGAGAAGGCCAGGTACAGTCAGAATGAATTACCAGGGACCACACCTAGCCTGGGTAGGGGAGGGGTCGTTCAGAGACAGGCCTCCTTGAGAAGCGATATTTGAGCAAAATATAAATGACTGTAAGGAATTAATGAGGTGAAGAGAGGGAAGGGAGCTTTCTTGCCAGATGACATAGCATGTGCAAAGGCCCTGGGGTAGGAGGGAACGTAGCGTGTTTAAGAAATGGATAGGGCAGCGTGGCTGCATCCAGAGAGGTGGCTGGAGAGGTGGGCAGTGGCTTGGCTACACAGGAACCGGTGGGAACTCTGGGTTTGGGCTAAAAGGAAAGAAAATGTATTAGAGGACAGAGGCAAGGGCTAGCCTTTTCTGATGTGGCTTCTGAGTGTGGAATGAGTGGGAAGGGCAAGAGTGGCTGCAGGAACCCAGGGGCATCCTGAGGCAGGCCAGCAGCAGAGCCCAGAAGATGGAGAAACCTGTCAGAGGCATCAGCGGGGCTTTGCTGGTGGATTGGAGAAGCAGCAGCTGAGGCGGCGCTGCTGCCAGGGCCTGGATGAGATCACCTAGGAGGACATATAGGAAAGGAGGCTGCACAAGATGCCCTGAGGTCTGGAAGAGGATGAAGAGCTGGCAAAGGAGGCCTGGGAGGAGGGGCTGGAGGCAGGAGGTGGAGGGCATGCGCCTGGAAAACCAGGCGAAAATGCTTGAGCTGGAGCAGGGGAGCCACACCCCCAGAGAAGGTCAGGGCAGAAGAGCGGCTGTTTGTCTTCACAGGAGTGGCCTCATGGTGATGGCAGCTCTCTAGTGGGGTGATGGACGAAAGTCTGCCTAGAGAAGGTGGAAGGGAGCATGGGTGTGAGGAACCGGCAAGGTGGGGGAGCTCTTCTGTGGTTTTGCTTCACCAAGGGGAACAGATTACTTTGCCGCAATTCCAAACTTTCTGTGTGCAATGGACAATTCGGCATTGGTTTTTGAGATTGGTTTGAATTTTGATGTGTGTAATAGAATGTGTTCATGTTTCTGTGCTGCACCAGACGCCTGTCTTTTCCAAATGTGGCAAAACCTTCAGCTGCTTGGGGAAATTGAGGTGAGGGTCCTGTTCTTCATGCCCATTTCACATGAGCTCCTTGCCAGGCACTGCTTGGCTGCCCGTGGTGAACTGGTGTCAAGAGGGGATGGATGGATGACTTGTCTGGGGATCTCTGGGTTTCCTTCCCAAGGGTATGTAGGGCTGTGGGGTCCCAGGGATGTGACAAGTTCAGGCGCACACTTCCCCACTCGGGCAAAGCTCTTAGCATCAGCAAGGAGGAGGCTGTTCCCTGTCAGCTCCAGGGTGGGCTGTGTGTGTGGTTTGTGTGTATGTGTGCGTGTGTGTGTGTTTCTGGTGTGTGTACAAGTAGTGTGATATGTGTTTGTGGTGTGTGTGTGTGTTTGTGGTATGTGTATGAGTAGTGTGATGTGTGTTTGTGGCCTGTGTGTGTTTGTGGTATGTGTATAAGTAGTGTGATGTGTGTTTGTGGTATGGGTATAAGTAGTGTGATGTGTGTTTGTGGTATGGGTATAAGTAGTGTGATGTGTGTTTGTGGTATGGGTATAAGTAGTGTGATGTGTGTTTGTGGCCTGTGTGTGTTTGTGGTATGTGTATGAGTAGTGTGATGTGTGTTTGTGGTGTGTGTGTGTGTGTGTGTTTGTGGTGTGTGTATAAGTAGTGTGATGTGTGTTTGTGGGGGGTGTGTGTGTGGTATGTGTATGAGTAGTGTGATGTGTGTTTGTGGTGTGTGTATGGTGTGTATGTTCGTTTGAATGGTTTGTGTGGTGAGATTTCTGTGAGTGGTGCATGTGTGTGGTGTATGCATCGTGTGCTCATTGATGTGAATGGTGGGTATGTTGGTGTGTGCATGTGTGGTTTGTGGTGTGTGTGTGGGTGTGTATATGAGTGGTGTGTGAGCAGTGTGTGTAGTGTTTGTGAATGATGTGTGATGTGTGTGAGTGGTGTGTGTAAGTGCATTGATGTGAGTGGTGTGTGTGTTGTGGGTGGTGTGTATGTGGTGTGTGTGAATGCTTTGTGTTTTTGTGAGTGGTGTGTATGGTGTGTGTATGAATGGTGTGTATGTGTTGAGTGGTGTGAGTGGTGTGTGTGATTTGTGTGTGTGGTGTGTTGGTGTGTATGTGAATGGTGTGTATGTATGTTGAGGTGAATGGTGGTGGAGTGTGGGGTGTGTGATGTGTTGGTGTGTGTGGATGGTGTGTGTGGTGTGTGTGAATAGTGTGCATGTATGTTGCTATGACTGATGTGCGTGTAGTGTGTGTGTGAATGGTGTGTATGTGTGTTGATGTGAGTGGTGTGGGTGTGTTTGTGATATGTGTGAGTTCTGTGTATGTTGATGTGAGTGGTGTATGCAAGGTGTGTGGGGTGTGTGAGCGTCATGTATGTGTGTTGAGAGTGGTGTGGAGGGGTGGGGTGTATGTGACTGTTGTGTATGTGTGTTGATGGGTGTGTGTGAGTGGTGTGTTTGGGTATTGATGTGAGTGATGTGTGTCGGGTGTGTGAATGTTGTGTATGCGTGTTGATGTGAGCGATGTGTGTTGAGTGTGTGGGGGGTGTGTGAGTATTGTGTATGTGTGTTGATGTGAGTGATGTGTGTTGTGTGGGGTGTGTGCAAGTATTGTGTATGTGTGTTAATGTGAGTGGTGTGTTTGGGTGTTGATGTGAGTGATGTGTGTCGGGGTGTGTGGTGTGTGTGAGTGGTTATGTGTGTGTTGATATGTGTGTGAGTGGTGTGTGGCGTATGTGTTGGTGTGTGAAGCCCTGAGAGGAGATGGGTGAGAGACAGGCTGGAGGAGGCCAGTGCAGCATGGACTGGGTGCAGGCCCCCAGTTCAGGACTCAGCTCCGTGCAGGGAGGCCCGCGCAGAGTCTGCACTCCCTCCTGAGATCTGGGCAGGCCTGCCAACTGGTGTAAACACAGGACTCTGGGGAGAGGGACCGCTGGAGGTCAGCACAGGTGGAGCTGCCAGGGTTTTGCGGCTCCTCCTTCTGCCTCTGGCCACAGCCTCACTCGGGGAATGTGTTATGAGTGGGGTGCTGAGTAGTCCGGAGGGCCTTCTGCCCGCCCTGCCCTTCTCTCTCTTGCACTCCTGTGAGTTAGAACCAGAAAAGCAACATTATAGAGGTGACTCAGCTCCTTACCATAGCAAAATGATTGAGTTGTGTTCACATCTATGTGTTTGTGTGTTTTTGTTGAACACTCACATGTGCTGCTGCTGTGCCAGGCATCATTCTAAGTGCTTTACAACGATCAGCTTCTTTAATCCTCATAACTCCAGGAGGTGCGTTGCTGTCCCCATTTTGCAGATAGAAAACCAAGGCACAGAGAGGCTAAGTAATTTGTGCAAGGGTTATATAAAGATCACACATACACACACATTTAATGTCTGCTTGGAAAGACGTTCTGTTCTAGAGAAAGTAGCAGAAGAGAAGGAATATTTCTTCTGCTAGACATCATAAATAATTAGCTCTCCTTAATACTCACAATAACTGTGTGATGTATTTTCCTGATCTTCTAGAGGAGGAGTCTGAAGCTTAGGGAGGTTCAGTAGCTTCCCCATGGACCCCATAGCTAGATGGAGTGACCCCAAAGCACGGACCTGTCCTACGTGCCATACAACTTTCATCTGGGCCTGTGATTGAAAATCACGGCCTGGACATGTCTTTTACTGCCCCTGGGAAGGATCTGCCCAGCCACCTGGCCTCCGCCTGGGCATCACGAGCAACAGGGACCCCACAGTGGGTGGCTGAACACGTGTCACCCTGCTCTGTCCTTCGCTAGCCAAGTTACAGGGTACAGGGCTGATCGGTTGCTGCTGAGTTTCCTCATCTGTAGAATAGGACGAATTTGTATTTACCTCATAGGTAAAGCTTATGCAATGAAGATGGCAGAGTGCTGGGAGGAGCAGAGTTAGCACCCAATGTAAATCTTAGTTTATGTAAAATTGTGTCATTGTTCTTAAGCCAATCTGTCCTATTATTGGACACTTATTGTTTAAAAAGGGCTCCATCTTCCTGTCTCTGTCTCATCCATTCATTGCTTCTAGTTCTCACCCGTTATATATACTTTCTCCTGTGTCTTCCACATGAAACCCTTTAAAAATATTTTTCTATTTGTGATCACTCAATTGGCATATCATTAAATTAGCATTAAATTAACACATGCATTGAGGGGAAAACCCAGAATATTTAACGAAACAAGAAGAGCTCTTAGGAGAAAATAAAACCCACCTACAATTTTCACAACAGAAATAGCCAAGTTTAACATATTATTGCATTTCTATCTGCCTTTTAGTCTTTTTTTCATCCATATAACACACACACACACACACACACACACACACACACACACACCCTCTGTCTCATCTCCCATCACATCGAGGGAGAAGCTATGTCTGTGTCAGGTCTGGGGCAGCAGGGAGTGTGTTTGTCGGGGATGTACATGTGTGTGGATATTCTAAGTCTGTTGACACGGACTGCCGAGCTCTCCTCTGGAAAGGCTCTACTCATGTCCACCCCTGACTGCAGGGTGCGGCAGTGGCTGCACAGTCACCTGGAGGTATCCAAAGTGTGATTTTCTCCCTAGACAGTGGTCAGTGCTCTTTGCTTGGAGTGAAATTCAGAAACCCTGGAGCAGATCAGCAACTGGCTTACAGGGCTGCTCTTCATCTAAAGGTTTGGCTTTCTTTGCTCTATTGATACCAGGCCCTGTCTTTGCGACTCTCACCTCTAACCTGGCCAGTGACCTTCCTAAGCCACCTTCTCTGGGTGGCACATCCCAAGAGCTTTGCTTGCTTGGAGTTATGTCACACAGAAAAGATGCCAGATTTGGGAAGCGGGTAGTCACTTTTCCACGGAAGGCTGACAGCTGATCACATTATAGATATGGACTTAGATTACAGAGGACAGAGACTTGTTTTTTTACTTTTGTTTGAATTTATTAAGGGCGGCTCCTAAAAATCAACATTAGAGAAAACATTTTATCTTTAAAGTCAATTTCAGTCTCATCGATTGCATTTTCTGTTTGGCTTACTTAGTATCCAGAACACTTAGTTACCAAAAATAGCATTTGATAAGATGAGGCATCCGTTCCTTAAATAAACTTTTTAAAGTAGGCCTAGGAGCAGATTCCTTGACAACAGGAAGAATGTCTTAAACCAGCAGCTCATTGCAGTTAGATGCGAGGCTCAAGCAAGATTGCTCACCATCAGCATAATCACCATCATTTTCATTCTTGCTGCTTGAGTGATTTTTCCCCAAGCACTGTGTTAGGCTCATCACATACCTTGTTCTTAATTTTAATTTTTATTAAAATAA
Source organism: Callithrix jacchus (assembly GCF_049354715.1). Taxonomy (NCBI): domain Eukaryota; kingdom Metazoa; phylum Chordata; class Mammalia; order Primates; family Cebidae; genus Callithrix; species Callithrix jacchus. The sequence continues at coordinate 27,151,624 of NC_133507.1, read as the reverse complement.
TTTTTTTAGATGGAATTTTGCTCTGTTGTCCAGGCTAGAGTGCAATGGCATAATCTTGGCTCGATTCTCCTGCCTCAGCCTCCCAAGTAGCTGGGATCACAGGCGTGTGCCACAATGCCTAGCTAATTTTGTATTTTTAGTAGAGACGGGGTTTCTCTGTGTTGGTCAGCCTGGTCTCAAACTCCCGACCTCAGGTTATCTGCCCACCTTGGCTTCCCAAACTGCCTGGATTACAGGTGTGAGCCACCACACCCGGCCCTTAATTTTTAAAATGCCCCTTCGAGGTACATATTAGGAACATTTCACAGCTGACACTTTGACCTAGCATAGCCCCATCACTCATAGCTGGGAAGTATCTGAGCTGTGAGTTGAAACTAGGTATATTTGATTGCAAAGTAGTGACTTTCTTTTACCCCATGATAGGTCATTTTGACTCAGTATTGCTCTGAAAGTTCTGGCCAATGATATGGGGCATGAACAAAAGAAACTAGACATGAAATAAGACAAGAAAAAGCAAAGTCACTTGTGGGCACCCATGCAGGTCACCTAATCTCCCATCCAAGTACTAACCAGGCCTGACCCTGCTTAGCTTCCAAGATCAGACGAGATCGGGTGCGTTCAGGGTGGTATGGCCATAGACAGGTCACCTATCTCTCCTTGCCTTGCTCCCCGCATCTGTCAGAGGAAAGGACTGGGTTTTTCAGTATTCCTCATCCTTTGCCCCACCAGCCAAGGTTCTGGGGAGCTTTACTTTTTGCAAGTTACATGGCAAAAACTACTGGCATTTTTATTTTCCCCAAATTAAATTCAGGTGATTGGAAAAGGAAGGGATAACAACCTTTCTGGGATTACCAACAAGGGATAAGGTCTTGTCCAGCCTGAAATTTACTCAACTCAAAGGCGGGAACGAGGTTATGGCTTTAAAATACCAAAACTTGTGCTCCTTAGAACATTGGCTGAGCAGGTGGTACACTTTTAAAATTTCCACAGTTAGAGACATTTATGATATGCTGGGATAACCAAAGTTAGGCAAACTTCTTTATATAGGTAGGACTTCTCAATGTGTTTTTAATGGACATTGGAATCTATAAGAAAGGTAAGTGCACAGCTTTTTTCTTAACTTATTGGACCATGGAACTCTTTTTCTTAGAGAATCTTAAGGGGCTGCTGTTCTGTGGAACTTATTTTAGGAAGTAGTGACTTTCATTGTCATCTGTGTTTGCTCTAACAGCGACTCTGCCCTTCAGTTTGGGGACATAATTGACTCATTGTGTTTTAGCCTCCATTTCAGAAAAATATAAATATTTTATCAAAGCAGGCAGACGATAAGGTTGTTGAGTTACTGCTTGTAATACTGTCTAGCCGTCATAAACTCAGTTATCTAAAGGGGAAAGAATTCCTTTAGGAGGAGGATTTTTGTTTCCTTGAGGACTTTTCGATGTGTACCCTGGTTTAAAAAACAAAACAGAACAAGTGTAATCATTCCCAAAGTTTTGTGGACATAGCAGAGTGATGCTAAATTAGATTCTGTTCATTGTGAAATTGTATTGTGTATTGTAAAATTCTTCTTCAAGAGTTTTGAGTGGGATAGTTCAAGTTGAGCTTCAAAATGTGTTTATGAAACATACAGTGTTTTGGGGTGTAACTGTGGGTCAGCTGTCACAGGACTCCCTGGTTTCTGCTGAAAAGAAACAGAGCAGTAACCTACACTGACTGTGCACTGGCAGCATCCCTGACATCTCTCTCTACCAAGAAGGGCCCAGATTCCTCATGTCTCCTGATCCGTCTTTTTAATATGTTTTTGTAGATTGCTGCTTCCCTTCTTTCCCTGGGGGAAAGTTGAGCTAAGCAAAGCTAACACTGTGGAAGTCCTCCTCAAGCACAGTAAACAGAATCACCGAGGCCTCTTGAAATATTTATCCTGTCACGGAATGGTCTGAGTGAAGGGTGCCTGAGCTTAGGAGCTCTCCGTTAAGTAGGAAGGAGAGACTTCTTAGTGTGGGTTCTTTGAAATCAGGGATGCCTAACACGACCATAATGAGCTTCCAAAAGTGTCTGGCTTATAAGAAATAATGTCTTGGCCACGATGTGCAGAAAAGGTACTCTCATTTAGTGCCAGACCTTCTTATTCTTTAAATTAATATTTATTCCAGAACAGTCCGGTGCTGGAGATCCAGGAAGCCCTAGCCTGGCCCACTGTACCCTGAAGTGATGCTTTTAACACCCTAGATCAAGAAGAGAGGGGCCAATCAGGGCTCAGATCCTCAGGGCTTCTGAGTCCAGAGTAGGCGTGACAACCAGCCTTTCTGCTTGAACATGAACTTAGGGCAACGGAGGGGCACCGGCGGGTGCTGCGGCAGGGTGTTGCCTCTCAGGGAGTGTGCCCCATCTGGGTTACCAGTAGTTGGTTCTTTCCCTCAGGGTTTCGCTGTGCTGCCTGGATTCCTGGACATCTTACCTGCATCCAGGTGGCCGGGAGACAGGAGTCCCTTATGAAAGCTGCTAAGCTGTGCTAATTCTTTTTAACCACCGTTCCAATCAGTAAATCTAAGAGTACTGCCGGAGATACCCTTTTCCAGAGAAAGAGGAAAGTCTTGCCCAGCCGCACAGCTGATGCTGGCCACTTGGATGCAGGTCCCTGGGCTCTCCGCGCAGGTGGGCCTTTGGAACCGCATGACAACTTTCTTGCCTGGTACGGGGCTTTTCCGGCATTGACAAAACCTCTTGTCTTTGCTGAATTCCAGAAATGGCTTCAGACATACCTGGATCGGTTTCGTTGCCCGTTGCCCCCATGGCAGCCACCGGACAGGTGAGGATGGCGGGGGCCATGCCTGCCCGTGGAGGAAAGCGGCGTTCCGGGTAAGCGACCTCGGCATTTCCGGGAATTGGCTTAATAAATGTTGAGCAATGCTCTTGACCTGTTAGGAAAATATTGTTTCTCCCCCTCCTGTAGAATAAAAGCTCAGCAGTATGCATCCTGTTTAGCTTTTGCAAAATTCCTAAATATGCACATAATTTGCTTCTAAGTGTTCTGGGCCTCAGCACACAGCTGGGGACTTCTGTTTGCTTGTACTGGTGGCGAGAATGTGCTCTGTGATCCTGCTGGGCCTGGCTCAGGCCATCTGAAGGGAGGGGCTCACCCGTTATCCTGCCTGAGCGTCCAAGGCAGATTTGGCAGCACTGCTGAGCTGAGCTGCAGCCCCTCTGGGCTGCAAAGGTTCCACCCTGATGGAACCTTCCCTCCTCCACAGATGGTGTGCAGGAATTCCTTTCAAAAGAATTGGTTAAAGCTCAGCCCCTGAAGACCAGACAGTTGGCACTGCATGCTGCTCTGCTAGTGAAGGTGGTAATCATACTAAGTGCTACTGTTCTAAGTGTACTTGTTTTGATAGGGCCACAAATATCACCACTCTTGAGCAGATGGAACCAAAACTGCACCTATTCATGATGCATAATATTTGTGGCTGTACCAAGACCTAAAAAACCAACCAGCCAACTAGATGGTTATCTAACCAACCAGAATCCTGCAGGAAAAACACAAGGGTCATTTCAGTCTCCATATACCACCTAGCCCCTTTCCCCTATTGACTCTATTTGATTTTTGATGATAAACAAGGTTTCTAAAACCTTTGTTTTGATAAACCTACTATTTGATAAACAAGGTTATTCATGAAGGTGAATCAATTTGTACTTTTAAAGCAATTTCTGCTAACGCATGGCTTCTTGGGAATGCAGCTGTCCAGTTACAGCAGAACCCACTTCTCACAGCCTAAGGCCTGGGGATGGGCCCATTTTTAGAAGTCCGGTATGATTCTTAAAGGGAGCGGAGGTGGAGGCAGTAGGAAGCATGAGGGCCTGGGATGGCGTGTGGCTGGGATGCCAAAGCATATTCAGCCTTGTCATTTGAGGTTGTACAAACACCGTATTGTGTGTCATGTAGTCTCTAAAGGAGGGCTTGAGATTTTTATGATTAGGGAGAGGGTTAAAAAGCCCAGCAACCGAGTTCAGTGGTTATGCCAGCTTTCCCTGTGTTCAGCACGCTCACTTGCACGCGCTGGGTGCTGATGCAGCCAGTTCTCCATCTGCAGCTGCCACCGTCTTTACAGCGGGACCAGCAGAGCTCTAATGAGCAGTGTTGGTGCCTGGGGCAAAGCTCCTTAGATCAACTCTGTAATAAATGATGTGCCTTGCCTCTGGGGCTTCCTGCGAACACAGCCATTCCATTTCAACCAGCCATTCCCGCTCACTAGGTGCTAAGCTCAGCAGTTGCTAAAAGCAGACGAGAGGTGTCAACATATCAACTTCATTGATTTTTGACGATGCTGGGACTTTTAAAATTATTTTAAATGTCTGTACCCACCCTAACTTGCATTTCCTGAGGACAGAGCCCCATGGCTTGTCCAAGTCCTTTTCCGGAAGAAGCTAGCACAGGACTCTGTGATGAGGGAGGCGGGCTGAGCCAGGGTCAACCCAGGCAGATGCTCAGGCCCAGCCTAGTACTTACAAAACCAGGAACTGTCTCTGTGCTGGGAAGTCACCTCTGCGCTGCTGCCAGGAGTCTCCTCTTCCCCTCCTACAGGATGTGGGCTGTAGTGAGTTGGGGCTATTTCCCTCCCTGGCCTCCATGTTTCTGACCCAGCCTGGTGTCCAGACACAGATTTGTGGTTGCTCCCTGAGCTTATGATTAGACTGGAGACCCAGTCCTTTACTTATTTTATTTTATTTTTAGAGACAGGGTCTCACTCTGTTGCCCAGGCTGGTTTGAACTCCTGGTCTTAAGCAATCCTCGTGCCTTGGCCTCCCCAAGTGTTGGGATTACAGGCATGAGCCACTGCATCCAGCTTCAGTCCCATTTCTGAAGAAGCCCTCCACCACTGTGCTTCCCTTCCTGGGTCTCACACACACACAGCATCGCATTGGAGGCAGATGTGGATCCTGAGCAGGCGGAGACTTAACCCAGCATTGAGTTCCACTTAAGGCCAAGGGAATGAAACATCAAGAAAAGAAATGAGAGGAAGGAGGATGAGCAGCAGTTGCCAACAGACCATCGGGGCGAGGGCGTGACCTGTGGAAGGCAAATCAGTGACCTTGACCTCTCCAGGGTGCTTGTCCTCCACCATCCTCCCTCTTGGGGTCCTTGTCCCTGTTCCTTTTCCCTGCCGGACGGAGGGAGCAAACAAACTGGTTTCACTTGCCGAGCCTGTGGCTCAGGGATGTATTCTGTGTCTAAGCAAAGAAACCCCCGTTTCTACAGGGCCGTTTCCATAGTAATTCTTGCATCTGACGTTTTTACATGTTTTGCTGAAATTCTGTGATTGAGGCCACTGCTGTTCTAGAAGCTCGTGATAACAACTCCTTCATCCACAGCCTAAACACTTAGCTAAGTACAAAGGAGACCCTGACGGAAATCACTCACACCCATGGAAATGCAGGTGACCCCACGGCAGAGCCCCTGCGCCTGCGCCATGGCACGCATTTCCCACTGCCCTCCTTACTGATGGCCTGGTGTTCTTCCACCTCCCGCTTCCCTCTGAGGATGTGGGACATGGTGGAGAGACTCAGAGAGAGAGGGGAAAGAAGAGAGAAGGGGAATGGGTGTGGCGGAAGGGGGCATTGGCATTGGCAAGGACCTTCCCCTGCCCCTATTCCTTGCCTGGGTCCTTCCACTCTGACTTGATTCTTCTGGTGGAGGGAAGTGTCCCAAATTTCCAGGATAGCCCCCCTTCCCATTCTAGTGTTTCAAAACCAAGCAGAACCAATGTCTCTCAGTTGGGATCCTCCAGGCCTTTTCCGTGGCCCAGCGCTGTGGCTCTTCATGGTTTAACTTCCCACTTGCCCAGCAGCCTTCATCGGTAAGCGTCTTGGCAAGTTGCCTGCTCTCCCAGCAGTTGGGACTCATGGTGAAGGTTCCGAAGTCCCAGATTCTTTTTATGTTTTTTTTTTAAACAGTCTCACTCCGTCACCCAGGCTGGAGTGCAGTGGCGAGATCTCAGCTCACTGCCACCTCCGCCTCCCGGGTTCAAGCAGTTCTCTGCCTCAGCCTCCCGAGTGGCTGGGATTACAGGCAGCCACCATCACGCCCAGCAAATATTTGTATTTTGAGTAGAGCCGGGCTTTCACTCTCTTGGCCAGGCTGGTCTTGAATTCCTGACCTCGTGATGCACCCGTCTCGGCCTCCCAAAATGCTGGAGTTACAGGCGTGAGCCACCACTCTGGACCCCCAGATTCTTTCAAAAGTGATTCCACATACGTGGGAGACATGAGCTGAAGTGTCATCTGGAATGCCAGTTTGTAGTAACCTCCCTGTTCTCAGTGACAGGGTGGTGAGGGGTGGGGGGCTTCCTTGGGGCAAATTCAGTCAGGAGGAAGTGGCAGTGACTAGTTAGGGTTTGTGCCGTCCCAAAGCTAGCCTTGAATGGGGACGGAGGGTAGAGAGTGAAGGCAGGGATGTGACAGTCCCTTTTTACTTGGAGTACGATGCTGGGCTTCTAAAAAAGCATCATTGAAGAAAAACAATTTTCAAGTTACTTACAGCCCATAGACCAGCACCTCCCTCTAAGGTAACCCTGGAAACCGCTGGAATGTGGTCAAATTACAGGCGTATTTCCGTAAACAGCTGTTTCTCTTGGTGAGCTCTATATGTTCTAGCGTTGCTGCAGTCTGGGTGGTCAGTCCAGACCTCTGATGGAGGAGCATTTTCCGGCAGCCCTTGACACTTCACTTGTTGCGGAAGCTTCGGGTTGGGCCAGGGTCACTCCTTTGCTGTCACTGTGGGACCAGCCCGCTTGTCTCACTAGGGCATAAGTGACTTCTTTTTAGTGGCTCGTGTTTGATGAAGCGTTATTATTATTACACATCCCGTTAGGGAGCTTCGCATCACTCACTCCTAACTAATTGCAAGTTCAGAAATGCCTATCATGGCTCTTTCTTGAGGCAGGTATTCAGGCTCATTGACAGAAAATCACAGTAAAATGCGTTTTCAGCCCATTTTTTGAAGACTCTTCGGCCATCCGTTCACTGTGCTGAATTAGTTAAAGGGAATACAATAGGATTTAAAAGTCATATTTTGATTACTCTCCTTTAATATCCAGATGCTGCTGTATAATTGAGACACATAAAAGGTATAAAACAAAGGATGATTTACTTAGACTTATAGCAAGAAATAGGCGTAGCTGATGGTAGTCCTATTTACAGTAGAGAATCTGAGATGGCGATAGGGGTCCCGAGCAACAGCATCTTCGAAGGTGTGGCTCTGAAAGGCCCTTTGTGTCCTCCAGGGTTGCATCGTTTCCCATGTTGCAGATGAGCCCAGTGAGACTGTTTTCAGGTGGCTTGAGTCATCCTGAGCACTTGAACAATCATTTGTATCCTGATTTATCTCCTGGTTCACCCCAACTTTCTAGTGCTGATGGCTGCACACATGCACAGGTGCGAGGCACAGGATCTTGGTCCCTAATATTCCGGGACAAATGTTGGTTCCCAGGTTCCCTGAGGACTTCAGAAGACGCTGGGTCGGGAGCAAGGCTATCCCTTTCTCATCCCTTCTGCTTGATTGAGCCACAGCTAACCTGGCCAACGGGGGATTGTATACCATGGGGCTCACTTCCTCATCTGTCTGCTCTCGCAAAGGGCTGGGTAAAGAACAGCAGAACTATCTTTGTGAAAACGAGGGTGACCAACAATCGTGGTCTCTTCTGCTTTTAGCACTGAAGTCCTGGATCCCGGGTATCTCCTCTCCTATCCTGACAAAATCAGGATGGTTGATTACCCTAAACACCCCTAAGATCACGCAGGCTGAGGACAGAGGGCTGGCTCAGAAATTGTATTTTGCGGGCACACTGACGATCACACTCATACCAACTTGAGCTAAAAGGAATTTTAAAGATAACTGTATGTCTCACACCCACTTGTGGTTTTGTTAAATGCTTGCTTGTGTTCTTTGGAATGTTGAAACTGCTATTTTTTTTCTTAGCACTGAAATGTTTTTGACAGCACGCATGGAGTGTTAAATAACCTGCCTGTGGACAGCAAACTCGCTCTTCCCCATCGTGAACACTAGGTGGCAGTGTGGTTCTGTGGCTCTGCAGAACCCGGGGTGGATTTGGTTACAGCGTTTTTGCTGGTTACCCTCCCTGTGTAATTTTCCGGGAAAGGTGGGGTGATGGTTCAGTTATGATGCAGCATATTGATGGCTTTGATTTATTTAGAAAGTCTTGCATTCAACTCCCACTTGTCCACAGCATCGGCAACTCTAAAGCTGCTGTGCTGCCTGGTTTTCCAAACTACCTTGCAGAGGTGTGTGTCTGTCTCTTAGAGGTGTCTGCATGGCCCTTTAACTGTACTTTTTCTTTCTTTTGCTTTTCTTCCCCAGCTCCTCTTCTCTTTGTTCATAGGTATTTCTGTTGTCATCCTGTCCTCTTTTCCAATTATGTGACTCCTTCTGTTCCTATACTCTTAGCATAGCCCTTGTGTCTGAGAACCAGACATTCCAAATTAGCAGGGATTCTATCAGGTCATTCCAAACAAAATAAGGCCCAGATCAGAAATTTGGCTATGCTGCACATAAAACAAAAGCAGAAGGTACTAATTTTAAGAAGAAAATACTTTTCTGCTTTATATGATTCCAGTCCCTAGGTCCCTCAAGTTTCCCCAAAGCCCCTAGAGACTGTGATTTGTCTTGTTCAGGGCTTCTCGGGTGTGCCTGTGCAAAGATGGCTTGCCCTGTGTAACCTGGCCGTTTCCTGGTAACCTGGGTGTCCTGTGCCTTCTCCAAGTCACTCATTTAGCCACTGAAGCCCTGTCCTTAGAGTCTGGGGGTGGGGGGGTCACCCTTTCTGGGAGGCCAGCAGCTCTAGAATCTGTAGCAGTGGTCATTTAATACACACTCCATTCTGATACTGAGCTGTTCAGACAAGGAATTTCTTCGTCCAGTCTGCCAGGCAGGCTGGCCTCCCTTCTGCTTGGATTTCATGGGAGCTGTGCCTCATCCAGTCCACCAGGATTACAGAGAACAAGACGGGGAATGCAGGGGCTCTGAGACATTGTCTCCAAGGAGCTCCACTCACCCTGGATGTCCAGGAGAGCTCAGACATCTGTGTCATTTTTCCTTTTGTTCCTCAAGGACTGTGGGTATACTTGACACCAATGAAATATGCCCTCTGCCCTAACATGTTCAGGAAGCATGTGAATTACCATTAGAGAGGCATGATTTTTTGAGAAGAGTTTGAGATATTAGTTTAGTAAGTATCTTTCAAGACTTTTTGTTTTATGTTGACACTGAGAGATCCAGTAAAGGGTGACTCTGAATAATTACTTGGCCAGTTTCCACCAGCACAACCGATTTGAGTAACTTGGGCCCCAAACAGCCATTTCCCCCCCAACAACCATGTTTGCTCCTGGATTTAATAGGGCAATGGCCTTAAATGTCCTTTTCACTTTGACTCATCAAGAACAGCCACATTTTCAAGCAGCACAACCAGCAGTATGTTCTCTTTTCCTTGTGATCCCTTCACCCTGAAAACTTGTTTTCACAATCCCCTGAGCCTTTTTAGGCTGTTAATATACTGTACGATAAATGAAGAAACAAGTTTCAATATGGAATAGATGATGTGGAGGGGAGCAGGTATTTCCAAAGATGGCGAGAGACAAGGAAATACACCTTTCCATCATAGCCAGAGCAATCCATTGGCTGCTAAGAGTTCTAAGAAGGGAAGGCATATGGAGTTCTGGAGGAGACAGGTTGATACTTGAATATTCCCAGCCATAGAATTAATGGTGCTTATCCTCAAGACCTTTCATTTTGCCTCTTCCTGTCTTGAACCTGTGTGATGATCGTGTAGAGATATTGCTTGTTCCACTGCCAAAGTTTGGGACCAATCGATAGCAGGCCTCGTGAATAAAGCTCCTCTTGTTCCAGCAGCTCCTGTTACCAGTTAAAATGTTCTCCTGATAATCAGTACTCACTTGCAATCTTGACTTTTCAGAATGGACTTCGACGATGAAGATGGTGAAGGTCCCAGTAAATTTTCAAGGTAAGTTTATTTTATTTTCCTTAGACTTAAAGAAGCCAAGACCAGGCACGGTGGCTCACACGTGTAATCCTAGCACTTTGGGAGGTCAAGGCGGGCAGGCCACCTGAGGTTGGGAGTTTGAGACCAGCCTGATCAACATGGACAAACCCCCTCTCTACTAAAAGTACAGAATTAGCTGGGCATGGTGGTACATGCCTGTAGTCCCAGCTACTTGGGAGGCTGAGGCAGAAGAATCGCTTGAACCTGGGAGGCAGAGGTTACGGTGAGCTGAGATCGCCCTGTTGCACTCCAGCCTGGGCAACAAGAGCAAAACTCAGTCTCAAAAAAAAAGAAGAAGAAGAAGCCAATAGCCAACAATCACCTTAGTGAAAGATACAAGAATGTAACATCTTTTGTCATTGAAAAAGCCATTGCCTGCAGTGTGACCATCTTCCTGCTCCCTCACTCTGTGACAGTATTTGGCCCAGTGGCAGCTGGCTATTAGTGACCCTACCACATCCTAGCATAGAAGATCAACAGGTAAGTAACAAGTCATTAACTCTGTTTGCTTTAGAAGCAATAAATGTCAGTTTTAAGGTTCCTTTCTAAAAGACAGGGCTTTAAGAAAAGTATTTTATTAAGTATTTTTTAAAAGCCTGATGTCTTTTAAAAAGGAATCCATTAAAATTGATGTTCATTGCTTATAAAGCAAACAGAGGAATTCATTCTTGCTGAAAAGCCCTAGAGTTCAAGTTGAGAAAAAACTGTCAAGATTAAGTCTTTGATTGCTACCATGGAAATAAGAAGAGAGATGAGAAACCAGGGCAGCTGTATTTTGGATGCAGGATGGAAAACTGGGTTTTCCTAAGAACTGTATTGCCCACTGGCCATGTGACAGCATCTTTAGCTGGGTCCACGGGGCCATCCTGAGTGCAGACCACCTCATGGAAAGTTTGCTGGATCACAAGTGCCCACGGGGTTACATACGTGACATCCATGAAGGATAAGGCAGGCCCAGCCCCAGACTATCTTTTTTTGTTTGATTAAGATATGGTAGGAAGTTTGGCAGTGTTGACAGGAAGGCACAAATCATTCCATCATTCTTATTCTTAGCAAAATTCACATCTGTACCCACTTACATAAGGAAGGGCCTGCCTTGACATTCCTCCCCACCAGCCAAGCCTCCAGGCCTTCCCAATTCTCCAGGCCTTCTCAATTCTTGGTTACTGATGAACTGGAAAACGTGCTGTTGGTGACAATTGCGTTCCCCCTGTATCCATGGTCCACAGTTTGGGCTGATAGCCTCAGTTGTTTTTGAATGAATCCCTTTCATATTGAGTCCTGGGCCCCCTGAGCTATCCTCATTTTCTCCCCTCACGGTGGTCATTTTTGGTGATGGTTCCTTTTATAAACCGCATTGCGACTGTGAGTTCAGCACGCTTTCCCACCAGTCCAAGAGGGACATGTGTCTCGTGACTGCCCGGGGATTCCCAGAGTCTCTGCGTCCATCATAAACGCTCATCCTGCCTTACTTTCCTCACCAAGATCCTTTCCTTCCATCTTCCAGCTTCTGCTTTGAGTTAAACAGTAGAGAGGAGATGGAGAACATTTTGGTCACCAATGACCTTGGAGTTTCTAATCAAAACAAGACATGAGTTTCAATAACAGAAACATGGATGTGTTCCCTCGGTGCAGACGGAACTGCAGCTTGGACATCCACCCGTTTCTTGGGATACATTTTAATAGCAGGGTGTGCTTTCCTGCCCAAATGGAAACAAGGGCACATATCTCCCTGCCCCAGTTTGCTCTCCCTGTACACAGCCTCCCTTTATGAAGAAACAATGACTTTGATTTCTTGGTGTCAAAATTGCCCTGGAGATAATATTTCACAGCGTGCTAACCTCAGGAAATGATGATTCCTGGTGCCTCAGAACATAGAGAGGAAGAGAGATGAAGAGTGGCATTTGTTTGACATTGGAGATCAGTGTCAGTGATGAAATAACAGTGCGGGGGTACAAAGGGCTCGTTGTATTAGGCCAAGTCATTCAGAAACAGAAACTCTCCACTCTGGGGAACTATCTCATGAGCCTGTCTGTGAGTCTGTTTTTATACAGTCAAGGTTCAAACCCAGGCTTCTGTGAACCATTTCGTTCCCCCTGTGACAAATAAGAAGATAAGGTGTGTTTCCGGCATGTGCTTTACTAAGAGGGATCAGTTTATAACACCACCGAGGCCACTTGGTTCTCACAATAGGCTCAGCTGCTGGGCCTGCAGTGAAAGGGCCTGTGGCTGCATCTGAGCTGCTCAGCACTGCGGGGATGACTGAGTCCACGAGTCCACCCTCATCCCCGCACTGTGTGGTGGCTGTGGCTGCTGTCCAGGGGAGGGGTGGAGCATCTGCTTCCAATTGGCATGGCACACCCTGTTTGCTTTTCCTCTTCTTACAATCAGGCGAGAGAAGCCCCCTTTGTGTGAGGGCCTGGAAGAGGCAGAGGCTGCCTCGTGAGCCAGTAGTTTGTTGACTTGGAATCTAGGCAGGGTCCTCTGTCATGGTTTCTGTCCCTTGATGTGTGTGTGCAATCGGCTTTTCCAGCTTTTCCCAAGGGGCTTCCCAATTCACATGTCCTGCCTATCATGAGTTTTTTGATTTGGGAAGTCTGGTCATAGTCACAAAGGACCTAAATTACAGCCAGTTTGGTGTGGTTCCTACTTTAGCACAGCCAGGCCTATCACAGCAGGCCTCAGATGCCACAAAGTAGTAGATGTGAAACTGCCACTCTGCCACGTGACCTCAGGCATGGACACACAAGCACTCACATGCGCATGCCCACACGTGCACATGCATTCCAGGAGCCTGTCTTCCAGTGCCAGAAATGCTCTTAGGCCTGCTTCACTGCATCCCAAGGCCTCAGCTCTTTCTCACACATGGGATTCATACTGCCCTGGGAGCTGTGATATGCAGAACATGGCTCTGCCTGCATTCGAAGTTTCCTTCCCCTCACACGAAGTCGCAGGGACCTGGAGGACAGAAGCCAGACTACAGTGGGCTGAGGACTGATTGGGAGATGAGGACTTGAAGATGCATGGGAACAATTCTTTGAGCAGTTTGAATGTAAATAAAAAAGCAAGGGGCTCTGGGAGGGGTACTTATTAAGGATGGGAAGATCGTGAGTGCATTCATGTAAGGAGGGAAAGAATGGGGATAGCCAGAGATTTGGAAGGCCCAGGAGTGAGGCTGGGGAGAGATGGGTCCAGAGGACGAGGAAGAGCCCCCAGCCCACCGAAGGGCGTACTCATGCTCTGAGGCATAAGGGAGGAGCTGCCAGCGAGGCCAAGTGTGTCAGAAGTGGAGGGGTTAATTCTCATAGCTTTTGTTGTCTTGATTAGATAGAAAATGGGGCAGTGTGCCTTGGGTGGGAAGAGGTTTGCTCATGTGTGTGAGACTGAAGTTTGGGGTGGCCCTGGGTTGAATTCACAGGAAGGAGAGTAACCGAAGACAGACACAAGAACAGAAAACCAAACACTGCATGTTGTCACTCATACGAGGGTGTTGAACATCGAGAACATTGTTCAACAATGTTGAACATCACACATTGGGGCCTGTTGGGGGCTGGGGGGCTAGGGAAGGGATAGCAGCAGGTGGGGCAACTGGGGAGGGCTAACATTAGGAGAAATACCTAATGTAGGTGACGAGGGGATGGAGGCAGCAAACCACCATTGCATGTGTATACCTGTGTAACAGTCCTGGGCGATCTGCACATGTTCCGCAGGACTTAAAGTATAATAATAAAAAAACCCTTTAGACCCCATTTGAGATTGCAGACCACAAGTGTGAGGTGGCATCACTGTGTAAGTGCGGTTTCCCTCCAGTGGTACCCAGGTGGGTGGATACAGGCAATGCAGGCTTTCCACGGACTCAGGGTGCCACGGAAGGATAGGAGTCGAGGCAGTTAAGATGTCGATGAGAGAGTGTCTGGAGAGGCCAAGCTGTGGGTCCAGAGGCAGAGGGAGTGAAGGGAGGCCGGGAGTCTGGAGGAGTGACAAGTATGGAGGAGGCCGGGGACGGGAAGTAGCAATGTGGTCAAAGAATAGTTTGAGTTTTGTGGGAGCTTGAGAGGGCTGGAAAAGTAGGAAGTTGTGGTCAAACAGTGAGAAGTCGCCACCATGGGAGAGGCTGGCTGAGGTCCATTGGAGGAGGCGGAGGTCCTGGGAGCAGAGGCATGGGGAGATGGATGGGTGGGTGTACGTCACCCCCTGCAGAGGCTGATGGGGGACTGGGGACGGGCTCACTGTGAGGGTGGGCAGTGGTGATGATGAGGACCAGCCTAGGAGGTAGCAGAGATGGGGGCACAAGCTTCAGAGGAGGAGACTTTCTGCCAAGGAGGGGAAAAGCAGTGAAGCTGCAGAGCCAGCCTTTCTTCCCCAGCTCAGCCGAGAAAGGAGCCTGCACTGAGAGCGCTTGACTTGACCTCACTCTTAGAATCCCAGTTATCGAGTCACTGATCTTAACAGCAGGTGGTGGTAAGCTCTCCGTCTTTGGAAAAATGCTGATTACACTCCAGAAAGTGTTTATCCAAAGATGATCCTCCTGGACAGCTGGTAGTGGTGCTGCACCCTCCTATAGCCAGGTCAGCACCAGCCCCCCCACCCGCCCCCGTCCCTGAGCCTGCGTGGATGGGCCTGGTCTACCGGGAGGCACACACCAGTCCTGCCCAGCATGTCCTGCAACCTTACACTCAAGCAGAGACCAAAAACCTTGCCATCACTCTGAGTGCTGCAGGGGCATCTTACCACTTTAACGTCCCCTTAGATTGATATGTTTGCTAGGGAGTCCCAGGATTCCTTCTTGTACCTGCAGCTGGGGTCAGCTGCTGCCAGTACATGGAGACATCTTAAATATTGTTTCATAAGGGGCACCGCTGACATCCCAGAGCTGTCATCAGCAGAGTCAAAGTTACAAACCGTGTGTGAATGGATGCGTAATGTTTCATTAAAACAAAAGAGGGGAAACATACCTAATGTAAATGTCTTCTTTATGTTACATTTACAACTTGGGGACAACCAAGTATGCACCCCCAAACTTTAATTCTTGTCACTGTGTATTATCAACCTGATTTTGCTCCCTTCAGACTCATTCTGTACCCTTTCTCAAAAGACCCAGGAGACCTTCCAAGGAGTTCTCATATCTGTTACTGTGGATTCACCTTTAGTGCTTGGAGCCTTCTAAGAGTTTGGACTCAAAATCCCCTATCGATGGGCTTCTTGGCCTCTCTTTAGTCTTTTTAGAAATGGCAGCAAGTGACCCCATTGGCTGTTCTTTGGCGAGAGTGTAGCACCCAATCGCACCAGTCCAAAATTGCTTATATTTTGTAGAATTAGCCAGTAAACCTCTAAGTTATCTAAAACAAAGATATTGGTGGTAGGAAGGCTTCTGCAGAACTGAGCTCTTGTTTCTCATAACTCCCATTTTGGTACTGCCCTTTTGCTTTTGTGTGGTATTTAAGCTTGTAGGCATTTCCCTCCCTGACTTCATACATTGTGGTGATTTTGTTTGTTTGTTTTGAGACAGAGTGTGACTCTGTCGCCCAGGCTGGAGTGCAGTGACGGGATCTTGGCTCACTGCAACCTCTGCCTCCCGAATTCAAGCAGTTCTTTTGCCTCAGCCTTCTGAGTAGCTGGAATTACAGGCATGTGCCATCATGCCTAGCTAGTGTTTTTTTGTATTTTTAGTAGAGACAGGGTTTCACCATGTTGGCCAGGCTGGTCTTGAACTCCTGACCCCAGGTGATTCGCCCACCTTAGTCTCCCAAAGTGCTGGGATCGCAGGCGTGAGCCACTGTGTCCTGCCAATGGTGATGTTTTAGTTTGAATCATTCCTGCTTTGTGTGTAGATATCATAACCCAAACTCTGTTATAAGGAAAATATGCAAGGCAGTCCTGTCCTGCAGAGGCCTTTTCTGGCAGAAAGAAAAGAAGATTATGGGTTTCC
Organism: Callithrix jacchus; assembly: GCF_049354715.1. Lineage (NCBI taxonomy): Eukaryota > Metazoa > Chordata > Mammalia > Primates > Cebidae > Callithrix > Callithrix jacchus. Next base: position 27,135,625 of record NC_133507.1, on the reverse strand, counting down.
AGAATTCTTAGTCTGAGCATCTTAGCCAGAGGGCAGGTTACTCTGTTTCCACATGAGAAGACGCCTAAAGTATTTCCGAGGCAGAGAGGTTGACCAGCCAGCAGCTAGGAGTGCCCCTCTTTTATCTGACCTGAGTTACCAGTGACTGTGTGTGGACACTGGCAGGGCACGCAAGGTCCCAGTAAAGCGGGAAGATCCAGCCAAGCCTTTTGGATGTTGCAGAGCAAACCCCAAGATGAGCCCTTCCAAACTTCCCATGCCTCCTCCTGCCTCTACAGCCTCAGGTCGTATGAACCAGACACGTGTTGCAGAATAGCTGGGTAGAACTTGGTACAGTGTGGTTTATGAGCAAAGTCTATGTTACTTCAGGGTTAGGGCTAGCACACACTGGAACGAAAGATTTTGTAGGAGGGGGTGACTTTCTAACACCATGCTGATATAGATGGGTGATTCCCCCCCTTTTTTTTGAGACGGAGTTTTGCTCTTGTTGCCCAAGTTGGAGTGCAATGGTGCGATCTCAGCTCACTGCAATCTCCTCCTGAGGAGCTGGGATTACAGGTGTGCGCCACTATGCCTGGCTACATTTTTGTATTTTCAGTAGAGACCACAGGTGATCCACCTGCCTTGCCCTCCCAAAGGGCTGGGATGACAAGTGTGAACCACTATCCCATGTCTTCATACAAGACATTTGGCTCTCATGTGATGGACTTGCGCCCTCGTGCCTTTCTTAGCATGTTTAGCTATGCTGCCCCCATCAGTTTTGCTGCTGGAGAGAGTAACCTTGATTTGAAATAATAGTGCCCGAATAACACTAGAGTGTTTTGGAGAGAGAGAATGAAATCAATTCTGGGATCATGAGTAGTCCTGAGCTGTGTGTCTTTGGAAGCTTCCAGGCATATTCTTCCCCCATAAAGCCTTAAATACCTTTGCTCCCCCGTCTCTCTAGGCATTCTAGCTCTGAACCGAGGGCCAGTTAGTGCTCTGCTGGGGAGAGGTGGTGAGAGAGGCAGCAGGCGTCCCGCAGGCCTGTCCCAGTCCTTGTAAGTCCTGTGACCCTTGGGGTCTCAGCTTCCCCCTCTGTAAGAAAGGAGATATTTCCTGACCGAGTGGTTGCAAGGACTGATTGCAGTAAGTTCTGAGAGAGTGCTTGGGAAGCTGTAAGTTGCTATAGAAACATGCAAGATGTGTGTCTCACTGGGAACAGGGATTGTCATAGGTGCCAGGCCTGGTCCCCGCTTGGGAGGATCTGGGCGTCACAGACTCCTGCCTCTGTTTCGGGTGAGTCTTACATTCAGCCTGGACACACAGGTATCTTGTAGTTGTCTGGCAGAAATCCAGGCCTTGGATGGGCTTCTGGGGAGCAGGGTGCCTGCCTCCTTCCCATGGAGAGAGCAACTCTCTGCCCTTCCTGGAGCAGCCTCAGAAGCTGGGGAAACTGCCCACTGAATATGCCTCAGTGGGACCCCTCTGCGGGCATCTGACCAGCCTCCATGGGGCTTCTGGAAATGGCTTTCCACTGGCTTTCATGGCTCTTACAATGCCCTGCAGTGCTGCCCGGAAGGGGCTGGCCGTGAAGGATATTCCTGGCAAGATACAGTCTTCCTTCCCGGGTGTCAGAGGAGGGGCAGGGCCAGCCTGTGCCTAATACTGCACCAGAGGCTGCTGACAGCTGAGGACTCGCATGGAGACCCCCACTCTTGGTCTGATGACTCCCCCAAGTTACCTCTGAAGGCCACGTGGTGTGATCCTGTGCAAAGGGTCTCTTCCCACAGTTCTGACTCCACCCTGGCTGCTCAGCTCTCACAGAGAAGTTCCTGGCAGGGGGAGAAGGAGATAGGTGCTCCCTTTGCTCGAGAAGTGCTGAAGCCCTTTACTGGAATTGCAGGCAGAAAGCCTCGTTTGTTCAGTAACTTGGGCCACGCACAGTTCGGTGAATTGTCCAAGGGCAGAGGTTATCACCGTGTGTTGGGTGAATTCTGAAAAGGAAAAAGCTCCTGGTGACCGGTCTTCCAGGTCTGACGCAATTGGGGGAAATGAGCAAAAATTCTGCCCTGAGTGACGCCTGTCTCCAAGTTTAGTGGCTGTCAGCCTGGCAGCTGCTTGGCGATGCTTATCCAGGTTGGGGAGAAGCTTATGTCTGTCTTCAGCAAGCCTGTTGCAGGGCCCACTGCGGACTGGAGAGAGGTGTGGTGTGACGCCTCCACGGAAGCTGAGGTGTCATGGAAATGTGGTCCCGGCACCCTCTAAGGCAGGACTGCCCTGCAGACATTCCTCGTGTGATCCATGTCGCTCTGAAGCTGGCAGCGAGGTGTAGTGACCAGTTGTGTTGTTCCAAGTGCTGACTTCTCAGACTGGGACCCTGGCTGTGTAGGTGGCCTGCCTAGAGCTAGACTTGGTCGTGTCTCATAGTATCCTGGTCAGCCCACCTGCTGCCTTGAGGTGCCCACATCTGCTCACCCTGACATGAGCAAAGAGAGGCTGCAGAATCACCTAGGTTTACATGGTGGCTCCTCTCAGCCAGGCCTGCACAGGGGCTTTCAGTGTCCCAGGTCCTAGGGTTCCTGGGTATTTCCCTGGGACTTTTCACAGGAAGCTGTCCCCATCACACACTGTCAGCAACCTCTTCGGACCTTTCATTGTACAAGGGAGCAACACAGGGATTGCGTCAGCACCTGCTCATTCTCCGATGCTCCGGCTGGGCCGTGAGCTCTCTGTCCTATCCAGCGTCTGTCTCCAGTACCCAGCGCAGTAACTCCCAGACTCCAGAGTGTGCCCGGGTATACATGTCTGCAGTGGTCAGGGAGCTCCCAGTGTGGGGCTGTCTCATTCAGTCTGTTTGCTCCGGGGGTCTAAATTTCCCTTCCCATAGGAGACAGGAGACTCAGCTGCTGTCAGCCATTTAAGGATGCCGTTAACTGAGATCTTATAAAATTCATCTTTCACATACTTTAATTAAGGTGGGTGTCTCATAGCATCCATTAGGAGCATTAGGAGTATTCCATTAGGAGCAGAGTTGGAAAAGACACAAGTCAGTGTGCAGTTAGTTGAACCTCTTCTTTCTGTGCCTTGATTTCCACAGTTGTGCTCCTGGAGCCAAGCTCTGGGTTCTCTTAGCCCAGTAGAGGTGTCTTTGAAGCCTACAGCTCTGCCTGTGTCCCCAGCTGTCATTGCTGTGGAGCCCTGGTCCTGTTCCCGTGTACATAGGAGCTAATTTCTTTATTGATGCTACTCAGCCCCCAGCAAGCATGTGGGGCACACCCACGTCACAGACACCAGCTTCACAGGCTCACTCCTGCTTCCAGGCAGACCCCCAATCGTCCCCTCACTCTGGGGAGGAGATGGCCTTGCCTCAGCAAACATGGTCTTGGAGATATGTCTTTCTGTGCTCACAAGATGGCATTTTTACCCCCTGCCTTGACGAAGGCTTCAAAATTAAACTGTACATACACACATGTATGCCACTTACTTATCAAATGTTGTTGCTAAGGAGTTGGCAGCTGTCAGTCATTTTGACGTTCTGCTGCTAGCTCAGTGTTATTTCATAAAATATAAAGTGCCTGGAGCATTTTCTGGACTAGGCAATGAATACAATCAGTTTTTAAGCAGTTGCCCTGAGGCTGTATTCTCAGTACAGGTTATCTCACGGATTAGGTTCCCGGAGCACTGTGGTGAAACTGCTTTAGATCTCTGTTTAAGACTCTCAGGAAGATTTTTTCACCCAAAGAATATTTATAAAGCAAGATGGTCTGCGCCGCTATGGGACAAGCTGTCTGGATAATAGCATCAGGAGCAAGCCTGCCTCAGTCCTGCTTTGAAGCAGTGACTGCAGTGACCAGCTGAGGGGTTTGGAAGCTCGAAGGAGGGCTTTAAGGGAAGGCCCTGGTTTGCATTTTGAGAAACATCAGTCTGGCCGCAACATGAGGACTGAACTGGAGGGTGAGACTGGAGAAAAATGCTGGGAAAAAGTGGTTGGTGACAAGGGGAAAAGTGGTGACAGCAGGCAGCTGGCATGGGGTGGCAAAGGTGGGAGAGAACCAGAAAACAGCTGCAAGAGCTTTGACACAGATGAGGGAAGGGAGCAATTCCACGTGTGCTGAATCGAAGATAAGTAGGAATGACCATTGTCTGGTGGTACTGAGGGGTGGAGACCAGCTGACAGGTGTCTGGAATAGAGGAGGGGGAAGTGAGTGGCACCTGATGAGGGAGATCCCGGGTCAGGCTGAGGAGTTGGAATGCAGACTCTAGGTGGTATGATTGCATGGGAGGAAAGCCAACTCTCCAGGGTGTCTGGCGGGCACATGCAGGGCGGTGGCGTGCAGCCCTGGGCCTAACTCATGTGTGTACTGCCCATCAGTGGCCAGGGTGCCTGCCCAGCATCTTATGATGTTGGCAGCCCCAGCCAGCTCTCTCTGTGTTCCGTCAAGCCCATCGGGCATTGATGAAGTGTAGGCTGGCGAGGCAGGGGCTTACCCTCCTCCAAGAGCTCTTCTAGGCCTTTCCTCCTCCTCCTTAGTTGTCTCATGACAAGCTCCTGGCTGAGGAGTCAAATGCAGGGGACGTTGGTGAAGAACTAGTTCAGGGTGGGCTGCCACTACTGATTTACCAGCTTCGGAGTTGTGGAGAGAAGGAAAAGGAGTTCCTGTGCCTCCTCCAAGGAAGGTTACCTGTATGCACCGAAGAGCTCAGCCATCTCTAACCAAATCCCCCCTTTTCATCGCTTGCTTTGTTTAGGATTGCCCCACCCCAACCCATCCTTCTCTGGTGACCTCTATCTACCCCCCAGTCAACAAGCCCTGCCTGATGGCGCAGGAGCCGTTTCTCCTGGAGGGTGTATGCCCTTCCCTACCAGGAGAGGCTGTGCTCTGTGGACCAAGGGCTTTGCCCTGGGGCTGCTGTTTTCACCAGTCCAGTGCGTTGGCTGCAGGGTTATTCTCTGTGGGTGGGAGGAGAGCATCAGGCCTCAGGAATCTCCCTGCTGGTCTCAGGCTTCATCTCCTCCTCCCAGGCCCTGAACCTCCCCCTCAAAGCCAGACACAGAGGCAGACAGTGCCGTGGCTCTTACCCACCTGGCAGGCATGACAGCTTTCCCTTTGCCGTCCAGCGGGGTTTCCCAGCTCGTCCCCTCTCCTCCAGGGCCCATCTCTACCCTTCCATCTTAGCCAGCCTCCCTACCACCCTCAAATGCTTCTTCCCAATTCCAGGCTTTTATTTGATCCTGCGGATCCCCTCCCCAAAGCAGACCTCCTCTACTTGCTGACAGGTTAGGCCCAGCTCTCTCCCAGTTCCCCCTCCCCACCCCTTCCAGCACCCTCAGCCCCAGGACCACCTGCTCCTCTCTGCTGTTGTTCTCTCTTGTTTTTGCTTTCCACCTGCCTTTCGAGGCATTTGATCATACTCGACTTTCATTTCCACTATGCAAGGTGTATGTTTTATCTCCATAGTTAACCCCCCATTGCTTGAGGACAGAGTTGGGCTTTCCTTGTTTTCTCTACCACTGCTCCCCTCATGGGGTCTGGAAGGTGCACGGTGGATGGCTCAGGTCACTCTGCAGTGACCTCTGCTGCAGTCTCGCTTCCCCTCGGTCTGTGTGTTCAGAGGCCCTCAGCACGTGCCACTTGCTGTCATCAGGGCTGACTGGCACGTCTGCTCCCCCGGCTGGGAGCATGGGCTGTGAAGCTAATTAATACATGCAGTGTTTGGAGGCAGTCCTCCCTGAGTTGTTCTTTTCTTGCCGTTAGTGCCGCTCTCATTCTTTGAGCACCAGTGAAACCCCAAATCCTGCAGCCGACATGGGATGTATTTTTAGATAATTCTTTTATCCCAAGTAACAGGTTTGTCTTTGAGTTGTTGAACTGGGTTGGCTGTGACTCCTTCAAGCCTAAAGGTAAAAAGCCTGGGATGGAAACAGTCTACCCTCCCTTCTGCTAGTTTTTTATCGTAACAGTGCATTTGTATTTTCAATTGGCTATTTGTTGTTTCATAAGCCAGGGGGGTACCTGTTCTGTTACTGTGCCACATACAGTATGCTGGGCGTAGGACAAAGGCTCATTCAGAACTTTAAAGTAAATCTGTAGCATTATTGGTCTACTTAGTGACACAAAGAGTGGCAAGGCTGTATAGAGCTTCTTACTACGAGATGTAATATGTAAATATTATGTGCGATATATTTATTACACACTTATTTTTACATAACACATATTTATATGGAATAAATGTGAAGATACAACATGTAAACCACATATTCAAGCACATAGTAACCACACTGTGTGTGTGTATGTGTGTGCACATGTGTGTGTCCATGTACAGATTAATGTGTGCACAAGCTGGAGTGCAGTGGTGCAATCTCAGCTCACTGCAACCTCCATCTCCCGGGTTCAAGCAATTCTCGTGCCTCAACCTCCCAAGTAGCTGGGGTTACAGCTACCATGCCCAGCTAATTTTTGTGTTTTTAGTAGCGATGGGGTTTTACCATGTTGGTCAGGCTGATCTCGAACTCCTGACTTTAAGTGATCTGCACACCTCGACTCCCAAAGTGCTGAGAATACAGATGTGAGCCACTGTGCCCGGCCCTCGTGTCTCATTTTTTTTATGCTTAAAGAAATGTCTCAGGTACATGGGAGTAATTAGAAGATTTTGAAATGTATTTAGAGATCGAGACTATAGACATCTGTGCTCCCAACATGTAGATGTAAGAGCTTGCTGAAGCATCAGAAGGGCGGCTTTGCCCAGTATGCATTCAGAGTACTCAGCTCGTAGGTGTTGGCCCCTAGTTCCTGATTATTTGGGGTTAATGATTTTATCACGTTAGACGGTAATCCCTAATCTGATACTTCTCTTCTTTCCCCTCTCCTGATCTCGTGCTTTCTGGAAAGAGAGAATCATAGTGAGATCGAAAGGCGCAGACGGAACAAGATGACTCAGTACATCACGGAGCTCTCCGACATGGTCCCCACGTGCAGCGCGCTTGCCCGGAAGCCAGACAAGCTCACCATCCTCCGCATGGCTGTCTCGCACATGAAGTCCATGAGGGGTACAGGAAACAAGTCCACCGACGGCGCGTACAAGCCTTCCTTCCTCACGGAGCAGGTACCCAGGTCATCCCGTCACCACTGGAAGGGGGGAATCCCAGGTACCCTGGTTATCCCATCACCACTGGAAGTGGGGGAATCCCAGTATCCCCAAGATGAAATAACCTACATGGGGAACCAGGGCTCAAGGTTGAGGAAGGAATGAAGCCAAGATGTTTTGTTTCCATTTCTCTCCAAGCAGCTGTCTTCAGAAGAGGGTTTTTCTGATCTTTGGGTTTTCTGCTTTTATGTTTCCCAATACCTTAAAGAGTTGTCACTCAAAAAAATATACTGAGCATCTGAACATCGTGCTCAGCACATGATGCAGGAAGAAGTTAGTAAAAACGCTGTGTGCTGGAATCGTGCTGATATAATAAGCCAATGAAAGTGATGGTATATGACAGAAGCACCGCGTCACCGATCATTAGAGAAGTGCAAATCAGAGCCACCATGAGATGCCATCTCACTCCAGTCAGGATGGCTACGACTAAAAAGTCAAAAAAATAACAGATGCTAGTGAAATTGCAGAGAAAAGGGAATGCTTACGCACCTGCTGGTGGGAGTGTAAACTAGCTGAACCATTGTGGAAAGCAGTGTGGAGATTCCTCAAAGAGCTAAACACAGAAATTCCATTCGACCCAGCAATCCCATTACTGCATTTATTCCCAGGGGAATTCAAATCATTCTACATAAGACACATGCAGGCATATGTTCATTGTAGCACTATTCTCAATAACAAAGACATGGACTCAGCCTAAATGTTCATCAGTGACAGATTGGATAAAGAAAATGTGGTGCATATACACCATGGAATACTACACAGCCATATAAAGGAAGGAGATCACGTCCCTTGCAGGAACATGGATGGAACTGGAGGACACTATCCTTAGCAAACTAATGCAGGAAAAGAAAACCAAATACCACATGTTCCCACTTATAAGTGGGAGCTTAATGATGAGAACACACAGATACAAAGAGGGGAACAACAGACACTGGGGCCTCCTAGAGGGTGGAGGGTGGGAGGAGGGACAGGATCAGGACGAATAACTAATGGATACTAGGCTTAGGGTCTGGGTGATGAAATCATCTGTACCACAAATCCCCGTGACATGAGTTTACTCCCTTGGCAGTACGTAACAAACCTGCATGTGTACCCCTGAACTTAAAAGTAAAAAAAAAAGACAGTGATGGCAGCAATAGTGACAATAGAGCACTTTGCCAGCCGGCATTTGCTAGGTGCCTGGTGTAAGTCATAGCTTTCTGTGAATTATCTCATTTACTCTTTATTCCAGCCCTGTGAAGAAGCCAGTGTTATTTAACTCTGTCTTATTGATGAGGAAGCTGAGGTTTAGAAAGTAAAGAGTCAGCAGATTGCTCAGAGTTAATCCGCTGCTTAGTGGAGGAGCCAAGATGGGTCCCATGAAGACAGGCTGGTAGGACCCCGAAGCCACGTTTTTAACACCTACACTGGTCTTTGACTAGTTGGCAAGAAGAAACACATAAAATGGCTAGTGAGGTCACATTTTATAAGTGGATTTATATGAGCCAGAGACCTGTGTTCAGGGTCTTTGTCTTTCCATGTGCTGGTTATAGGGTGGGTTGGAAAACGCTCTAAGCTTCAGTGTGCTCATCTGTGAAATGAACATAAAGTTTTTTGCTTTCCTGTCTCCGTGGGCTTTTGCAGGATAAATGAGATGATGGATTTGAAGGCATTCATGTATACAGCAGAGCGGGGGTGACAGGAAGAGGTAAAATTATACAGTTGTCACGGGATGCAGTGAGGAAATGCAAAAGTATGCAGAGTGTAGGGTCTGAAAAGTAACGGAGTGTTTAACAAGACACAGGGCATGTGGCCACACTGAAATAGAGTGGGCGCGGCCTGGTATTAACAAGCAGGACTTCTCAGGACAGGGACAGCATCAGCATAGAAAGGAGCCATGAAAATACCTAGAAAGAGGGGAGCAGAAGATATTTCACAAAAAGGGAAGCGTGTGCACAGAACCTCAGAGATAGGAATGAAAAAGGAATGGTTGGGAGACAGGATGGTTTATTCTGCTGGAGCCAAGACTTGATTTCTCTCGAGTTAGGTGTAGAAAAAGAATGTTTATTACTGTCTGTTGTGTGACAGACAAGCAAGCGCGTCACCTGTTTGATCCCTTTTAAACCATCCCCGTGGTCATGGGGTCCCTCCCTTGGCAGATGTTTGGAAGGTCCAGCAGTGCTAATATCTGCCACCTGGAGGACACAGAATGTGGTGGTCAGGCAGTAGCTTCAAGCCTCATTTCCACCTCTGTAAAAATAAATGCAGCGATAGCTCCCAGCTCATGTGGTTGTGGTGAGGAAGGCAACAGGCACAGCCTGTTTAACATGGGGCCTGAGGTATAATGCAGGCTGAATAGCTCGCGGGTAACAGACAGAAGTTGTTAAGCACTGCTAGGTGCTAAAGTCAGTGAAATGTTTTTTGTCTACATGTCTTTAATCTCTACCAGAAAACCTACAGGGTCAATGCTTGAAATGAATCTCGTTATCTTTAAGTGACTGAGGATTATTAAAGTGGCATGGAGAGAGAAGACAGTTGTGCACGTCGGAGGAGTCCTCCCTTTGTTCCTCTCTCAGCTGCTTCAGTGATGATGATAAGGGTTACTTCATAGAGCATCTACTGTGTGCCAGGCCCTTACTAAGTCCTCACACACAGCATCTCATTTAACCTTGCAAGAGATCTCTGAAAAAAATTTGCTGAGGGCATGAAGTAACATGCCCAAAGTTGCACAGCTAAGTAGGAGAGCCGTAGGTGAAAGTGTCGTTTTACTCCACAGTACATGCTCTTAACTGTTACTGTCTGTTTTTTTGGAGCATGGAGGCTGGTGCTGGATTCAGGGCACAGGAACTTGGTAGTGAGGGATGGTCCCCCAGGGAATAAACATCATGGGGGAAGGTGGTAGCAAGAGGGTCTCTGATACGAGTGAGGCTTCGTCCCGTAAGACCTCCCCACAGTTTTTGCAAGCTGGGAAGAAAGTGAAGTCATTGAGCCTCCACTTCCGCTCCTCCAGTCATAAAGAATCCTGTACTTCCCCAGACATCCTCTTCCATTTTTCATTTTCTCACCGCTCTTCCTGTTGGGAAAATTGTCCCAATACTGAAAATAAAAATGCTGACTGAATTCTCTGAACTAATTAAGCATCTAGGTGATGCAGAACAGCAGAATTGCAAAGCAAGAGAAATGGGCAAAATAAACTTATCCTTAAAAAATGCTTGTACCCACTGCTTCTGCCCCGGTTTCCCAGGCAGAGGATGTTAGAATTTTTTCCCGGCCGAGGGCTTAGACAATTTACAAAGCTCCCTGGGTTCTGCTCATCAGCACATCAGTGCTCTCTGGACTTGGGGTCCTTGGACCCTGCTTGGGGACTGGGATTGGGGGCACCTCTGCTCCCCACCTTTTGTCTCCACTCTGCTGGCTGTCCATGTGCTTTCCAGTGGGGTTTTCACATAAGATGCAATCTATTGTGAAATGCATTCAAATAAAGGATTGACGGAAAAAAATGTTTGTCAGCTGCTGACCTAAGAGGATACCTTTGTCCTCTGGAGCCTGAACAGTGCTTGAAGTAGTTGGAGGGGTGGCCATGGATGACAGTGCCTGGGGAAGACTTAGTGCCTGGCTCCTGCAGGCACAAAGCCCATTTCATTCAGTGGCAAAGGGCTCCTTAGGTTGATGTGAGAGTAGCATGGGCGAGTACACTTGAGCTGTCTTGGGCGCTGTGAAGAAAAGACATCTCATTTAACTTTGTTAAAAGTTGGTTTTGCCCCCTCCACATCCTTCTGAGGATAACGTCAAGGCTTTCTGCTGCCCATTCCTGGACCCAAACAGCTTCCTTCCTGCCTTCAATGACAGTCATGACCCCAGTGGATCAATGTGAGCCCAGGTTTGGCGCTCCTAACCTCTTCTCATTGTAAAGTGATATGGCTAATACCATATGCCCTGCAGCCTTCCAGGTTGACGCTGAGAGTCTTTTGAGATGATGGTGATTATTGTCAGTTCTGGAAATCCGACAGAAATGCAAATGTAAGGGGATACTCTTATAGCCAGAAATGCAAATGTAAGGGGATACTCTTATATTCAGCTCAGAAATGCAGGAAGAGAAAAGGAACAAGAGCATACTTTCAGTGTGGCAAGCTGGGGTTGGGGAGGCACATGGTCTTTTTCGTTCTCCCTTCTCACCTTCCCCTTCCCCTTCCCTTCCTTCTATCCAGCACCTTTTGTGCCAAGCAGTATGTGTTGGGCCCGTCTGCTCCAATGACATGACTGCAGTTTCAATATGTGGTGAAGCTGTTCACCCTCTGGCAACCCAGCACCTTCTGGTGATCACTCATTGCTTTCCCATCCCCCAGCCTGGAAGTATTCTCTCTCCCCAACAAAGGACTAATGAAGACAGGGCTGACCGTGTTGACAGTAGCTGTGTCTTAGGGATGGTGCAAGCTTTGTGCATTTTCTTAGCTTATTTTCCAGTAAAAAAGCACTTGTTTCCCAAACTATTTGCGTACCAGAATAAATATGCAGGTAAAGGAAATTGAAAGTTCCTAATAAGAAAGTGTAATCAGCCTGGGTCTGCCACTTTGTTTGTGCCAATCACAATCTTTTCTTTGTAGGAACTAAAGCATCTCATCCTTGAAGCAGCTGATGGATTTCTGTTTGTGGTGGCTGCTGAGACAGGACGGGTGATTTATGTGTCTGACTCCGTCACCCCTGTTCTGAACCAGCCCCAGTCAGAGTGGTTTGGGAGCACGCTCTACGAACAGGTGCATCCTGATGACGTGGAGAAGCTGAGAGAGCAACTGTGCACCTCAGAAAACTCAATGACAGGTCAGTGAAGCTCCCTTTATGAGGCTGTCTGACTCTAGAAGAAATTCTTTTAGTAAACAGGCCAGGAAGCTGGAGGCCATGAGAAGCTGCCTAAAGGTGAGGGAATATATCTGACTTCAGTTGTGCGATGACTTCATTCACTTGATAACATTAAAAATCCATTCTTAATACATCATCATTTTCTGTATTTTGACTGCAATTAGTGTATGTTACCACTGGAGGCTGTCGTTGACATATCAGTCAGATCCACATGCCCTGTTTGAAGTTTATGCAGCAAGCATGTGACTATCTAATCCTGACCGCAGACATTCATTACCCAGGCCTTAGTTACCTGAAATCGAGTTCCTTCTTGAAACGTTTAAATATAGTCAATTCTACTCATATGTGTTTCTAAAAATCACTGCAGTATACACAGTCATGCAATAAAAACTACAGGGCTTATGGAGAAAAAGTACTTTAGAAGCACAACACTCAAGACTTTGTCAGATAGAAGCAAACATAAAAGCCTATTCTAGGCTGGGTACGGTGGCTCACGCCTGTAATCCCAGCACTTTGGGAGGCCGAGGCGGTGGATCATGAGGTCAACAGATCGAGACCATCCTGGCCAACATGGTGAAATCCCGTCTCTACTAAAATACAAAAATTAGCCGGGCATGGTGGCACATGCCTGTGGTCCCAGCTACTAGAGAGGCTGAGGTGGAAGAATTCCTTGAACCCAGGAGGTGGAGGTTGCAGTGAGCCGAGATTGCACCACTGCACTCTAGCCTGGCGTCAGAGAAAGACTCTGTCGCAAAAAAAAAAAAAACCTATTATAAATGGTAGCACAGCTTTAACATTAAGTGGTTAAGAAAGGCTTACGCTTTACCATGCATATGGCAGTTGAGTTTGAAAATGACCTAAAGTTGACTTATGGAGGTAGTCTCAGAGGGTGTGCTCATTTGTATGTTATTGTGAAATGGTAGTAGGATAGTCATGTGAAATCTGACAAGAGTTTTAACTCCAAATGTGGATGAATGTGGCTAATAACACGCTGTGAACTGAGAGAGCTGACTGATGTCTTAGATATGTGAATCTGGTGTATTTCCATGTGGCTCGGTTCAGCTAGACGCAACTTTCTATGTTCATCTAGTTTTTCTTACAGATAAGCAAATGCAAAATTCACATTATGCTCAGCTTGTTCCTTAATATGTCAGTCACACTGAAACAAATTTGCATTGTTGAAACAAGAGTTATAGAAGTATTATGCCAAAATATTTACATTCTTCTCTGTGACAGATATATTTGTGTTGTCATTCTCTCTGGCTGTATTGTGAGCTGTTGTATTCTCGCTTACTTTTGTGTCTGTCCACAGTGCCCAACTCAGTGCTTTGCCCATAGTAGGCCTTCAGCAGAAGCCTGATGAAGTAGTGAGTGTGTTGTTTATTCTGGTCAGCCCAGGATGCCGTAACAAAATACCACAGAATGGGTTACTTAAACAACAGAAATGTGTTTTCTCAAACATAGTTCTGGAGGCTGAGCATTCAATGTCCTAGTCCAGTTGGCCTGCTATAACAAAATACGATCAACTGAATAGCTTTTAAGTAACAGAAATTTATGTCTCACTAATACGGTTTGGACCTGAGTCCTCACTTAAATGTCATGTTCTATTGTAATTCCCAATGTTGAGGTGGGCCCTGATGGGAGGTGACTGGATCATGGGCATGGTTTCACATGAATGGTTAAGTAACACCCTCTTGGTGCTGTTCTCATGACAGTGAGTGAGTTCTTACAAGATCTAGTTGTTTAAAAGTGCGTAGTACCTCCCCACTCTCTCTCTTGTTCCTGCTTCTACCATGTAAGACACCTGCTTCTCTTCACCTTCTGCCATGATTGTAAGCTTCCTGAGGCCTCCCCAGAAGCCAAGCAGATATCAGCATCATGCTTTTTGTACAGCCTGCAGATGGTGAGCCAGTTAAACCTCTTTTGTTTACAAATTACCCAGTCTCAGGTAAGTCTCCCATTCTTTATAACAATGGGAGAACAGACTAATACACTCACAGTTCTAGAGGCTGGGAAGTCCAAGAGCAAGGCACCTTGGTGTCAGGCAAGGGCCCACTTTCTGGTTTGTAGATGCTGCCTTCTAGCTGTGTCCTCACATGGTGGAAGGGACTAGCTGTCTGTCTGGGATCTGTTTTATGATGGCAGTTAATCACCTCCTAAAGGCCTCATCTCCTAATACTGTCATCTGGGGGATTAGAATTTCAGCAAATGAATCTGGGGAGAGCATAAGCATTCAGTTCCTTGCATTCAACATTGGTATGTCAGCAGGTTAGTTGTCTCCTGAGGCACTTCTCCTTGATTTGGAGATGGCCACCTTCTTGTATTCTCACAACAAGAGTTATAACCAGCCTAAGTGTAGGTCTCTTCTCTGAGTACACATATCTTTTGTGTCCCTCCCTCTTCTGATGAGGACACCAGTCACCATATTAGGGCTTGACCAGATGATCTCATTTAAGCTTAATGATCTCTTTAAAAGTCCTGTCCCCCAAATACAATCACATTCTTGGGTACTGGGGATTAAGACTTCAATATACCAATTGTAGCAGGGAGCACAATTCCACCTATAATAACACTTATGATAAGACTGAGTCAGATGTTGCTGAAAGTGAGAGGTGTACAGCTGTTTCAGAAGGATAGTAATTTTCCCAGTGCTGGTGACCAAACATGTATAAAAGGAGGGAGAAGACAGAGAATGAAGGTGTAAGGACAGTGTCTTTGTCTCCTGGCAGTAAGGTCTGGTGTGCTCGTAAATCAGTGATGCTGACATAGGCTCAGAAAGACTCTCTCTGCTGCCCCACTCTCCTGCCTGAATTGGCAAACTCCATATAGAAAATCCTAAGGGAACACACCTTATAAAGTTAAAAATTTGACAGGGATGTAAAAGGGAAAACCAACCAACCAGGAAATGTTGGTTTGACAGCTGAAATCACCTTCTCTAGAAAGTGCTGTCTTTCCCAGACTTCTACATGTGACCACAGGATGTGGCTTTTGGGAACCCAGTCAAGAGACCCAGCTGGGACAGCTGCCAGGGAAGTGATGGTCAAGGCCGGTCAGGCTCTGGTTAAGGGTGTAGCCAACTGGTTCATCACTGTTGGGTGAACATTTCTGTCCATGTGAAGTCTGAATGTGTCTGGCAGGGTTTAATGAAGCGATGTGAACCACATCTGGACAGAAATGTCCTTGGAGTGGACACTGAGTCACTGGGGCAGTGGAAGGCATCCTCTAGAATGCCAGGGAAGGCCCTGTGAAAGGTGAAGAGCCAGGCCTCTGAGCTCACCTGTTGGCCAGGCTTCTCTTGTGAAGAACAAGATGAGGCTGGAGAAGTGAATTGTTATTCTTAGGGTGGAAGAGAGGAGAGGGACTCTCTCGCAGTCACAGGATGTGATGTGACTTTCCTAGAGCATGCAATAAACCTCGTTGATTCCATGGGGGAGAGCTTGGAAGAGCTCCCTGAAACTGGGCTGGTACTCAGACAGGCATTAGGGTTTTCCTGGTGCCCAGGACAGGGCTGCAGTGGGTTTCATCTGTCACCAGCCCAAGCGTAGGTGTAATTTTAAAATTGTATTAAAAGGCCTCAGGTGTGATTTAACTCCTTCAATTATCAGACTAGAGTCTCTCAAACCCTCCTGTCCTTGGACTTGTGTGGTTTTAGGCCTGGAAAGAGGTGACATGGTCACCTTTGGGAGAGTCAGGGTGGAAGGGTGTTGAGGCAGGGAGCCAGGCAGGCCGGATCGAGTGGGGATGGCTTAACTAGGGCAGCCTGACCTCCTTCCCCAGTGGAGTCTCCTTCCTCTGATCCTCTCTCAGGAGTGATTTGATGCCTCATTTGTTGGACCTGTAGGGTCACCTGTACTGAATGTGTGGAGGTTTATATGTGCATAGGATAAGAAACTTGACTGCACTGGGGCCTGCAGACTCCCATGCTGGCTTGGGGACCCCAGAAAATCAATGTGCTTGCAAAGAGTTGCAGCATCTGGGGTGATGGTGATGGTGATGGTGGAGTTTTTTGTTGAATTAAGTTTTTTCCTAGCTGGCGGGATGGTGATAAACAGTGGGTGAAAAGTTATATGCAGTCTCCTTAGAAACATCATGGAGTGATGTGGGTCAGTGTCAGGATCTGACTTGTCTGTGAATGAAATCGAATTTATGGCTAGTGGAACGAGTACTGGAAAGGGAGTTGGGAGCTTTTGTTCCGGTTTTCACTTTGTGATCTTGGCAAAGTGACTCTTTTTCTCTCACCCTGATTCTCCTTATCTTGACCCAGGAAATTTCTAAGTCTCCTTCCAGCTCTGATTCTACTCTTTCCCTCAAGGCCTCATCCACCAATATAAGAATTGGAGGCAGATTGGAGGAGGGGGACTAGTGAAAAACCCAAGAGAAGCTACTCCGAAGGCTCAGGGCTGTGAGCCCAAGCCCCTGTTGCCCGTTCATGGGGGACCTGCTGCATTGCTGATGAGCAGCACACACAGAAGAGGGATGGCATTGGCCCTGGAAGCTCGAAAGCCACCCAGAAAGTGTGTCCCTTCCCCAGGACTCAAATCAGCAGTGGTTACAGGTGGACACTGCTAAGTGCTTTTACTTTCACCAAAAGAGGAGCCCCACTCTGCTCAAGCACTTGTTTTGACAGGCAGGCCACAGGGATCGGCTGTATCAAGCTGAGGAACTGGATACACACCTGGGAAACTCTCCATGAACACTGCCTGGGGAGGGCCCAACTTGCCCTTTGTAGGGGTGATTGGGATGTTGAGGACCCCGAGGGTTGTAGGGGCCCCAAAGGGCCAGGTAGGGGAGCCAGTGTCTTCCAGAGACTCTGCTTCCAGAAAAGAGGCTGTAAAGCCAGCCTGGGTTTAATTGATAAAACCACCTCCCAACTGCCTTGAGTGAAAAAAGAATTGGTGTAAAGGAGCACTGCCAGCTTCAGGCATAGAAAGATCCAGGTGATGAAACACAGCTAGCAAAACAATAGTCAGTCTTTATGATTTGTAGATTTCCTACTGACCAATTCACCTTCTAGGCAGAACTTACCTGTGACCCCAGACGTGAATGCTCATGGAGCCTTTGTGGTATTGGTCGGCATGTGCCAAGCGGCAAAAAAACGGAGTCACCTGATGTGCATGTTCCCAGCTGAAGTTGAACAAGGGGACGTTTCCCTCTGCCTTGTTTTGGCTCATACTGTGAACAAGTGTCCTTTTCATGCTCTATTTGGGGCCGCATTTTTTGCATTTGTGTGTCTTTTCTTGGTGACTTCGCTGTTTCGGATGGTCCCTGAGTGCTGTGCTGAAGCTAGTGTTCTGCAGCCCGGGATGGGTGTGATGAGCCTTACAGAGGAAGCGGGCGTTTTAGATGAGCTTTGTTTGGGCATGAGTTACCGTGCTGTTGGCTGTGAGTTCAATGTTAATGAATCAACAACATATGTTAAATAGGTATCTTTAGACAGAAACATACATGAAACAAGATTACTTACTGATCAGTGGACAAGAACGTTATAAACAAGAGGTCTGCAAAAACGGAATCCCCTTAGAAGCATCGGTTTCGTATTTGATAATTCAATGTTCTCAGCAACTCTATAGGACATAGCTACCTTGAATAATGAGGACTGACTGTATATTCTTTTTTCTCCATCTCCTGGCTTTGCTTTCCTCTGAGCAGGGTTGATTCTCAGGAAGGCTCTCCTCACATGGCAACAAAAGTGTTTACTAGATGCGTTGGGCTCACAGTTTCCTGGCTCCCACAGCCCCAGCAGAACCTGGGTGCCTTCCTGCTGTGATTGCAGCAGACATCCCGGGCCTGGCTTTCTTGGCTCATTTGGGTCCACCTGCCCTGCCCTTCACTGGTCCTGACAGCCAGGGAGACCAAGCCAGGATGTGAGGTCAAACTGCCTCTCTACCCAAGGCACTTGGATTCAGAAGTTGGGAAGATAAGATTCTCTCTCGGAGGAAGTCAGATGCTGTCACTGAAAGAAGGAAGAGATGGTGGGCAGGCAGGCAGCAGGCAGGCACTGGTCCAGGAGAGCCGGCCTCAGTGGTGTCAGAGGGGCTCCTTATGGGGAACGATGAGTGGTCTGCAGAGTGGAAAATGCCTTTTCCTCTCACCAAGAATGCTTGGATGTTCGGGTTACAGGATTCTGAATAGAAGATGGAGCTAAATTCACCTGGCTAATTTTTAATTTTTTTTTTTTTGTAGAGACAAGGTCTTGCTCTGTCACCCAGGCTCAAGTGTGGTGGCGCAATCATAGCTCACTGCAGCCTCTTTTGAGCCCAGAAGGGGCTCAAAATGTCAGGCCTGGAGGTCCCGGGATCAGATGGAAGTGGTGCCAGGGAGGGGCCCCGGAATTAATGATTGTGGATATCTGAGTGGCCTGAAACCCAGCTCTCTGCAGGGAAGGAGAGGAGCAGAGGAGAGGCCCAGGGCATTCCAGGTAATAGCAGAGCCTCCGACTGTAACCAGATATGCTCAAGAGGTGGGGTTCAGAGAGCCAGCAGGGAGCAGCAGAAGCAGCTAGGCAGGGGCCACCCAGGAGAGTGAGCAGATTCTTTGTGCCTTCCGGTGGCCTTTCCTAGGTTCACTCCTGTGACTGTTGAACTCTGGAGAGCCTCCATCCTGGTGAGCAGAACTGGAGGCGCCTTGTGGGTGACCTCAAGCACTGCCCTGGGTGGGGACCGCCTGGCTGCCCGGGCTGGGAAGCGGATGTGGACAAGGATGACCCACGGACTCTTCAAGGCAAGGTTGATTTGGCCTGTTTCCCCTGCATTCCACTTCCGTGGCTCTGTTTCTGCTGGACTCTTCCTGCATTCAGAGAATTGGGTCAGCATTATGGTTCAGTGTAGGAAATAACTTCAAAATACAGCTGTCCAACAGCAGAGGAAGGTGCCAGAAAAGGCCAAATTCCTCTCTCCTTCCTTCCCTCCCTCCCTCTCTTCCTTTCTTCCTTCCTTCCTTGCTTCCTCCCTCCCTCCCTTCCTCCCTCCCTCCCTCCTTCCCTCCCTCCTTTATTCCTTTCTCCCTCCCTCTCTTTCTTCCCTCCTCCCTCCCTCCCTTTCTTCCTTCCTTCCTTCCCCCTCTCTCCCTCCTTCCTTCCTTCCTTCCTCCCTTCTCCCTCCCTCCCACTTCCCTTTCTTCCTTCTTTCCTCCCTCACTCCCTCTCTTCTCTCCTTCCTTCCTTGCTTCCTTCTTCCCTCCCTCCCTCCCTCCCTTCCTCCCTTCTCCCTCCCTCCTTCTTTCCTTCCTTCTTTCTTTCTCTCCCTCTCTCTCTCTTTCTTCCTCCAGTCACTACTTAGTTTATTCATCCGTTCGACAAATACCTGCCTTGCATGGCTGTAGAAAGGTCATGTGGGGTGCAGCTTACCTTGTGATCCACCTCTCCTTCCCCTATCACGTATATGTAAGAGTCCCCAGCTGTTGTTGAATGAATGAATCCCCATTTGCCAACCATTCCAGCCCAGATTCTTTGTGATAATTTGCAGAGAGCCCAAGCCAGATTGGTCCCCAAGGGGTCTGGCTGGAAAGTTCCTGTGCATGATTCACATGTCCCAATCAGCTGTGATTAAGCTTTCCTATCTCCCTGAGAGCTTCGTGGAAATCCAGAGATACTTTCAGCCTTGGATCACAGGATTTGGCCCAGCTGTGGTCTGGGCACAGAGAGCAGCTCACAAGAACAGCCCACCAGGGAGCCATTTTCAGCTAGTTCTGCAGTTCTGCTCATATACCTTTCATCAGGCTGCCTTTCCATGAGAGTTTAAAGATGGTGCATTCACTGAAGAGTCTCCCTGCCTGTCTGAGAGAGAGGACATCTGTGGGACACTCGGTGAATGTTGTTTTTATTCTTCTCATTAAACGGCAACAGCTGGGTGGGTGGCTCACACCTGTACTCCCAGCACTTTGGGAGGCTGAGGCAGGAGGATTGCTTGTGTTGAGGATTTTGAGACCAGCCTGAGCAATATAGTGAGACCTTACCTCTACAAAAAAATTTTTAAAAATTACCTGGGGGTGGAGTTGTGCACCTGTATCACCAGGTTCTCAGGAAGCCAAAGTGGGAGGATCCCTTGAGCCCAAGAGGTCAAGGTTGCAGTGAGCTGAGGTCGTGTCACTACACTCCAGCCTAGGTGACGGAGCGAGACCCTATCTCTAAATAAATAAATAATAAATACCATAACAGTGAAATATTAATAATTATAATTAATTATTTTACTGTTTTAGAGACAAGGTCTCACTACATTGCCCAAGTTGGTCTCAAACTTCTGGCCTCAAGCAATCCGTCAGCCTCATCCTCCCAAATAGCTAGGACTACAGGTGTGCACCACCATGCCTGGCTAATTTTTAAATTTTTTTTATAGAGACAAGGTGTCGTTCTGTCATCCAGGTTCGAGTGCAGTGGCACAGTCATAGCTCACTGCAGTCTCTCTTGAGCCCAGGAGGGGCTGAAGCATCTTTCCCACCTCAGCTTCCCAAGTAGCTGAGACTACAGGTGGGCGTCACTGCATTCGGCTAATTTTTAAATTTTTTTGTAGAGATGGGGTCTTGCCCAGGGTGGCACTGCTCCCATCTCAGCCTCTCAAAGTGCGGGGATTACAGGCATGAGCCACTGCAGCCCATCATCTTGCATTTTTCTAGCATGTTCACCTACTTCAGTGGATACCAACCCCCATTGCACATTAGCATCAATCACCTGGGGAGATTTGATAAATACACTTGCCCAGGATTTGGGGAGAAAACTGGGCACTGGTGTTTTGTTAAACCTTCCCAGGTGGTTTTGATGCACAGGGAGGGTCGAGTACCATTTGTCGTCTGGGCCCTCATCGGGGTCCTGTGCATGGGAATTATTGGCCCCATTCCCCAGGTCAGGAGTGTGAGGCTTGAAGTTACAGAGACGTTTTCAGGGTCACATACCTGAGGCCAAACAGCTGCTACAAAGTAGAGATCATAGTCAATGACGAAGAATAAGTTTATTGCCTTTGGGGCATCTGGATACAAAAAGAGTCTTGTCATGACCCAGTATCCCTGGGGCACCAGGAGCCAGAACAGTGTTCAGTGGGGTTTGGGCATATGAGTGAATAGCCTCAAAGCTCCAAGACTAAGGCAGATGCCCCAGGGGTCTCTGGGATCATGCATAGTCTAGTGCAGCACTTCTCAAAGTGTGGTACTTAGACCAGATGCATGAGCATCATTTGTGGATTTGCTGGAAATGCAGATTCTCCCCCACTGAATCAGAAGCCGTGAAGGCCCAGCGATCTGTATTTTCACCTCCTTTCAAGTCATCGTGATGCATATTAAAGTTTGAGAACCACTGCCTTAGTGAAACTATCCTGGGATTTCCTATCAAGTCATCTGGATTGAGTCTGCTGTTACTCTTGGCCTTGCCAAGCTCTTTGATCTCCGAGTTTAGCTTTCCTCCTCAGAAAGATGGGGGATCTATGACTTTGTGAAATGTCTTATTACTCGTAGAGCTCCATGCACATGTTGGTTTTGGTTTACTTGGGAGGTGAACCCTGGTAAGCTCTGTTATGTGTGTTTCATGGGGACACTGCACGTGCATCCGTGAGGTGCAGAGAGCTTCTCAGAGATGCGGAATTGCAGGTCCCATCCCAGGCCTATTGAATCAGGATGTACATTTTAATAGAATTCCCAGGAACGTATATACTTAGATGCACATTATAGTTTGAGAACTGCTGAACTAAAGAATTTAGCAAATTGTGTTTATGCTGGGGGCTGCTTGCAGCAGCCTGGGTCGAGGGCATCCTTTGGTAGCCAGGACTGGCATGAAGTGATCGAATCTGCCCCAGTGACTCAACTGCCAACTTGTGTTTGCACAGCCCTCAGGCGACAGACCAGGCCTTTGTGGGGAGCAGCTAGAAGACTAGCTCTGTGGGTTTGCTGTGCCCTCTAGCTTACTATCTAGGGCAGAGGCTGACTAGGCATAGGTGTATGGCAGCATAGCAGCCTATAGCAGCCTTGGGAACCTCACTGTGCAAGCCCGTACATCCCCAGCTCTCCACCGGGGTCAGCACAAAGTTTGCAGGTTAGCAGGAGGCATCCTCCACTGCGGAACAGGAGGAGAGCATGGAGCTGCTAGCATGCTCATCCTGTCACCCTGGGAAAACACAGGCTAGAGCAGGAAGAAACGCAGTTATACGTGATGCCGCAAGGGACAGCATGCACCTCCTGGAATGTGTGTTCCTGGGAAAATAGCTGCCAGTTGTCTATATGCAGCCTCAGCCTACCCAAGGCAGCTGGGCCTTCTTCCTGACACTTTGCAAAAGAGGGCAAGGACAGACTGTTGGACACAGCCCTGTGGTGGAGTCCTTCAGTGGAAGAATGTCAAGCAGATAATTGGTCCCCCAGGGGTCCTGTGAATGATACAGTCCCCCCTTGGGGTATCAGTTCTGGAAGAAGATGGCCCATTTCCAAGTGTCAGTCATGAAGGTAACTTCATAAAAACTATACTTTCAAATATATGGCTTATTTTCTTTGGACTACCCGAACTTAGTCTTTGGACTAATGCCAGAATCTGAATCCTGAACACATTCAGCAGTCCATTTCTGTCATATTAGGTAACATAGATAAATGTGGCAAAAAAAAAAAAAAACTACACTTGATTTTATCTCAACTATTAACACTATTATTGAGTTTCTGTTGTTTGAAATAGAAATAAAGCATTTTTATGGCAAGAAAAGCATGTTTATTTGACTTAGGCCCCTTGGAAATTGCCCAGTTGTGTGTAGTAAACACTTAAGCTGCCGGAAAAAGCATTTGGGGTAAGTTGCCAGAGGTGCCTGGGAAATGCACGTGAGAGTGAAATCTGAGAATCGCTAGCTGGTTGTTTTTTGTATGTTCACAGTGACTTTCCCACTAGAAAACGGAGCCTCCTCAGATCTGTTATCCCAGATGTTTCTTTGGAGCCAGTTCAGTTCTTTCTCGTTGTTAAATATTTATGCAACCTGCCTGTTTTGCTTCATGACATGCAGAGCATGGCTGATGCTGCTGAACTGTTTGTGTCTTTTTCTCATATTTTATGTTGAAAGATATTCCATGAATCTGGACAGATTTCCAACCCGGGCTGCTGGGTTCATTATCGCTTTTGTGTCACAGCAGATAAAGGAGTCAGAGTGGTGTTTTTGCACACGTTGCAGACTCTGGCTGGAAAGCTTGCCTCCCTGCACACAGTGAGTTCCACCAGCTGTGTGTGCTAAGGAGTGGTGGTCGCGAGGGGTGTATGAGGCTGTAGGGAGGCAGCGGGAGAGTGGAAGAATCCCTGTACTTGGAGTCAGATGGAACTGCTGACAGTTACAGTCCATGGCCTTTACCTTGGGTGAATGACTTAACCTCCCTGAGCCACAGTTTTCTCGCTTTCTGGCTTGTAAATGCTGACAGCGATGCATCTCCTACAGAGCTGCTTTGAAGCAGGCATGCAATGACACATGGGATAGAATTAATGATTGTGTTTGGGAATTGTAGAGAGTCCATTCATTTTTTTTTAATAACTGCAGATTCTATTTAAACCCTACTATAGATCAGTGGTTTTCCTAACTTTCCATCTTGCCCTGCTCTATTTGTCTTCTTAGCTCTCTAAAATGTGTCTTAGGATTTTGGAAGTGTTGTTGAGGGAAGATGTGCAGGCCCTGACGTTTGTTAGTTTTGCCGCCTTACAAAACAGTGACGTGTGCTTGAGACTCTCCATTGCAGGCTCAGGTAGAGGAGTGGGAAGAAAGAGGAGGCCAGGTGCGGTGGCTCATGCCTGTAATCCTAGCACTTTGGAAGGCCAGGGAGGGTGGATCACGAGGTCAGGAGATCAAGACCATCCTGGCCAACATGGTGAAACCCCATCTCTATTAAAAATATTAAAAATTAGCCAGGCGTGGTGGTGCGTGCCTGTAGTCCTAGCTAATTGGGAGGCTGAGGCAGGAGAGTCTCTTAAACCTGCGAGGCGGAGGTTGCAGTGAGCCGAGATCGCACCACTGCACTCCAGCTGGATGACAGAGCGAGACTCCATCTCAAAACAAAATAAAACAATAACAAAAAAGAGGCACTTACTGTTTTCTCTGTCTTTGTTCTATGGATTCATCCATTCATCCGCATGTATTTAGTGAGTACTAACTTTGTGCAAGACACCGTACTGAGTGCTGGGGATCTGGTGATGAATGAAACTGATGTGGCCTGGCTCTCATGGAGTTTACAGTTTAGTGAGGAAAAGAGACACCAAAGAGATAATCACACCTAACACACTGTGGTAGGTGTGGAGGAAAAAGCCAGGAGGGTAACAAGAACAAACAATATGGGACGGGGCATATCTGGGCAGGCTGGAGAAGGCCCCTGTGAGTGACTGATGCTGGGTGAGAACTGGCAAGGAAGCAGAAGGCAGCCAGGTGAGGAGGTGGTGAAGGGTGGGGAGAGCGGACGCTGACTCCAAAAGCAGTCGCAGACCACTGAGGATTTTAACTGGAGGAAGCCCAGGATCCGTGTTAGATGTGAAACGCTCACTCTCCTGACAGAGTGGAGAACACATCGTAGGCCGACCAGTCAGGTTTGGGGTATTCAACATTAGAAGGATGCTAGGTTATCCTCGCAAGGGCTGATGCAGGCTTGGGTTGGGGAGGAGTATAGTTTCCTCCAGCTGCCATAGCAAATGACTACAAACTGGGCAGCTTAAAACCATGGGAATGTATTATCTTGCCATTCTGGAAGCCGGGAGTCCAAAATCCAGGTGTCAGCAGCCGAGTCAGTTCTTTCTGCAGGCTCTGAGAGAGAACCCATTCCGTGTCTCTCTCATAGCTCTGGTGGTAGCCGACAATCCTTGCCATTCCTTGTGGACACATCAGTCCGATCTCTGCCTCCATCATAATGTGGCATTTTCCCTTTGTGTCTGGGTCCAAGTTTCCCTCTTCTGCTAAGAATACCTGTCTGTGTTAGATTAGGGCCCACCTTAATCTAGTATGACCTCATTTTAACTTGATTCTGTCTACAAAGACCCTCTTTCCAAATAAGGTCACAGGTGCAGGCTGTGAGTGGACATGAATTTGGGGCAGGGCATGGTGGGAGACACTAACGCCCAGGACAGTTTGTAACAGTGGAGATGGAGGGAAGTGGTTAAATTCAAGAGATATTTAGGCAGTGAAACCAACAAGGGAGTGGATCCCCTCACTCTAGTTCTTTACCCAAATAGTGTTTTAAAAAGCTGATAGCTAGGGTCTTTGGTGACCTTGTTGCTGCATTTTGTTCTCATTGTCGGATCTTTTCTAGTAGAAGTGAGTTTAACAGCGGGGAGGACGAGAGGCACCTCCTCGGCATCCCTGACCTGTCATGTTGACTGAAGCCCCAAAATCCACCACTTCCTTTGATGCTTATGCATTCACTGATGGATCCCTTGGACCCACCAGCTTATTTCTGTAGATCAGCTTGGGTGCAATGCAGAATGTGCTCAGTGTGCCCTGCTGGGAGGTAGGAATAATCACTGCTGTTGATTTTTTATCATCTATGCAGCGAGTCAGCAGAGATGCAGCCCCAGGAACGGTCTTCCAGGCTGTGGGTGGTGTGGATTTGATTTGCCCCATGCTCCCATTCAGGTGTGAGTGTGGATACAGATTGAGCCTTGCTGTATCGATTCCTCTGCTTCACCTTCCTGCTCTATTCCTCTTCATTTCTTTCCAGATGGGGCCACTCATGCTCACCCCTCATCCATCTGAAGTAGGCTGAAGCCACCCCAGGTGGGACAGAGCAGCATTTCCCCCTCTTCCTCTCCACACCTCCCTGATATAGCAGGGCTTGGAATTCGGTCACTCTGCAGACCCACACAGGCAGTTTGATTATTCAGGGCTGCCCCCCGCTGTATTTCTTCCTGCTTCCATCCCTCCCAGCCCTGAGCCAGGGTTTCCCTCTCTCTTCACCTGCCTTTGTCCTGACCTGATTCATCCTTTCATGCCTGAGTCCTGCCCGCCTCCGCTTGCCTTGGGCCAGACCTGCCCCTTCATGCTGTCCATGTGGACAGCAGCGAGCCAGGCACAACCCAGAGCCGAGGTCAGGACTGCTTTGTGCTGAGAGCAGCGGTAGGTCGCCACACTGAGGGTGGGTTCAAATGGGGTGCATAGAGGGGTCCAGGCCAGGAACCGATGCCGGAGAGGGTGCAGGAAGATGGGACAGAATGTCTGAGTGAGAAATAAGCAATGCACATCTAGGAGTTGAGAGGTTTGGCCCCCAGCTCAGGACATAGTCTGTGACTGACACCTGGCCCATCCAGGCCTGGCTCTGCAAGGTACAAGTTCCGTTTCCAGATGTTGGACTTCGCGGCGGGTGCTTGACCACTGTGCCTACATTTCCAGAGGCTTCCTTTATCATTGCACCCTGAAACAAAGCAGGGCACCCGTCCCCTCACCAGCCTTCTTCCTCTTCCTGACCTTGTCTTCCAGGTCTACGGACCTATCATGCTTTTTTCAGGGCAACAACTTCTTAGGGAAGGGATCTAAAACAGAAGCGTACCTGGGAATGGCAAAGGCTGGAGGAGGAGACTTGCCTAGTAATGTCACTGAATGACTGGATTTTCCATGCATGGTAAATATTTCTTTGTAAGAGAAGTAACTGAGAGGACACAGCCTCATCAGCACAGGGCTTACAGGGAATCAGGGAGGCCACTGGGGATACAAGCAGAACAGCCCTCACTGTGAACCTTGCGTGCATTTTATTTACACATCCAACTGGATTTTCCCCTTTGGCATTAGAGAACAAGCTGCTTCCCTCTAAACAAGATTCTGTGGTCGAGGGAGCTCTCCAGCCTGTGTCTGAGCTAGGCTGCTGGGAATCAGGAAGTTAGGTTTGAGAAGCAGGGAGAGGTGGTCTGCAGGATCCGGGCCTTTCCTAGCTCACCATAACAGTGTGTCTCTGTCCTGGATAAAGAGGGAGTAGGAGGTTAAAGCTGTCTTCAGTGGCTCAACATACATATTTTCCATCTCATCAGAAATGTATGGAATCAACTTTAGAATGCTAAATCTTGCTTTAAATTCACGCAGAGATTTATCCATGTAACACTGATGTGCGTCTTTATAACACTGAAAGTCACCTCCTGAAGACTGGTTCCTACGTTTTCATTTTTGTATCATGGCTTTTCTTGAAACAAGGCATACCCAAATGACACCTGAAAAACATTTATTACAGCTTTGTAGATAAGTTTTTAAAATTCCCAGCCCTTAAAACAGTGGTTCTCAGCCTCAGGGTGCATAAGAATTCTGTTGGTTCTTTTAAAAATTCAGATGCCAGGACACACTCCATTTCTGTGAACTTGACTATATACTGTGGTGAAGTTCAGGCATCTGTCTTTTCACAAGCTACCGTGATGATTCATTCCAGTGTGGTCCATTCTATTGCTCCCCAAAGCGACCCCTGCCAAAAAAACTCACACATATAAAATAAAATAAAGTAATACAAGCTAATTTGTCTTTTATCTAGGAGATAAATTTCAGGAAGATAGTTTCTTAATTTACTACCATGAAAACCCAGAATGTTAAAAATGTAATCAGCAACACACTGAAAAATGTGCAGCACTTGGCATTTTAAGTCTCCTTTGAAAAAGTCTTGATTTCCTAATGAAGTATCTTTTAGCCTAACTTTTATGTTCAGGAAATCAATTGACAAAGACTTTTTTCTTCCTTCTATAACCGGAAACTACAACAAAAATAACCTAGACGTACTATTTTTTTAGGCAGATATAATTATTTTGAGTTACTTTGGGGTGCTTGAAAAGACAGATTGAATCACTGCTTCTTGCTGGTATGATTTAGATTTCAGTAATCGTCTCACGTGATAGTCATATTTTGTAATATTTTGGTTAAAAATAGCTTTGTTGCAAAAACTCCAGCATGAACAAGAAAATAAAATAGTTTCCTTTAGCTTCACCAAAGACAGACAGTTTTCCCTCCGAAATGTCGTGACTCATGCCACGTGGCTAAATAAAAACGCACAGATAGCACTGATCTTTCCTGTTTATTGCTTTTTTAGTAGAAGCTAATTAAGGAAAACATCTGCATCCAGTTTTCCCTTTATTTTTGTAGATTCTTTTCTTCTGCTCCAATGCAAACCTCCCCAGCCAGTCGTTTGCTCAGGCAGTGATCTGATAGATGGCTTTCCGTTTTCTCCGTTTGGGCGATGACATAAATTACTCTCCAGTGAGCTATTTACAATGCCATTCTTTCACCTTGAGCTAAGTGCATGCACTCTAAGGACCTGAACTCACAAGAGCTCTGTATCATGAGGGTCACACAGGCTGACTCTTCTCTCAGTTCTGCAGCTCCCTCCATAACAGGCCTGTGAAGTGCCCACTGGCTTCTTTTTGAATACCTGCAGTGGCGGAGCTGGCCACCTCAGAAGATAGCCCTTTCTACGTTCGAACATTGCACTTGTACTCGGGTTGAAGTTACCCCCGGTAATCCCTGCCATCACCTTAGACAGCACAGCTCATGTGGCTTTGTAGGGCTGGGAATCGGAAGACGTGTGGACTCACCAACTGCCATGGTGGGGAGTTAAGGGCATGGACTCTGCCTGGGTTTGAGTCCTCATTTCCCTGCTGACCAGTTGGGTGATCTTGGACAGGGTACAGGGATCCTCCCTGAGCCTCCAGTTCCTCATCAGTGTTGGTAGGAGGATGGTGCCTGGCACAGCCTGGGTATTCCATAAATGCTTGTCACCTTTTTATTTTCCCCAACTGAAGGCACCTTTGTCTTAGGTGGTATTCTCAAGACGTGAAGCCTGGTCAGGGATTCATGCACACATTTTTGTGAGCACTCTCAGGAGAAAGTGGTGAGAGAGAAGCTGGTAGGTCAGGACGGGTCAGAAGAGAAGCCAGGCAAAGATGCGGTTCCGGGGAGTCTAGCTTCAACCTGATCCACTGACTCCATGTAAGTTGCACACAGAGTCAGTCCCTCCTTGAGGCAAGGGAGTGGGTTTTTGCAACCCTGTCCCAGTCAGTTATTGGTCACAGGTCTTGAGGGGTGGGTGTGACTCCTAGACAGCTTCAGGCCATGTGGCTTCAAGGAGAAGCTATAGAGAAGATGCAGGTGTGAGCCATCAGCTGAAGAACGTGCAGCAGCTAGGGGAGGACCCAGCAGTCAAACTGATGTAAGATCCAGGGGATCCGGGTGGGACATCTGCAATGTCTACTGCAGCCCATGGAAGAAGTGTCCAGCAGCTGCATGAGTGGAGCTGGCCGCAGGCTGGCCACCAGAGCAGCTGAGGCTTACCCAAATAACCTGACAATGCAAAGAGCCCCTTCATGTGGATGTGGGCCCCACCCCACAGTCGCATCTCTCCTTGGGGCTGCCCACAGCCTTGCCCAAGATTGAGGCCAGCCACTAGGGCTTGGCCACCAGGTCTTCACTGATGAAGGGGAAACCTTTATGGGAGGCGAATTGCATGTCTTATTTTAAGTCAACAGATAGTTAGCAGCATGTGTCACTGTGCTAGAAACGAAGATGCAGCAATGCATGAAACTGTGGTCACCATCCGTCATGGAGCTTTACCCCAGGAAATGGACAAACAAGCAGTTAAATAATGAGTATAGAGTTAAATTGGTGGCATGTTCTGAAGAAAAAGAACAGGAGGCTATGGGACAGGAGAAGGGACCCTAATTTACATGTTAGAGGCAGTGGGAAGAGTGGAGCAGGGAAATGCCTCTGAGGAAGTGACAGGATGTGATTGGGATCAAAATGGAAGGATATGAATGGGAATTAGCAATCTGTGGGGTGGCGGGGGAGTGGGATCAAGAGCTTTCCTAGTCATGGTAATAGCACACCAACAGGCTCTGGGTAAGGGAAGGTATTAGTGGGTCTGGGGATGTGAGGAAGGTTGTTAGTTTTCATGCTGTTGATAAAGAGATACCTGAGACTGGGAAGAAAAAGAGGTTTAATGGCCTTACAGTTCCACAAGGCTGAGGAGGCCTCACAATCATGGCAGAAGGCAAGGAGGAGCAAGTCACGTCTTACATGGATGGTGGCAGGCAAAGACACAAGTGCTTGTACAGGAAACCCCTTTTCATAACCATCAGCTCTCATGAGACTTATTCGCTATCATGAGAACAGCTCCTATGACACATGGGGATTCAAGATGAGATTTGGGTGGGGACACAGCCAAACTGTATCAGCCATGCAGTGAGATGAGGGGGAAAGGTCAGACCAGGAACAGCCACAGAGAACCGTTATGCACTTGGAATTTACTCTTGGTGCAAAAAGTAGTCCCTGAAAACATGTTAACTTGATTCAATTTGCATGAAAAAAAATTTTTTTTTGAGACAGAGTTTCGGTCTTGTTACCCAGGCTGAAGTGCAATGGCGCGATCTCAGCTCACCGCAACCATCACCTCCTGGGCTCAGGCAATTCTCCTGCCTCAGTCTCCTGAGCAGCTGGGATTACAGGCATGCGCCACCATGCCCAGCTAATTTTTTGTATTTTTGGTAGAGACGGGGTTTCACCATGTTGACCAGGATGGTCTCAATCTCTTGACCTTGTGATCCACCCGCCTCGGCCTCCCAAAGTGCTGGGATTACAGGCGTGAGCTACCGCGCCTGGCCTCAATTTGCATTTTTATACATAAAGGCTGTTCTGGTTGCTGGAAGGGAAATGGGTTTTTGGGGGTGGATCCAAGGGGAACTAATATTTACCTACTATGTGAAATGACTTCATGGATACATCTCATTTACTTCTCAGGGCAGGCTTTTTTTTTTTTTTTTTAGCATAGGCATATTCAGTTGTTTCAGAACCTTTGGTTTTTTGACTTTGTTTTGTTTTTTAATCTCTCAGCTGAATCACAGTGCTTTCATTGAAAAGACAATTATTTTTCTGCTGAATTGCCTTTGCACACCAGTTATCTACACAAGTACAGGTCTATTTCTGGACTCTGTGCTATTCTGTTTACGCAGTGTCTTTTTTTTTTTTTTCTAGACAGGATCTTGTTTGGTTGCCCAGGCTGGAGTGCAGTGGTGCCATCACAGCTCTCAGCAGCCTTGCCCTTCCAGGCTGAAGTGATTCTCCCACCTCAGCCTCCTGAGTAACTGGGGCTGCAGGCGTGCGTCACCACGTCTAGCTAATTTTTTTTATTCTTTGTAGAGACAAGGTCTGATGTTGCCCAGGCTGATTTCGGACTCCTGGGCTCAAGCCATCCTCCTGCCTCCGCCTCCCAAAATGCTGGGATTACAGGCATGAGCCACCCTGCCTGGCTCAGAGTGTCTTGATTACTGAGGCTTTATCATTTTCAAACCAGATAATGTTAGTCCTCCAGCTTTGTTCTTCTTTTCCAGTCTCTCAGGGTCCTTCACTACCTGATGTCCAATGTTTAAGAGCAATTGTTCTGCAGATTTTGTTGGGTGCTTAATGGTTTCAGAAGGGAAAGTCAATCTGGCCCCGTTACTTGATTGGAAGCAGAGGTCCTTATGATAATTTCTTTGAATGCCTCTCCTCTGTCTCTGTCAGCTCAGTTCTCAAAGTCCTGTGATGGATTGCCTGACTCTCTCATCTAGGAATCTTAGCCTTTCGCATATTATATTTACCTCCTTTCCCTTTTGCGTGTGTGTGTGTGACCTCTGGGAGAATTTCTAAAGGTTTCTTTTAATTCTTTGATTCAGTTTTTAGCAGCATCACTATTTATTGCCCCCATTTGGATGTTCAATGCTAAAATCATGTTTTTCATCTAAAAGCAATCTTTCTTGGTCCCAGGGTATTTTCTTTTTATTTATAAAAGATTTTCTCAAATATTGCTGAGACGTAGCATTTCAGCATATTGCGTTCTTTCTGTTTCTTGCTGTCTTAGTGTGTTTACTGCCGCTATAAAAGAATACCACAGACTGATTAATTTATAATGAACAGAAACTTATTTGGCTCACAGTTCTGGAAGCTGGGAAGTCCAAGACCATGGCTCTGACATCTGGCAGGTGCCTTCGTGTCGTGTCATCCCTTGGTGGAAGGAAAGAGACAGAGAGTGAGAGCAAGAGCGAACAAGCAAGGGAGAAAGAGAGCAGGACAGCAAGAATGGCCAAGCTTGCTCTGCCTTCCTGAGCCCTTATGACTCGATCACGTCTTAAAGATCTCACCTTTCAATACTCTTGCATTGGGGATTACATTTCCAACACATGAGCTTTGGGGGACACATTCAAACCATCACAGGTCGGGGGTATTTGCTCTAATTTTTCCCAGAGAGTGTACAGCTATCTGGGAGCTGCAGCCAAGGCAGCCCTGTGCCTTTGTCACTGTCACCTGAAGTTAGTGGGGCCATGCCCACTCCTTTAAAGGGAAAGCTGTGCCTCGGAAGCAGGCTGTGGCAGCCCCTCCCCTTTATGCAGCGGGTTGGTTGTGTTAAGACAGGGAGACATGATGGCTCTGACTCTGGCCTCCCTGTGATTTTACCCTAGGCCACTTGTCTCCTGCTTCCTGATTTCCTGTTTCTCTCCTCCTGCCTGGAGTTTGGAAGCTTCTAATAAGGAACTCTTTCACTTCCTTCCCAGGCAGGTTTTCCCTCATATTTGTTGAACCGTGGTGACACGGTTTGAATGGTTGTCCCCTCCAAATGTCATGTCGCAATTGGATCCCCAGTGTTGGAGGTAGGGTCTGCAGGGAGATATTTGGATCATGAGGACAGACTCCTCACTAATGGCCTGGAGCTCTCCATGTGGAAATGAGTAAGTTCTCACTCTGTGAGTTCACCTGAGAGCTGTTTGTTTAAAAGAGCATGGCACCCGTCCTCCTCTCTGTGTCTTGCTCCCTCTCTCACCATTTGACACACCTGCTCCCACTTTGCTTTCTGCCATGACACTTCCTGGGGCCCTCACCAGAAGCAGATGCTGGTGCCATGCTTGTGTAGCTTGCAGAACCGTGAACCCAATAAACTTCTTTCTTTACAAATTACCCAGCCTCGGGTATTCCTTTATCACATCACAAAAGGAACTAAGACGCATGGACTCCTCACACCCACTTCCAGTGCATCCCAGGTGTGCTGTTTTTCTGCAGAAATATTTCAATGCTTTCTATCTAAGACCCCCTTCTACTGTTTTTCTCACGAGTGCAGATTTTTCCTGTGATTTTTGTATTTTTAAAATCATTTCATTAGCAAACTGCGAAGGAGGAAAGGCATGACTTGAAATTGCCTTCTTGAACTCCATGTCAGCCTGGTCTCCTGCCATACACTGGACTGCCTTTCCACAGCCAAGGAGAGTTCATCATTTACCGTTAAAATCAAACCCCTCAGGCTTGCATTTCTGGCATTTTTGTAGCATGATACCCCAAGAGGAATGTATTTCTTTAAGTCACATTCAGCATATTCTAAACAGGATGAAGAATTTGTACTTTTGTCTACTGATTGGATAGCAGAAGAGGTGCTGGCCACGGGGGTAGGGACGGGGGTGGTGGGGTGATGATTTTATAATGAATAGCAGAGCAGGAGGCCACAGCAGGCGGTGCCCCGTGATCCCACATCATATTGAGAATGCGAATGAGAGAAAAATCTGTGAAGTGTTGGGGCTTTTAAGAGCCTTGAGAGCCTGGTTAAGATGGGAGAGGCGGTATGGCCTGTCATTCATGTTAGAGTTCTCTGCCCCTTGGTATGGACTGACCCCAAATGTGCCAGTCTTGGTCTTTTCCTTGCTCATGAGATGATGATCTCTTGGACGTTCTCTGCCGAGTTTTGCTGCCCTCCTTGTGCCATCCTGCTGCCTGCTCCTTGCCTAGTTAATGTCTCATTAGCACCTTCCCCAGATGGTACGGTGCAGGGACAAAGGGACTGACATGCAAACAGACTGCTTGGCAGAAAGGCTCTTCTGAGTGTCTGCATGGCCTATTAGTCGCAGTGCTAAGTCCCTTCTGCCAGACCTAATCAGGCGCCCCCACCCCTCTCAGCCTTTTTTTTCCTCTCCTGATTCCATGGCCACAGATTCTAATATGAGTTCTAACCCAAACCCCAGCTGCCATCTTCCTTGCTCAGAAGGGCAAGAGGTCCCAGAGGGGGATGGTTCCCAGAAACCTATTCTTATTGTCTGAAAACAGTTTCCCTCTGTGGGTCAGCAGGAGCCTCTTCTGCTCAGTGAACATGATAGTTGCTGCCAGCTCTCCCTTCCTTCCAGTACATTCTTTGTGTACATGGAAGCTTTCCCCAGACTGCTGGAGACTCAGGCGCCAAGTTGAGGTGTCTGTCTTTCCCTGAGTGTTGGGCATGAATCCTGATCTTACAAGTTTTTGCTCCCCAAATCTAAATTATTGATATTCATATATTTAAAATGCAAATCATATGAACGTCCCCCGGCAGTTCCGGGAGGTAGAAATTTTGTCTTTAGAATGGAATGTGGCCTTTGCAGAGCATACTCAGTATTCATGGCAGACAGCAGGAAGGGCTGGCTGAGTTTATGGGGAGAACATTTCTGTCTCTGTCTTTCCTGCCTGTGTGACAGATAGCAGAGCCATCTTGAGAGCTGGACTCTGCTGTTTGCTTCTGTGCCTGCCTTTCTGGAGCTCTGTGCCCTGTGGTTGGGACCACGCCCACCTTTCCAGCCCCTCTCCCTGTGGAGCTCCAGCTAGATGGGACTTTCTCCTATTCTCAGACCCCTCCCTCCACTTTCCCCACACCTTGCTCTGAGCCCTTAGCCTGGGGCATCCTATCCCTGACAGCTCCCTCTCTCTGAGGCTCCTTTAGCACCTCCTCTGGGAGGAACCTTTCCCTGCTACTCAGGCTGCCCTCTCCGACCGGAAGCTGTCTCTCTCTCTGCTCTGTGCTGCCTTCGCACAGCCCAGCTGAGTTGGTTGCACAGTTAATAGGAGCGCTGTCCCCTACTCTCTGAGCAACTTTGCCTAGTGCTGCGGCTTGCACTTTGCAATTTCTGTTGGATAGAGTCAGTTAATAGATTCTTGCTCTCTACCCAACCTCTAGACATTTGTGAGCTTTCATGCGTCCTCTCTTGACAATATTATTTTGAAAAAAAAAAATCTATTGCACCGTGACCTATTCCTATGCCAAGGAGTGGGACTGAGCTGTCTTTTATAGTCCATTCCTGTGTGAATTCGCCACATGCCCAGCATGCTTCTCCCTGCTCCCAGCTTGAGCTGTGAATATCATGTGTGGAATGGGAGAAGTTGCTCAGCACATGTCTGGGTGGGTAGAGTTTAACACAGCCTGTAACTCCGGCTGGTAAGGAAGCTGCATTTGGTCCCTGCCTTGAAACCATGCGTCCTTTCTTAAAAACCTTTTCCAGCCTCAAGTGCCGTAAAGTTCTCAATTAGTGATAGATAAGTGGATAAATAGTTCTGAACTTGCCGGTGGGATACATATAGCCTGCCATTCACTGGCTGTCACCAGTCTTTCCCTGCCTGGATAACCACATGGAACCAGGAAAGAGGAGATGTGTTAGCTGGTAAGTGGCCCAGGTTACTAGGGGAGGACCTGTGTTTATCGCCTCCTAGTTATTGAGAAGATGTTAGGAGCTCAGCTTCTGGAAGCTGCTCAGGATTCCTACTGCCAAAGGAAAATGCTCTGTTAGGACTGAGGGGTGGAATGAAAGTCTTAGTCCTAAATCCTCAAGGATTCTTTTGAAAATGAGAAAAGAGAGACACACAGGGCACCCATAGGAGCCTGTAAGGAGTTGCAGTTGGGCCGCTGTGCAGTGGTGACAACTTGGCCTCCACAGTGGGTGGATGTGATTCAGGACAGAGCTGTTGGACACCCCTGTATGTATGTGAGGCACCCTGGACTGGGGGACACAGAGATACTCAATCCCTGGCTTGCTGCTTTCACACAGTTTGTAATCCGGAAAGGAAGCACGCTATCTGCCTGAGTGTTGGGAATGTTAGGGACCATGTGGCAGTATACTGAAAGGATTCCTAAGGTTCCCATCCCCTGGCTATTCAATCAGACACTAATCTAAGTATGGCTGCAAAGGGATTTTGCTTATGTAATTAAAGTTCCAAGTCAGTTGACCATCAGACACAGATTATCCAGCTAGGCATGACCCAAACAAATAAGCCATTTAAAAGAAGAAAATTTTATCTAGCTAGTGACAGAAGGGAAAGTCAGAAAGATCTGAAGCACAGAAAGGATGTGATAGGCCATTAGGCCATTGCTGGCTTTGAAGTTGGAGGGGCCATGAGCCAAGATCTGTGAGCAGCCTCCTAGCATGGCCCCTGGCCAACAGCCAGCAAAGACATGGGCACCTCAGCCCGACAGCTGCACGGAACTGAATTCTGCCAACAACTGGAATGATCTCAGAGGTAGATTCTTCTGCAAGGCCTCTAAGTAAGATCCCAGCCCAAACACCTTGATTTTGTCCTTGTGAGGCCCTCAGCAGAGAACCTGGTCAATTGTGAGGTAATGAATGGGTGCTGTTTTAAGTTGCTAAGTTGCTACATGGCCATGGAAACTAATATAGGTACCTTTCTGTTTCGGGCAGTAGCATTCCCTGTGCCGCAGGAGAGCTGAGAAGCCTGTCATGACCATTAAACAGCTGGAGCTGGATTTGAAATGAGAGAGCTGTGTTGCAGAGGAGATGATTATAAATATATTCTTCTTGAGGAAAACACTTTACTCTGCAAATGAGGAGGAAAGGCCTCTCTAGTACAAGAATTTAAGAGAGAAGGGGAAAGGTAAAGGGAAGGACTTTCTAATATGTTTCATGTTGTGATTCCACCCTCGTGTTCGTCTCCAAGTGATTGCAACAAGCTTAACATCTACCTGTAGCTCCTACTGTGTTCCTAGTGTTCTCGTGGCCCGGGGAAGCTCAGGCCAGAACAGGATGAGGTACAGCCAGCTGCTCCATCCGGGGCCCTCAGAAAGTCTTTCTTTGGAAGAATGGGGCTTTCTAACTCTACCTGAGTGTGAACTTGCTGTTACTAAACTGGAATGAGTTTTGCCCTGAGTGACCGGCCAGCTTGGTTGCATCCCCTCCTTCCTGCCTGGGAGTACCGATGGCACACCATTCTTTTCTGAGGGGCTGTTGGAGCATTGCCCCCTACCCCTAAAGACAAAATGTAGACCTATCTAGGAACAAAGAAGAGCTTGAGTGACAGGCAGGAGGGCTACGTGGCCTTAAATATAGCTGTTTCTCAGTCTCCTTGATGTGGGATTCATCTCTCACTCGCGAGTCCCTCTTTGCTACCGCTTTGGAAACAGTGACCATATTGTATAGATAAGTGATTGTCCGAATCCACACACTGGGAGAGTGAAGCGAGGCTGTGCTAATGACTGTGCTGGGACAACAGGCAAAAGCCAGGCTGTCCCAGGCAAAGCTGGAAAGTGTGGTCACTGCAACCAAGCCTGCCTTTAGGGAGCTGTACCTCCTATAACTCTACCAAATATGGATGCAAACCCATCCCCTGAGTCTCCCAGGAATGGCTGAGACTGACTGGAATGGTCCAAAGCTCTCTACTGAACGAAAAGGAAAAATTGAAGCAGAATAAAGAAATACACAGAAAATAATTACAAAAAAAAAAAAAAAAAGAAAGAAAAGGCAGATGTTCCCAGTCTGGGTTTCTGATCCTGAAACAGCCACAGGCTGGCCACAGTCCCTGCAGATGGCTGACCTCCTGCCTCCTCACTGCCCATCTTCTTCTGTTTGGTGGGTGCCATCTTATTTTCCACTTTGGGGAGTGGTCTCCAGACTTCCCAGAGCAGTCATACTGTGAAAAGTAGTACAGGCTCTGCGGTCATGCCACCCTCTTCAAATTCTGACTCCACAGTCCTCAGCTGTGAGACATCCATGGCTGGTTACTTAGTGTCTCTGGTCTTCAGTTTCCCTGTGGAACAAATACAGCCTAGCAGGGGCTACCAATGAGGGGCATTGCTCACAGTGTAGGCGGTAGGA
The DNA here is from genome assembly GCF_049354715.1 of Callithrix jacchus. Lineage (NCBI taxonomy): Eukaryota > Metazoa > Chordata > Mammalia > Primates > Cebidae > Callithrix > Callithrix jacchus. Next base: position 27,097,860 of record NC_133507.1, on the reverse strand, counting down.
GCTGCATGGTCCACAGAGCATTTGAAAGCAATAATAGGACTTACTAAAGTTAATCTGCTTTTTATTATCATCATGCCCCAGCAATTCTTGGCACATCAGTGATAAATATTCCTCCCCTCTGAGATGAACTGCCCCTTAGGCCCTTTTCCCCACTGCATCCTGGTATGCATCCACTGTGGCCCACTTCCTAGGGTTGTGTAGATAAAATACTGCAACACATGTAAAACGTTTCAGAATTTGTAGCCCTTAGTAGAGTGCTCAGTGAGCAAAGAGTCAATTCCCTTGTCCTTCCTCTTCTGTCGGAGGCCACAGAACATTGTACTAGCCTGAACTGTTTGCTTGCTGGCGACAGAACAAAGTGTTGAAGTCTTGAACACTGGGAGAAGCTATTTAGTGTTCTACGTTTTTACTACTTTCTTGGAGTCAGTTTTGTTCTCTTGGACCCAATTATCCTTGAAGCTGAATCACTGCCATTGAAAGAGCCATGCGCAGATTCTCAAAGATAAAAGAGGGAGAAAGGTGACAAAGGTCACGTTTTGCCTATGGAGGACTCTGATTGGCCTGGTTAGATTCTATCCTAGTCCTGGGACCAATCACTATGGACAGAGGGTGGCTGAGGTACTATGATTGGCCCACAGTGTGTCAGCTGCCTAGTCCTCAACCAATCACTATGGACAGAGGGTGGCTGAGGTACTATGATTGGCCCACAGTGTGTCAGCTGCCTAGTCCTCAACCAATCACTATGGACAGAGGGTGGCTGAGGTACTGTGATTGGCTCACAGTATGTCAGCTGCCTAGTCCTCAACCAATCACTATGTTGAGGGAGATGAGATCTTGTAAGAAGGCAGCTCTTTTTCTGACTTTCATAATGAAGGATTAGTATGAGAGCTATTTCTCAGGAAAGCATTGTGGTAGAGGAGGTAAACAGAGTAGGAGATGTCCCTATGCAACTCTACTGCCCATTCAGAGCTCCCTCTTCTAGTTTGGGAAAAAAACGGTTTGGCTGCAACCCGTGAATTGATGTATTTGTGCCCTCAGCCACTTATAAACACCTGCCGGAGATAATGAAGTCTAGGGAAACTGCACCCACCTTCATTAGTAGAAGGCCCATTCTCTTCCAGCCTCATTGACACAGCTCCGGGCTCCAGAGCTTGTTCAGGAGCGGGCCTCAGGCATGCTGGTTGGATCTCTGTCCCATGTCCCGGTGTTTTTTCCTGTGTGCACAGCTGCTGTAATGGCTGGGGTCAACCTTTTGAGAATGAGAACACACAGTCACTGGAACAGTAACCAAAGCAACTTCCAGCCTCTGGGCCCCTGTTTCAGGGGGACACACATTTTTGGAACCACATCAAATATTGTCCTTCATGGGGCCGTTTTGCTTTGCTTTTTGTTCCTAATTATTCTCTCTTGTTTTCCTCCTTTGCTATGTGCGTTCCTCCTTTTTGAACCGAGATAAGATGTTTCCAGTTGTCTTAAGGATTCTTTTGATGAAATAATTCTAATTTATATTTGTATTTCTCTTGTAGCCTGGGGAGCATTTTTATGTGCACAAAGCCTTCTTGTGTGATCTTATCCAAGACAAACTTCAGATTCTTCTTTTTTAAAAAGTTACTACTGACCAAATAATACTTATAAATCAGTTTACTGCAAACAGTTACAGAAGGGCCCTCTGCCCATCAGAAAAAATGCTCTGCTCTGGAATCTTTATGATCTTCTGAAGCAGGAGTCAGCGAATGGTTTTTTATAAAGGCTCTATGGTAAATATTTAGGATTCGTGGGTCATGTGTTTGTTACAACCACCCAGCTCTGCTATGGTAATATGAAAGCAGCCATAGTCAATAAATAAATGAGTGGGCATGACTGTTTTCCGATAAAATGTGATTTGTGAAAAACAGGTGGTGGGCCAGATTTGGGCTGCAGGAAGTACTTTGTTGACTCCTGTTATAAAGCATTTTATGCTTTTCAATTGTCTTAGAAAAATTACAGTAAAAAACTTTGAGGTGAGGCAGAACATAATCATGGAGTAGAAAAACTGAGTACAGGAAAGGGATTGACAGCGTAGTTCCCTATGAGCTTTAGAGGTAGATTAGGTGTTGATATGAATAGCCTTAAAAATGTTCTCCTTATTTGATACAGGAAGGCCATATTTGGGAATCCATGCTAAGATGGTGTGGATTTTTGTTTATATGTAGATGTTCACCACAGCACCCTTGGCCATATGAAAAACCTGGAAACCACTTAAAAGTCCAACAGTAAATTACCTACTCAAAATAATATTAAAAGCACCTTTAAGATGAAGTTTGTGATAAAAGTCTTAGGTTGATGCTAAGTGACATGAAATAGAAAAATAAATACCATGAGCTCAGCTCATTAAAATAAAGAGCAGACATGCATAGAAAAAGATTGACAGGAAATACATATAAATGTGAACAGTATTTTTCTCTGAAGATTATCTTGGATTTTTACTTAGCAAGAATGTTTGTGTGCATGATTTTTCTAAAACGACCACGTTAGTTTCAGAATAAAAATTAAGGAGAAAGAAAAAGAAGAGCAAGTTATTTAATCTTACAGCCTGAGGTTGTGCTCTGTGCATTATTCCAGAGTGGCCTGAATGCCCTCTCTCCCTCCAACAGCCAGGAGGTTGGGGCTTGCTCCCCACCTCAGGAGACCCTCCCTGCCTGCTGCTCTCTGTGCCTGCCAGTCACTTGTACTCTAAGCACGTTCATTGAGCGCTAGTGTGTAGGTCTTCAAATCTGTGCCTAACCCTTCAAAGCATGAATACCTAATCCCATTTTCCAGTAGAAGAAACTGAGGCTCTGAGAAATGAAGTGACCCTCGCAAACTCCCACACAGGCATTCGGAGGAGCCATGTCTTACACCCTTGCTGCCTTTTTCATTTGAAATAGCATACTCACTAATTTATCAGCTTGCTAATGGTTCCCCTTGTACATCCAACCCGGAATGATATCTGCTTCCACAGCTTCTGATTGTGCTGGAAGATCTCTGGGGCCTCTAACAAAGCCAGCCATTGTGCAGCTGGAGCCCGAGCGCTCTGACAACTGGGTCTCTGAGCCACAGAGAGGCTTATCGCTCTGTACCAAAGGGAGGATGCTCATAGTATGTCAAGAATTCCGACACTAGATTCTCCCTGAATTCAACAAATGGGGAAAGTGGGAGTACCAGAGTGAGAAAACTAACTGTGGTCCTAGGGGCTGTTTGACTGAACCATTTCAGATGGAGCAGTCACAGATGCCCACAAGTTCCCAGATATGGCAGTGGGCATGGCTGGCTGCCCTGGACAGGAGGAAAGTGTGCTCAGAATTGAGGAGGACACGTCCTGAGAGGGATGTTAGGTGGGCCTTCCACATGGATGCTGAAGCCATGGAGGGTGATAGCAGGTCTTGGGGTGAAGAGGCTGTGGATGCTGTGCTGATGTCTAAAATGAACAAGGAGGCGTGACCCAGCGGTGGGAAGACAGCAGAAACAAAGGAGGGGTGGTGGGTGGGTGAGGTGGGTGTCGTGAGTTGGAAGGGCTTTGGGGACTGAGGGAGAAGATACCAAGACTACCTCTGACCCCACGGCACGTGGGACACGGGAGCATTAGCTTTCCTCTCCAGAGGCTAGGCTGGTCTCTACTGAGGCAGGGAGTTGAGCTGAGTTCAGCAAGTGTCTGTAAGGAGCTGAGTATACAGGAGTTGTCTTACTTTTAAGTGGGTATTCTGCAACGGCACCAGGGGGGATTAGGAGGGAAAGGAGCAGGGGGCTTGGATCAGGGGTGAAGAGTACACACAGAAGAGGTGACCAGGGTGACCAGGCGTTTAGACACTGACTAAGGAAAACAGAATGGGATGCATGGTGGGGCCAGCCCAGAGTCAGGATAGCAGAATTGGGTCCAGAGACAGGGTCGGGTCCATCAGACCCTGTGGATGAGGCGGGGGAGCAGGGATTCTAGAAGGAGCCAGCCTTGGCTGGATGGATTGGGCCTCTGGGGATCTGCTGGGAGTCAGCCTGAGGAATCCAGGCCCCTGGCTCTAAGCAGGACCCAGGCTTCTGTGGGTCATGAATGAAGATTAGATTAGGAACAGTGTAACTGGCAGCAGCATCTCTATGTTTGCCTCTCTACTGGGAGCCCGTAGTAAGCGAACCCAACACCCAGGTCTCCTGTGGCATAGAGATGACTGCCATTCCATGATGTGGGATTCACAGTCCAGTGCTGGAAGGATGGCCAGTTGCTTTTGTACATCTCAACTGATATTACATTTGTCAAAAGTCCAATTTACACACAACCTTTCAGGAACACACCTACTCTGAAGTCAGGCATGCTTTCATTCCCGAGGAGCCTGAAGAGCGGGTTCATTGTGTCCAAGGAAATCGGAGAAGCTCATGGAGAAATAAACGTTGAAGCCGTTGTCTCTAAAGGTCATGACAGCGGATCATGGAAATGTGTTTTTTCATTTCCTCATGTTCCACTGCTCATGTGCCTCGCAGCTGGGATTTATTTTCAGAGCACACTTTGGAATCTGCCAGACCCTCATGCTGGCCTACTTCACAGCTGAAACCATTTGCCATTTGGTAGATGATAAAGCAAGTGACAATTTACATTAACACGGCCTTAAAAAGACGCGGTCTGTGAAGGAGACAGACAGGTGTCAAACCTGGGCCAGCAGACAGTGCAGAATCAGCAGACGCCCAGGGCCTCCTGCGCACTGGCCGCACCAGAGCTCTCAGCACCCTGAGTCAGACCGTTCCACTGAGTAGAATTCTGGTCTGCATATCCTGCTTAAAGATATACACACCAGTAGTCAGATGATGGTGATGGCTGGGTCTTTGTAGAGCGCCATGCACTCTGCAGGGCCTGGGTCCATGTGGGAAGGGAAGGCTTCAGGTGTGGAGGGGAGTGAGCTGACCAGGCACAGTCCCAGACCATGTGTGCAGGATAGTTCCAGCACAGCGTGACAGAGCTGGCCCAACGTGAGCACAGCGCGCTGCGTAGTGCAGCGAGAAGGTGAACACCATGCCTGGCCTCCACTGTCACTCTCCCAGACCTTCCTCCATTGGGAGGGGTGGGACCCAGGCTTGGGGAGGGCGACTCCTTCAAGGTCCTTTTGATTTCAGTTGATAGAAACCCTTCTGAGATGCTGTCTGCTGCAAAGCGGCAGCTCTCCGATCCCTTTCTCACTCTTCCTGGCTTTATCGTTCTTAGCTGTTATTTCAGTGTAATGGTCTGTCCTGCTTTCATCTATTCTCATCTACTTGAGTCTGTTCTCTTCTTTCTTGCTGTTGTCCACTCTCTCATCTACCATCCTGCCCTGTCCTCAGCCAGGATTCTGCTGAGTGAGTCTAATGGGAATCCCCCCATCCCTGATGGTTCCTCTCGGGCGTTCTCCACCCATTGCCCACTGCCACCTTGCTTCTTGCTTACAAACCCTCACTTATCCTCGTTGGAATTGGGTCCACTCTCTCCTAGCCTGCAAGACCCTAGTGCAGTTTTACCTGCACCTCTCACCATGGCACCCCTTGAATGGAGTCTTCCATGTAGTTTTTAACAAGTGTCGAGAATCATGTTTTCTTTAACACAGCCAGAAGCCCCTCCATGTACAACTGTCTCTTGGGCATCTCACTGACATCTTATGTTCCTCAGGTCCCAAAGCAAATTCTTCTTCCTGGCCAAAGCTGCCCTTTCTCCATAGTCCCTTGTCTTTGTCATTGGCACCACCGCCACCCAGTTGCTCAAACTAGAAATCTAGTAGGTAAGAGCATAGGCTCTGAGCTGGACTACTTAGCTTTAAGTCCTGCCTCCTTTACTCACTGTGTGATCCTGGCAAGTTACCTAACACCTCTGCTTCAGCCTTTTCATCAGTCAAAATGAAGATAACAATAGTACTTCCATCAGATAGTTTTTGTGACCATTAAATGAATTAATATTACAAAGTGACCACAACTATGCTGGGCTCTATAAATGCTTATTAAATAATGAATATGAAAATCTTCAACGTTTGATGAGTCACCAATACTGTGTCGATTCTACCTGCTGTATATCTTTGACCTGTGTACTTCCTGCACCTGCACTGCTACCACCCTGGATATGTCCCCCTCACTGCATTTCTGGATGGATGGCTGCAAAAGGGCAGTCATCCCTTCCTCTAGTCTTGTCCCCTTCAATCCAGCCTCTGCATTGCTACCAGAATTCTTTACTTAAAACACAAAACAACCATGGCTCTATCGTTTATGTGACCCCAGGCACTCAGCCTCACTGGTCCATGGTTTTCTCTATTGCAAAATGAAACAGCAAGGTCTTGCATTCAGGATTATTGTGATACAACATACATAAAAGTGATTGTACACAGGAGGCAAGCAACAAACGTGTTTCCTGGCAGACTTAGACCAAATGATCACGTCACACTCCTCCTTGAAAGCCTTTCATGTTCTCCACTCTTATCATCAGGTAGAATCGACACAGTATTGGTGACTCATCAAACGTTGAAGATTTTCATATTCATTATTTAATAAGCATTTATAGAGCCCAGCATAGTTGTGGTCACTTTGTAATATTAATTCATTTAATGGTCACAAAAACTATCTGATGGAAGTACTATTGTTATCTTCATTTTGACTGATGAAAAGGCTGAAGCAGAGGTGTTAGGTAACTTGCCAGGATCACACAGTGAGTAAAGGAGGCAGGACTTAAAGCTAAGTAGTCCAGCTCAGAGCCTATGCTCTTACCTACTAGATTTCTAGTTTGAGCAACTGGGTGGCGGTGGTGCCAATGACAAAGACAAGGGACTATGGAGAAAGGGCAGCTTTGGCCAGGAAGAAGAATTTGCTTTGGGACCTGAGGAACATAAGATGTCAGTGAGATGCCCAAGAGACAGTTGTACATGGAGGGGCTTCTGGCTGTGTTAAAGAAAACATGATTCTCGACACTTGTTAAAAACTACATGGAAGACTCCATTCAAGGGGTGCCATGGTGAGAGGTGCAGGTAAAACTGCACTAGGGTCTTGCAGGCTAGGAGAGAGTGGACCCAATTCCAACGAGGATAAGTGAGGGTTTGTAAACAAGAAGCAAGGTGGCAGTGGGCAATGGGTGGAGAATGCCTGAGAGGAACCATCAGGGATGGGGGGATTCCCATTAGACTCAATCAGCAGAATCCTGGCTGAGGACAGGGCAGGATGGTAGATATCAAGGGTGGTCAGATTCCAAGGGCGGGGGATTCTCACCAAACTAAGTTAGGAGCTTTGCTCAAATTGAGTTCTGCAAGGACAGAGAGGGAAGCTCAAGGTCAGGCCTAGCCAGGCAGAGGACTCGCAGGAGGCTGACTGGACTTTCAGTCAAAGGAGATAGGCTTTGTCAGCTGGAGATGGACATCTCGATTCCTCAGTATGTAAGAGGTGGTGGAGCTGAAAGTCGCCAGGGGTCCCTGGGAGTCAGAGAGAGAGAGAAGGGCCAAGGCCCAGGCCTGGGAATGCCCATGTCAGGTAGGGAGGAGCTGGATTGAGGAGGAGGGGCTACCCCAGGAAAGGCTGGAAAAGGTGCTGTCCCAGGGCAAGAATGTTTCAAAGGACTGGTCAAGGATAAGGACAGGTGGAGAGGGGCTGAAGAGGGTGTATTAGATTGGGCCACATAGAGAGCCCTTGTGGGCTGGGCTGGAGCAGCCGCCATGGAGCTGTAGAGGGTGGAGGCCAAATACAGTGGACTGGGCATCAAGAGGGGGCAGTGAGTGTGGACAGACCTTCCAACCACAGATGCAGAGAGAGGGGATAGGAGCTTCGGGACCAAAGAATGTCTTTTGGCATTGATGGTGTTTAAATACTGGAGGAAGTAGACAGTAGGGAGGGGAGAGGGGAAAAATAGCCACGTGGGAGGAGATCAGTTGATGGCCCAGAACCCCATGAGGGGTGGGAGAAGAAATACGCTGAGGTTCAGCGCTTCCTCCTCTGACGTAAGAGCAAGGTTGGGGATGGATGCAGAGAAGTGGGAGGGACAGAGACGGGTGTGCAGGTGGAGAGGGAGAAGAGGGATTCGGGGATACTGTCTGCGTTTCTGACTTAGATTTCCGTGCGGATGGCAGTGCCCTTACTGATGTTTAGGGAGGGTTTGGGGAGGAGTGGGTGGAGCTGCCTTGGAGGTGCATAGTCAGCTGCCGATGGTGTGGCCCTGGGGCTAAGGAGAGGAAGGAGTTGGTACTAGAGGTGTACACCTAGGGTCATTAGCATCCAGAGGTGACTGTCAAAACCTGGGCATAGGTAAAATAGCATAGGTGACCTATACAGTGAGAAGAGAAGATGGCTGAGGCTGGAGCCTCCAGGGAGAAAGGAGAAGAGAGGAGAGAGGAATCGGGGTGCTGTGTCTGAAGCCAGGAAGGGCTTGGGAACGGAGCAGCAAGCAGTGTAAAGCCCAGCAAAGCAGTTGGATCCAACAAAGGAAAAACGTGTTTTGGATTTAGCAGTAAGGAAGTTGGTGACCTTGGCAAATGCCTTTTCCATGGGGTGAGGGAGAGAGCCAAACTGGGGTGACTGTTGGTGACAGAATCCAGCAAAGCAGAGGCGGCAAGTGTAGATGGCTCTGAAGAAAGCCAAGCATTTTGAATTGTATGGATTTCATCACTACGTGAGTTTCCTGCCAAAGAATGTTGGGAATTCCGAGACACAAACAATTTACACAGCCACACTTGTCCTCATTGGGCAGAGCATTTGCAGAAAGTGCTCCCCGAACTGCCTCCTCCCTCTCCCAACCTAAGGCAGAGGCTTACGCAAATGTCTTTCTCTTTCTTAGGCCGGATCTTGGACCTGAAGACTGGGACGGTCAAGAAAGAAGGGCAGCAGTCATCCATGAGGATGTGCATGGGCTCTCGGCGGTCTTTCATCTGCAGGATGAGGTCTGTTTGCGGGAGCGGCGGGCCCTCTCAGTGGTTGGTTTGCTCCCTTTTGTGTCACTGTTAAGAGCCTTGACCAGCTCCGCTGAAGTCACATATGCTGACTTGGGATCACTCCAGTGACTTTGTCTTCTTGACCTCAGCGTGTGGATATACAGGATCCTTGGTCTAGGAAGGATTCCCTCCATCCTCCTGCCATCCCACTTTGTCTAATTTCCTACCATTTTTTGCTCATTCCTAGATTCACACCCCTTTGTCCTCTGTATCATTCTACTTCCCACCCATCTTTAAGACCCTTCTCCATTCCAACCTCTCCAAAATTCCATAATTCTCAACATGTTTTATATTAAGACGGCCTGATTCCACACTTATTCATGTGTTTCTTGTCACAATGCACACGTGTGATTGGTCTTTATGATGTTGTTGATTGATACGTTAGGTGTAAATGTCTGGGTCCCATGAGTAAATTATAGCACCCTGAGAGTGGAGGCTTTGATTTAGACTTCTCTGAGCCTCCCTGACATCTGTCAGAATGTTCTGTATATATTGGGGTTTATACATCATAATTGAAGAAATGCAGGAATGTCTGACTTGGGAGTAATCAGGAGAATTTTGCTGTGTCCTTGAAGAAGAGAGAGCTGGGATCTTGAATTCTCATATCTAGTTCAGCACCCCTGTACTGTCAACCCTGTGTCCCCCGAGGGATGGTTGGCATGAACTGCAAGGGGGGAGGTGCGGGACAGAGAATGGAGACGGTCTGGGCTGTGGAGTTTGTGAGGCAGTGACACGAGGTGATGCCGCTCATTTATTTATTTGGTTATTCAAAAAATTTATGGTAAGGGCCCATCTGTGCCACATGCTCTTCGAGGTGTTGGGGAGTCAGTGTTAGGTAAAGCAACCAAGGCCTAGTGTGGTGGCTCACACCTGTAATCCCAGCACTTTGGGTGTCCGAGGTGGGCACATCACCTGAGGTCAGGAATTCAAGACCACCCTGGCCAACATGGTGAAACCCTGTCTCTACTAAAATTACAAAAATTAGCTGGGCATGGTGGCATGTACCTGTAGTCCCAGCTACTTGGGAGGCTGAGGCAGGAGAATTGCTTGAACCTGGGAAGCAGAGGTTGCAGTGAGCCAAGATCGTGCCACTGCGCTCCAGCCTGGCAACAGAATGAGACTCTGTCTTTAAATAAGTAAATGAATAAATAAAAGTAAAAAAATAATGATGCTGGCAAGAATGTGGAGAAAAAGGAACTCTTCTACACTGTTGGTGGGAGTGTAAGTTAGTCCAGCCATTGTGGAAGACAGTGTGGTGACTCTTCAAAGACCTAAAAAGAGAAATACCATTTGATCCAGCAATCCCATTATTGGGTGTATACCCAAAGGCATATAAATCATTCTATTATACAGGTACATGCATGCATATGTTTATTGCAGCACTATTTATAATAGCAAAGACATGGAATCAACCTAAATGCCCATCAATGATAGACTGGATAAAGAAAATGTGGTACATACACGTCATGGAATACTATACAGTCATAAAAAGAAAATGATAATGTCTTTTGTATGGACATGGATACTGCTGGAAGCCCTTATTCTTAGCAAATTAACACAGGAACAAAAAACCACATACTGCATGTTCTCACTTACAAGTGAAAGCTAAATGATGACAACTCATGAACACATAGAGGGAACAACACACACTGGGGACTTCCAGAGGTAGAGGGTGGAAGGAGGAAGAACATCAGGAAAAATAACTAGAGGGTGGAAGGAGGAAGAACATCAGGAAAAATAACTAACGGGTACTAGGCTTAAAACCTGGATGATGAAATAATCTGTACAACAAAGGCCATGACATAAGTTTACTTTTGTAACATACCTGCACTTGTATCTCTGAACTTAAAATAAAAGTTAAAAAATAAAAGAAGATGCTCATCAGACAACTAGATGGAGAAGATAAGCAGACAGTTGGATGTGTCATTCTGGAATCCAAGAAAGAGGTTGAGGCTGAAGATGTGGACCTGGGGATTGACATCAATAAAATGGTATCTAGGGCCTCAGATCTGAGATGCATGTGAAATCACAGCAGAGGTGGGTGTAGACAGAGAAGACAGAGGATGGGGTGGTAGGGGGGAGAACCAGTAAAGGAGACTGAGAGGAAGCAGAGAGGCAGGTGGGAGGGAAGAAGAGAGGGTGAAGGAAGTTTCTAGATAAAAAGGAGTTATCAATGGCCAAAAGCTACTGATGAGTCCTGAATGTGAGGACCGAGGATCCATCACTGGACCTCAGAGGGAGAAGCAACAGGAGATATGGCACATAGCAACACAACAGAGGCACTCACTAATGTCACCCTCACCTAATCACGTGTTGCAGGAACTGTGACTTGCCACTGGGGCATCTGTTGCGTACTGTAAAGTTCCAAACAATAGGTGCTTTAAAATAAGTATCCGTTTTCCATAATCATAGTAGTCTTTTAAGCAACTACACTTTTTAAGCAAAACCTGTTTGTGTGATGGCTGGTTGGTCTCCCTCAGATCAGCAAGGTCACCTGTGTTGTGGGGAGACCTGCCTCTCCTCCTCTTTGAGCCCTCAGAGCTGGCGGAGACCTTTTGTTCTGTTATCCAAGAAATGGCCCTTCTGGGATGTGAGCCTCACTGTTCTTTCCTCCTGTTGAGGTTGAGCCTCTGGAGTTATTGAAGGCACAGATGGAATCCTCTTCACTGCCTGCCTCAGGTCACAGGCTGGTGCTGGAATGACAGAATGCACGCCTGTCTTTAACTTAGGACCGGTTCCCCAGACTGCCTGCCTCCCCTTCAGCAGCAGGGGCAAGCTGGGCAGCGGGGTCCACTTGCATTGCTGCCTACCTGGAGATGAAATGCCATCAGCTATGGAGTGTAGTCAGTCACAGAAGGTTTGTCTTGCAGTGCTTGGGTGAATAAATGCCTATCCTAGCTTAGTAGACGTTCAGAGGGGCCCTAGCAATACATATTCTTAATTGTACCATCTAAGCAATTCCATTATGAATAAATTGATGGAAAGTGCCATAACATATCATTTCTATTAGCCTATAAAGCCATTATCACTGCCCTGTCAACGAAATTCATGCAGTCCCTTCCCTGCCCTAGTGTCCTTCCAGGGAGCGTGATATTGGTTGCTCTTTGAAGTGCAAAGTGCATACCGCCTGGGTTTACCTGAGAGGTGGGCAGCACTGCCATCTACTAAGAACATAACATTTTCCTCCAAATAAAGTAGCTTAGTTTCAGCAAGGCAGTGGACACAGTCAGCCAGAAAGGGGCAGAGGTCCATGACAGCATCCCTGGGCAGCAGTGTCAGGGGGTGATCCTCCTGTGAAGACCACTAGTGCTGGCAGCTGTCTAAGGTCTCAGAGTATAATTAGACTCCTGTCCCTGCTGTACTGAACATTTAGATATTCAGGATATTGCTTGTGATGTAATCGGGAAATGGAAACGCACATGAAGAAGGGTTATACCAAGCAGCAGTCAGAGCCCCGCCATGGTGCAGGCTTATGCTGAGAGGGAGGCAGGAAAGCTGGTCCCCAAGTGTTCAGTGTAATGTTGCACATCCCCTGCCTCCCATAGAGGGACCCACAGAAAGAGTGATTCTCTACCTGTTCATCTCTCGTCCCCGCTCTCTTCTCTGCCATCAGCAGGCTTCCAGCTGTCCGGTTATCTCTAGTACCAGAACAGTGTATGGGAGGAGAGAGTTTCCACAGCTGTGATGCTAGAAGCCTGAAAAGATGCTACTGTTCATCAACTGGCAACATCTGTTTTGAGTTGATGTCTCTGCTCAGGCCTGAAGGGACATTATTGCTGTCATCACCCTCTTCCCTTCTTTCCTGAAAGCCATGGAGTTCCACCAAAGTGATCTGCAGGACTGAGCGTGGCCAGGTTTCTCCTAGAATCTTTCTGTAGGACTCCAGCTTCTAGCCTGGACCCTGAAACAATTGCAGTGTGTATTGTAAAGTGGGTCACAGTTTCCTTTTTTCAGTGGCAAACAAAATTCAAAGGCATGCAGGTCTGCTTCTGTACTTTTGAAGAAAACTGGCTGCAGGTCTCATCTGAATAAATGTGTGAGCATCAATTAAGGCTCATCTACTTGATTGCATAACCTTGCCTGGGTCTTTGCTCATTCTAATACATTTGTCACATCTTAGGTGTGGAAATGCTCCTTTGGACCACCTTCCTCTAAACAGAATAACTACCATGAGGAAAAGGTTCAGGTCAGTAACTCTTCTAATGTAATTTTGGGACTGTTCTGTTAGATAGTCTAAACACCCTAAGCTAAGCAGCCCAGATGAAAGAAGGGGCTTTGTATGGTGAAGACCAAGAGAACCAGACATCAGGGTGGCAGTGGCAGAGATGAGAGAGAACAGGGAGTTGGGTGGAATTTGTTTTTGATCTTCAGACCATGTGGGAAGAAGGAACACAGGATGGTGGGGGAGCCAAGATTCAAAACCACAAAGGCAGACAAGGAAAGCCAGTAGCTTAGATGCCAAAGGAGTCATCAACATCTTTGCCTCGCCTTCATATGATGAGAACAATTTCGCAAATGTTTTTTTTAGGAATGGCCTTGGCCCTGTGAAAGAAGGAGAAGCTCAATATGCTGTGGTCCACTGCACAGGATACATCAAGGCCTGGCCACCAGCGGGTAAGGAGACCTGCATATAAATTCCAAGGGAACTGGGTGCTGCTCATACCTGACCATGGTGTCCTGTTAGAAATGTATTCTTTTTTTTTTTTTGAGACAAGTTTCGCTCTTGTTACCCAGGCTGGAGTGCAATGGCGTGATCTCGGCTCACCGCAACCTCCGCCTCCTGGGTTCAGGAAATTCTCCTGCCTCAGCCTCCTGAGTAGCTGGGATTACAGGCACGCACCACCATGCCCAGCTAAGTTTTTGTATTTCTAGTAGAGATGGGATTTCACCATGTTGACCAGGATGGTCTCGATCTCTTGACCTCATGATCCACCCGCCTCGGCCTCCCAAAGTAGAAATGTATTCTTATAGGAATAGGTAGGAAAATATTTTTATTTTTCTTGGTAGTTAGAACACAGTGATCTTTGTAAAAATATCCTGCTACTTGAAACAAAGCTTTCTATAAAGAGCTAATTGTACACAGGTGATCGGAGTCTTAGCAACACATGTCTATGTTCTGTCACCCAGAGCATTCTATAAAGTCAGAGTGGCAATATGAAATGATGGTTGTGTTTAAATCATTACAGAAATGTAAACAAAAGCCACCATGACATACAGCATACACTCACTAAGATGGTTAAAATAAAAGAGAGGTAACAACAAGTATTGGTGAGGATGTGGGGCAACTGGGATCCTCATACATTGCTGGTGGGAGTGTAAAATACTAGAGCCACTTGGGAAAACAGTCTGGCAGTTCCTGAAAATATTAAAAACAGAGTAACCATATAATTCAGCAATTTTCACTCCTACGTATATACCCAACAGAATTGAAAATGTCAGTCTAGAAAGAAATCTGTACAGGAATGTTCATAGCAGCATTAGTCGTAATGGTCAAAAAATGGAAACAACTGAAACGTACACCAGGTAATGAATGGACAAATAAAATGTGGTACATTCTTATCATGGAATATTAATCAGGAAAAAAAAGCAATGAAGTATTGATACATGCTATGGACAAACCTTAAAAATATCATGCTAAGTGAACAGAGTCAGACGCAAAAGGCGATTCAGTAATGTCATGGGGCTCCTTGTCCATGGCATGGATGCTCAGGTCCAATGTCTTGTGAACCCATCAGTTTTGAGTACTTGAGAAAACAAATTGTATTAGAAGTTTGTTTGATGAGAGGAAAATAAGAGCAAAAGGAATGTGGGCCACTGGGAGGGAGATTTCTGAGCATAGCCCAGTTCACTGAGCATGCGTGCTGGCCCATGGGTGGTGTGGAGCCAGGCTCTCAGGGGTACAAACACAGACCCATCCTTTAGGGATTGCAGGGATTGGTGGGGAGATCAATGCATGTGCAGGTGACTACAAGGAGTGTGGTCAGGGCAGTCAGCCTTGGGGTGACAGAGGAAGGGTCCCTAGCCTGCCTGGGGTTAGGACAGGCTTCCTGAAGGAAGCCCATAATACTGCAGGGTCTGTACTGACAAATTCTGCCCCATTCCAAGGTGACAATCTCATTCCTCTTGATGCTTTCTTCATTTGAGTTAGTTAATCATTCTCATTTTACCAGGCAAATTGCTCTTCCTGCTTCTGATCTCAAAGTGATCTTTTTTTTACCACTTTATTTGAGTTCCAGGCCCCTGATATTACATGGTAAATGCCTTGATCATGGAAAGACTCACTTTTAGTGTCCTTGTGGATGAGAGTGAGAAAGAGGGCTGAGACTCAAGATGCAGGCAGGTGACTGCATCCAGAGAATCTGCAAAGAGGATTCAGGATAAGCTTTTCTGAAGTTGCGTGGAGTTCTGTGAGTGTGAGTGTGAGTGTGCAGGTAACAGGGCAGTGGGACTGTTACGCATTAAGGCTTCAGCGGTGGCCCTTGAAACTTTGCCGCATGAGAAATGATTGAAGGAGCCAGGGGTATTTATCTTGGAGGAAGTGAGACATGATTTCTGTCTTCAAGTATTTGAGGGGGTGTCATATGAAGGAGGAATTAATCTCACTTAGGATAGTTCCAGAAGGCACTATTTGGATGAAAAAGGGGAGGTTACCAGAAGGCAGGGTTTAACTTAATAGAGAGAAATGAGCAAAGGCAATGAACAGAGTGTTAAAAAATGTATATATAGAGACACTAAACATATGGAAAAAGTTAGCCTCACTATTCACCAGAACTGCAAATTAAAACAATTTGTTACCATTTTCTCTTACCTATCAAAAGGCAGAAAATAGACAAGTCAAAATATGCAATAGTTATAAGGTTTAAAAGAAAGGACACTTTTATGTACTGCTAGTGAGAAAATAGGTTAGTACAAACCTTTTGTAGAATAACCTGGAAGTGTGTATTAAACGTCTTAAAATGTGCACCTCTTAAGATTCAGAAATTATGCTTTTAGAAACTTATTTCAAGGAATTAATTAGAGATGTATGCATGTGTGTTAAAGCATTAATTAGAAGTGTGAAAACCTCAAATTAATCTACATTTCAATGACAAAGAAATGGTTAAAAATAGCATGGGACACCTATATGATAAAATACTGGACGTAATTAAACAGGCATGCTTTTAGAGGATATTTAAGAACAGGGTAAAGTGCTGAGAAGTATTAAAAGGAGTAGCAGGCGATGAAACATGCACTTCATGATCCCAGTTTTATTTTTAAATTATAAACGAATCAAGTGAATCTGTGCGTTGAAAACTTTTACAGAGAATATTAATCACTGTTATCTCTGTATAGTCGATCATTGGCTACTTTTTCTTTTCATTTCTGTATTTTCCAGATTTTTACATGACATTAATAATCAAAGAAAATGTCATTTTTGAGAAATCAATCTAAATTTTCTAAAGAGGCAGTCCAGACAATAGGGTTGAGAATGTCTGCACTTAATTTAGAAGTTGTATATTTTTGTTTGCTTTTAGATTTAGTTGATCACGTTTCTGTCAAGATAGAGGTTCTGGAAGACAACACCATCTCCATGCATGATGATGAGAGCATGCCTGCAGGATACTTAGCTAAGCCACTTTGTTCTGTGGCTGTTTCTTGAATACTAACTACTTTCTTAGCACATAGAACACTATTTTGTGCTTACTGTTTAGATCCCTCAAGAGCAAGAGGCATGCTTTGTTCATCATCTCATTCAAGTGCATAGCTCAGACCTGATGGTTAGTATGTATTTCATGAAAACTGGTGGGATGGACGGACAAAAGGAAGGAAGAAGGAAGGAAGAAACGAAGGAAGGAAGAAACGAAGGAAGGAAGGAAGGAAGGAAGGAAGGAAGGAAGGAAGGAAGGAAGGAAGGAAGGGAGGAAGGAGAGGGGAGGGGAGGGGAGGGGACGGGAGGGAGGGAGGGAGGGAAGGAGGGAGGAGGGAGGGAAAGGAAGGAAGGAAAAGATGGAAGGAGGGAGGGAGGGAGGGAAGGAAGGAAGAAGAGAGGGGGTTAAAAGGGAAGTTTTTTCCTAGACAAAGAAATCACTGACTTTGAGGGATGAGTATAGGAAAGAATTTCTTACCAGGGTTTCCAAACAAGTTTAGAGAGTCTTCTTTCCCGGAAGTCGTTGAGGATAGTGGAGACAATTATCTAGCCTAGATGAGCTAAGTGAAATGAGGTGGTGGCACTCTTACCCTATTATGAGGTCGTGGAATTAGAGCATTGGAGCAGCAACTCACTCAATGATTGGATGACACCTTCTAAGTGCTCACAGGGAACTGCCCTTGCTTGCTCATGAGCTCAAGTTCCCTAATTACCAGCAATAACTTGGTTAAGAAGTATGAAGATTCCTGAGCAGCAAAGTTGCTATGTAGGGACATGGATGAATCTGGAGAACATCATCCTCAGCAAACTGACACAAGAACAGAAAATGAAACACCGCATATTCTCACTCATAGGTGGGTGATGAAAAATGAGAACACATGGACACAGAAAGGGGAGTACTAAACACTGGGGTCTATTGGGGGGAAAAGGGGAGGGCCAGTGGGAGGGGGAGGTGGGGAGGGATAGCCTGGGGAGAAATGCCAAATGTGGGTGAAGGGGAGAAGAAAAGCAAAGCACACTGCCATGTGTGTACCTACGCAACTGTCTTGCATGCTCTGCTCATGTACCCCAAAACCTAAAATCCAATAAAAAAAAAAAATATCTAAAGGCAACCTTGAAAATCCTTAAAGGTGGGCAGCAGAGGTGGACTTTGTGGAGTGAACAAGGGTTATTTGACAAACCACTTGCCACATGTCTGCTTATCCCTGAGAGGGCTAGTTGTACACTGATATTCTTTCTCCTCCCTGCAGACTCCCTGTTAAATGTAAATGCCACGGTGTATTCTGATACATTCCAGAAGCTCGTTCTGTTACACAGTGGCCTTCCCAATTAGCCTCACCACATTTTATACGAAATAGGTTTCATTTTAAATATTTGGAATATGACTAAAAGAAAAGGAAGAGTTCTAAAGACAATCAACTCCCTTGTCTAATGCTTCAATTGTTCGTTCTGTCAGAAATCACTCATGACGGGCTGTGTTTTCCATTTTGTGGGGTGCATTCAAAACCTGAAGATGTGAATTGCCTCCACCCCATTGTTATCACCCCAGCACTTTGCATTTCACAGACTGGCATTCAGCTTTGAGCCAAAAGTCTTTTCTAACAACAAAAGCTTCCTCTCGAGTAATCATCATCTGATCTGCCTGGTTCATCACCTAATAATCCATGGAAAATGCCAGGTTAACTGGCAGTGTGTCTGTACAGGAGAGCCAAGGTGTGACCCAGGGGAGGGGGAGCTTGACCCAGAGCAGATGACCTCCCACCAGGACCATCTGGGTCAGGAAGAGGTTCGGGTGTGGGCTCCCTTGTGTCCTTTCTTAGTGGAGTGGTGAAATGATGCCTGTCCTCACTTTGCTGCTAGACTGCAGTAAGCTTTGGCCACAGCATGCCAGAGGGCTGAGGTTATTTTGGGGTTTTGGCTAGTATCTGCTGTGGTCAAGCCAGTGCTGTCACTTCACCAGACAGCTCAGTTTTGCCATGAGCTCATCTACAAGAACCTTGCACTTCTTGCAGTTTGCTTGTTGAACATTGTGTTTGTTTTCCCTTCACTTGAAAATTTCCAAAAGCTGCTTGTCTGTACTGGGGCCACCAACTCACAAGGCAATGGCTGGATCCCTGCTTCTCCAGCCGCAGCCATCCCACGCTGCTCATGAGGCATGAGTGCATCAGGTCGCTGCCGACTGCTTAGGACCTCACCAGGCATCAAAGCTGTGATAACCTGAGCTGATGAGATTGAGAATGAGGATGGGCAAAGTCTTCGGGCCTCTTTGTTCTTAGCAGGGCAAGGCCGCTCCTTCATTTCGTTCCATAAAGACTTTCTGAGTCCTGGCCACAGGCCAGGCACGTTGCTGGGTGGTGGGGATCCTAGGATGAGACTGACACAGTTCCTGTTCTTAAGGAGCTCACGTCCAGTGGAGGAGACAGGTGGGCCTGCAGGTCATTGCAAAGCCACAGGTCAAGGGTCATAATTAGTTGTATGTACCAAGACTGGCTCTCTCCTTGCTGCACACTGTGGCCAAGCCCCACTGAAAGCGTAGCAGGCAAAGGGAGAGTGACATCTGAGCTGAAACTTAAACACAAACGAGGGATTGGCTAGTTGAGAAAATGCATTACAGGCGTGGGAAATAGCGTGGACGAGGACAAGGGAAATGTAATGATGATTCCAGTTTTCATTTGCAAGTCATCACTATGTGCCTGGTTCAATGAAAAATCACTTCCATGCATTGTGCTATTTAATTTTCACAACAACCCTAATGAGATAGAGTCACTGTTACCATCTCCATTCTACAGATGAGATACCTGAGGATTGGAATAGTGAAGCAATTAGCCCCGTTTGTACGGCTGGTAACTGGTAAGGCTGGATTGGATTGCAAAACCAGGCTTTGTGATGCCCTTACTGTAATCTCCTGCTTTTCCAGAGTGGGAGAGAGGCATTGTGTTGGAAACCACATGTAGTTCACTATGGCTGCTAGGGGAGATGGCTGGGCAGGGAGATAGCATCAGATCTTGAGGAGGGGACTTGTGTGCTAAGCCTGGGAGTTTGTATCCTTCCCTACACTGAAGGTTTTAAATGATTCTTCTGGAAGTTGGATTAAAGGGAGAGGAGGGACAGGAATAGGCCTGAAAGCAAAGGGACCATAAGGAGAATTACTTATGCAATAACCCATGGAGAAGCTGCGAGGCTGGACTAGGGCAGCAGCCATGCAGATGGGCAGGGGTGTGGAGACTTATGAGAGCTGGGAAATGTGTGATGACTGGGATGAAGTAGGCCACGGGCGGGGGTGGCAAGGACCACAGCTGGCGGGTGGGGACGCTGGGATCCAGACTCAGGGAGGCTCACTCCAGAGTCTCAGTGCTTAAGCATTACCCTTGCTGTCTCCTTCACTGTGCCAATGGAGCTGAAAGTCATCTGAGGCTTTGCATCCAGAATTTAGATTTTAGATATTTGATCTTTCTTTCTTTCTTTTTCTTCCCTCCCTTCCTCCCTCTCTCTCTCTTTCTTTCTTTCTCTTTCTTCTTTTTATCTATCAATATCTATCTATCTATCTATATCTATCTATCTACCTGTCCTCTATTAATGTTTGTCTGTCTATCTATCTATCTATCTATCTATCATCTATCTACCTATCTGTCATCTATTGATGTCTATCTATCATCTATCTACCTATCCCTCATCTATTGATGTCTCTCTCTCTCTCTCTCCCCCTACATACTTACCTATTATGGTTTGATTTGTTTGCGTACCTCCTCCGCCTCCCAACTCATGTTGAATTTCGATCCTTATTGTTGGAAGTGGTGTCTAGTGGGAGGTGTTTTGGTCATGGGAGTGGACCTCTCATGAATGGTTGAATACCCTCCCTGGGTAATGAGGGTATCTGTGAGTTCTCACTCACTCTTGTTAGATCCTGGGAGAGCTGGTTGTTAAAAAGAGCCTGGTGTCTCCTCCCTCCCTCACTATGTGATCCCTGCACATGCTGGCTCCCTTCACCTTCCACCAGAGCAGAAGCACCCTGAGACCTTCACCAGGAGCAGATGCTTTTTATACATCCTGCAGAACTGTGAGCCAAATAGAACCCCTTTTCTTTATAGATTACCCATCCTCCGTTATTCCTTTATAGCAACACAAAAAAGGCTAAGACACAAATCTATCTTTCAAGAAACAGGTTTGCCATTTGCAACAAATTCCATGGCCATGTTGCCTGCAATTAGTCAGACACCAAGTTGGCTTCACTGGTTTCATTGCTTACCCCTCGTTTTATCTACACCATGCCCCCTCCATTGTTTTACTCCGTTTATTTGTGCCAGGATGATTTCTAAAATAATTTCTTATAAGACAGGTGAGCAGGTGCTACATTTCATGGATTCTTGTGAGGTTGAGAAGTTCTTCCTGTTGCTCTTGAATTCTTGGTTATAGGGTTTCTTCTTGGTCCCTCCACCTGTTCTTGCCATTGCTGAGATATATTTCTCCCTATTTCAGACTTGAGTCATTTCTATAGTGAGTTTGGGAGGGATGGGTAGTTTACTCAGGTGGTATCAGTTCACTCTGTTGAGCTGAAACCACCCACTGTACTTCAAAGCTTAGCATTGCATAGTGGGGGATCCATTTATTTAGAGTCAGGAGCAGAAACCCTGAAATGAAAAGTACCTACAGATAGCTTAGCTTTGTAGAGAGGTCTGAGACCAGATTTTATGGTTCTTTTCTAGATACCTGTTTTTCTTTTTTTCATTGTATCATTTCTAGGTTGTTTTTTCCTTTTCCTTAGAATTCATAATTTTCGCTCAAGTGAATGTAGTATCGATCTGTTTTCCTTCATTTTAATTGGTGCCAGGTGGGCTGTTTTGGGTTGCAGAATCAAGTCTTTTTCACAATAAGAAAATTCATCAACAGTTTTTCAGAGTTGCTGCTGCTTCTCAGTCGCGCTCTTCACTTTAGGGCGTTCCATACTGATTTCTCGAATCTGCTTTCCCTGCCACTTAGATTTTTGCTCATCGTATTCGTTACTTTATTCTTTGCTCCAAAATCGTGTAGAATTTCTCAATCCAAATCTTCTATTCATGGCTGCTGTTTAACTTTCTTAAAAATTTGGCAAGTGACCGTTTCATCTGAACTCTATCTTTGCTGAATCAAGGTTGTGCCTTTCCTGTAAATATTATGTCCTCTTATGTCACACTGAGTAGTTGAATTTAGACTTTTTCCTCTTTTGTTTTTATTAAAAAAGTCTCCGTTTCTAGTGTAACCATTGGCTCTAATTCTTTAACTCCGTATCTTGTGGTTTTGTCCCTGTCGCTCAGTTTCCAGAGGTCACTACATGGCTGTCCACATTTGAGAGCTGCGAATGGTTCCATCAATGTTCACACAGGTTCCAGAAAGACCTCTCTGGCCCTGACATGGGCAGACGAGGAATGTTTAGCTTTGCTGTAGTTTTACTGTCAGCTGACCAAGGTTCCTTTGTCTGTATGTGAAGACCAAGGCTGAGGGTGGGAAGATGACTAAGTCACAAGTACCCCCC
Source organism: Callithrix jacchus (assembly GCF_049354715.1). Classification (NCBI taxonomy): domain Eukaryota; kingdom Metazoa; phylum Chordata; class Mammalia; order Primates; family Cebidae; genus Callithrix; species Callithrix jacchus. The sequence continues at coordinate 27,075,797 of NC_133507.1, read as the reverse complement.
CCCGCCCCCCGCGGCAGCAAGCGCAGGTGTTCTGCCCCATACTGTTTGCTGCTGCTTGCTGGGAGGGAGGGATAAGAGATCTGCTCTCCCTCATGACTTGCCGTGTTCTGTGCTCATCTAAGCCGTGGTGGCTGTAAGCTTGTAGGTTGCTCTTGCTGGAGCCTTTTCCTCATGTGCAGGAAATCCAGGCTTTCTTGACTCTTCTCTCCACCCATCCTTGCCTGAACATTTCAAAGTTTTCTCACCACTGCTGGCTTTCTCTGGTTGCCAGTGCTAATATATATTTCTCCCTATTTCAGACTTGAGTCATTTCTGTTGTAAATTTGGGAGGGACGGGTAGTTCCTCAAGTGGTATCAGTTCAGTCTGTGGAGCCAAAAGCACCTGGTGTACTTCAAAGCTTTGCTTTGCAAAGTGGGGGATCCATTTCTTTAGGGTCACCAGCAGAAACCCTGAAATGCAAAGTACTTACAGATAAGTATTCCCCAAAATATCTTCCAAAATTAATCCCTATAGATACACCATGAGTACAAGAGTTCCAGGGTCAATGCATTTGGGAAACTTTACAGTCTGTATTCTTCTCCTAGAGAATTGTACTCCACCGTTGCATATTAAATTCCCTTAGGCTTCTACAGTGATGAAATCTTTTTATCTTTGTTTAAACTATGTTTCCCAAATGTGTTTGGCTGAAGAAACCTTTTTTGCCCAAAACTTACTAATATTCCTTTGAGAATACTTCGGACTCACGGTATGAACAAGTACCCTTAACTCTGCTCATAGCAGAAGGTGGTTGTTTTTTCCTCCTGAGTTTTGTGGAATGCAAAAATATGTCTCGATTCTCATGTGACAGTGTACGTCCCAGGACAGCCTCCACCCAATGTTGAAAAACTGTGTTTGCACAGGGTTAATGCAATCCTTGGGAAGAAATGAAGAAGCAGTTCTGGCTAATGCTGAGTTTCATCCCAAACAGCAGTTTCCAGTTAAATTTCATTTGTGTGTTGTTTGTATTACTCAGGATTTACTTAGAGCTGGCATGAGGGAAGAGTGTATCCAAGGAGAAGGTAATTTAATGTGGGGCACAATAAGCTTGTGAAACCGATTAGGGAATCATTAAAATCTGTTAAAATAGCTGGAATTATCTTGTTTGTATTAAAAACCACTTTGATAAGTATTGCCATTCCTGCCAGGAAGCTCTCCCTCCCGACATGGCTCCGTCTGGCCTTGGCATCCAGCCTTGGCCATGTGCCCCTCCTCAAAGCAGAGTGTTCTTTTCTCTATTATAACACTAACCACGTGGCATCTTCATTATTTGGTTCTCTGTTTTCCCCACCAGCCGGTGAAATCCTTGAGTAGGAGCTGGGTCTCATTCACTGCAAAACTCCTAGTCTGTAGCAGAGTGTCAGTCACTTACCTGGTGTTTGGACTCATTGAATGCCAGAGCCAAAGAGAACCTGGGGCATGATCAGTCCCGCCCTGCCACTCTTATAGATGGAGAACCTGAAACTCTGTGAGGTTCTGAATCTCAGCCAACCCTAACGTCTCTCAGCTCCCCAGTACTTCCCTTCCCTGCCCTTGACCACAGCCCACACCCCGCAAAGGACTTCTGCAGCAGGGCAGTGCTCAGCCACAGAAGAAGCCAGGTCGGCTGTGGGTGACTCCACCTCTTCTGACTTGTTTGAGAAAGAGGAACAGGACAAGTGGAGACTACTCCTTACTGGGAAGCACGTGGAGCAGGAAGTGGAAGGATGCTGATGGTGGTGAGAAGTGACAGCAGGATAAGGACACAGGGGCTCCTGGCGAGGCCACTGTGATGGATGATGTGTTGGCAAATTTTAAGTCATGGATGAATGGTCGACACCAGCCAGCCCCAGGGTGCCCCAGGCAGAAATATGGTGATGGAAAGTTGGAGTAATGGTGTAGCCCTGAAACTGGCTGGGTGGCAGATGGACTGCAACATGCCCTACGTTTCAGATGCCCATCTTACCCTGCCAGGCATTTTCAGCTTCTAGAAGTGGGACACGGGGGAGAAACCAGCCAATGAACATATCTTGGTTTCTGTGAATTTCTTATAACTGAAAGTTGGAAATAACAAGTTCCACAGTTCAGGCGTGGAAAGGATTCAATGTTCTGGGTTCCTCTGCCTCCCTTAAGAAGTGACCTACTATGCTCCCATGGAACCCCACTGCTCCTGTGCCAGTGAAGATGAGGCCAACTCAGAAGCACACAGTAGGCAGGTGCCTGGGGGCCTCCTGGCCCACTTCTCTTTTTACTCATGTGGCTGCAAGAGGGACAGTTGTGCCCCCTTATTCCATCCTCCTGACGTCCTCTTTTCACCTCACTGTGTCTTTATTTTTATGGCCCTGTAGCAAACACTGTGTTTACAGATTCTGAATTATTGGGAATGAAACTCTGTCTTCTAAGTCCAAGTTTGTACAGAAAATACTCGTTTGCAACTTCCCCTTTAGGCAAAGGAAGATGCTTGTTCATTTTGGTGATTTAGTGGCAGTAAATTTGGAAAGAAATGTTGCAACTCTGCCAAATGTTTCAGAATTAAACTCCTCCCGTCATCAGGCATGTTACCTCTCATTTGATCATTGAGGAGCAAGGTCCTAGAGTCTGAATAGTACACTACACTCATGTTTTTGACATTGTTTGAGAATGAGGTACAACATGAGAAATTTTCCCAGACTGCAAAGTGTGACATTTTAAGTACGAAAGCATCATTGCTTACCTTCTTTTATTTTTTGTGTTTTTAAGAAAATGATTACAAAAACGGTCCATGTTCATTAACAAAATTTGAAAGATACAGAAAACCTTGCAAAATAAATTAAAAATTACTTATAAACCGGTTTTTAAATTTTTAAAAGGTTATGAACAGCCCCCCTTCATACCCTAGTCCAGACTCTAAAAACCGATAGAAAATATTCCAGTGCTTCTCCTCCTAGACTTTTGTATTTAAAAAATAGAGTTCATGTACATTTTTATTACATGATCTTGTTTCTTTTTAGCTTATTGTGGATGTCACAAATACCTTTCCAAATTAATACAGATTTGTATTAATTAATTCTACCTGTTCCTTTAAATGGCTGCATCATATTCTGCCAGCCATTCCCCACTGGGAATATGAATGTTGTTTTCAGTCTGCAGCTCTTGCAAAAGATACTGCCGTAGATGTCTCACATGTGAATCTTTATCCATGAATACTGGTATTTCTGAAGATAGCTCAGAGGTGCTATAGGAATAATACATTTAAGTTTTGGTAGCTACCATCAAGTTACCCTGCTGAACAGGACAGGTGTACCTTTTTTCTTACACTCCTACTGTGCCTGAACCCAGGTTCAACTGTTCTCTGCTCAAAAGCCATACAGAAGAGACAAGATTTGGTGGGAGGAAAAGCAGGTTTATTGAGAGAGCCAACAAATCAAGGTGTGGACCAGCATCCTAATGTACCATCTGAAGCCAGTAGAAATTTTAGGCTTTTTCTACATTCAGGACAGGAGGAAGTGGAGGTGGGTAGGAGCAAGAGGTAAGGGTCCCAACGAGGTTGGGAACTTCTTTGTCCTTAGTCAGGTCACATTGCTCCTATAAATCTTTAACAAAAACATAGTTAGTTGTTTACATATTTCTCCTTTAATCCCAGAGTTAGTTTCATAAAACACATGATTGTTGTTTTTTGCAATCATTATGTCATAAAAGCCTCTTAAACAAAAATGGAGTCAGTTATGTGCATTCTTTTGCTGTTTCATTGTTACACTAGTAACTCTAGATGTTTTTGTTCTTTTGCAAGTTTTGCCTGTCTGATAGTTTGTGGAGGAAGGGAATGGCATATTTTTAATTGGATTTTCCTTATTAGTGAAATTGAGCATCTTCCCTGGATATATTTGCTATCTGAATTTCCTAGTGAATTGCCTGTTCATGCTAGGTGCCCATTTTTCTACTGAGAGATTTGTGCTTTTTCTGATTTTCTCCTATGAGGTCTTTAAAATATGACGAAGGTTAGCTGTCTGATTACTGTATGTGCTACAAATATTTCCTTTCATCCTGTCATTTGTCTTTTAATTTTGTTTGTTTTTCTTGCATCATGAAGGATTTTTTTGTCTGTTTAGATAAAAGGCCCCAACTGGCTTTCCTCTTTCCCTGCTGACTCAGGGCACTCATTACGTACGCATGCGAGCTCTCTGTTCAGAGATGTCCTCGGGGCTTTTCCAAGCACATAAGGCTTTTCAGTCCCTGTCCCTGCAGCATTTGTTATTATATTTGTTGTTTGTTTTTCAGTTATTTTTATGTCTTTTTGTGTAAGGATTTGCTGTCCTACCTCCTGCTGGTAGTTGACACTTCTTGTTTCTCTCTGCTCTCTGCTTTTACACTGACCCAATCCAATCACATCCTTTTATGGTCTAGAAAACCAAACAGCACAACTTGCTGGCAGTCGTTGTCTGGGGTAAATACCCGAGGTTCATTGCCTCCTGTGGAGGAAATCAAGGACACAGACACACATAGAGTGAGTTTAAGAGTGGAGGTTTACTAGGCAAAAGAAAGAGAAAGGAGAACAGCTCTCACTCCTTCGAGGGGGAGGGGCACCCGAGTGGGACTGGCAGAGTGCCAGGGTTTTATAGATAGGCTTGAGGAGCCAATGTCTGATTTACATAGGGCCCAAAGATTGGTTGGACCAGGTGTGACATTTACCTTGCTCACCAGGAAGCTGGCCACCCCATTCTAATCTTCTGTTATGCAAATGGAATCTCTACTCATCCTGCCTCTTGTTGTCTGCTCCTTACTGTGCACCGGGTTGACAAGGAAAGGGGAAGATGGAGCCACCATGCTAAACGTGCCTAGCCTCCAGGTAGCCTTTTCCTATTGGCACAGCTGCTGGCATTCACCTGTGCAAGCTTCCAGCTTCCTTGTCTATGTCTGCAGCTCAATTTTACAGGTTGCTCTTTGTTAGAAAAGAAAATGTTTTGGGAGCCACCTTTCATTAAAAGGAAAACCTTACTGAGGACTTCCTTACCTCCGCTGTCTGTCTAAATAATTTATTCTTAACTTGCCAGCATCTTGGGTAAAAGGAAGCAAAACAGGCTGTGAATCAGGAATCAGCAGCCTTTCCTGAGTGAAGCACCTAGGTTTTAGTGCTTGGCCTCTGGTGCATCTGTCACGGCTGTACAGAGACCTTGTTCTGGTCAGCTGAGATTGGTAAAGGGGTAATTTCCAGATGAATTAAGTGCTTTTTGTGGACACTTATCTTACATGACAGGCTATGGAGGAGCTTCTGCTCTGACCTGACTGCAGGGGTGCTCAGAGCCAGAGCCCCCCCTTAAACCTAGAGCACTCTTTCCCCAGTATCTGCTGGACCCACCAAATGTACAAAGCCCAATTTTGATGAGTCCTGCTCCAAGGAGCCTTTACCAGTATCCTGCCACCAGCTTTCTAGCCACTTTGTTTGTGTGGACTTTCTCACTTTCTACTTTGTATTATGGCTATTTTTGTATCTGTTTGTCTCCCCTGCTTACCCGGCAGTCCAAGGGCTGTATTATTTAAACTCCTGAACACAGAGCTTAGAACTTGTCAGGAATTTGGGTGAATGTCGGCTAAATTCCTCTTGGCATCTCCCAATTACACCCCCTATGGTACCTCACCAGAAGGTACTACCCAGATTTACCAATATCATTACTTAACATTTTAATCTAATTATTATTGATAGAATTTATACAACTTTATATGAAAACACTAAATTTCTTTAAATGACAAGTAGGTTTGATTTCATGTTATATTTTGATTAACTGTTTAGGATTTGCTTCTGTAACGAGTGGGAAAATGTCCATGATCAATCCGTGGTGCCTGCCATGGGCACAGGAGCAGGTTCTCTCAGTTTCTGTGCTGTACCAGTGCCATGCCTGACCTGGTAGAGAAAAGGGTGAGAGTAAACATAAGATATTGGTGTCCCTCCAAAAATTCCTATGTTGAAGTCCCAACCTCCAGTACTGTTACCTGTGGAAGGAACCTGAGTTACTGCTGACATCCCTGGCAGGGGGGTTACGGGGGAGCCCTCCCCTGCCCTACTCATGCCTGTCTAACTATCTGTAACAGTGCTTCAAAATGTGGCCTTATTTGGAAATAGGATCTTTTCATATATAGTTAGTTAAGATGAGGTCATACCTACCTATTATGGTGGGTTCCTAATCTATGACTGATGTCCTTATAAAAGGGGGAATTTTGGCACAGACATGAGACACGAGGAGAATGCCATGTGAAGATTAAGGAATATTTATATTGAGCTAAGTAAATTCTGAAACAGAATGTGTTTAATGGAAATGGAAAGGTACATTTATATTGCCAAAAAGAAGAGTTCATAGTAAAACAGAGAAGTGAAATTTTATATTTGAATCCATGAAGCAAAACTGTCAGAAATACAAGAAGAAATTGGCTAAACCACCTTTTGCATTATACCTTTAAGGTACTTTTTTCAGATTTTGACAAATAAAATAAGGATTTAGAGGATTATGCAATGTAGCCAATAACCTTGATTCCAGATGCATAGGTATTAAGTGTGAAATTTAAATTTAACATTTTAATAATGTATTTTCAAAATTTTAATGAGTCTCAAACTTACAGAACTTGGAAAGGTCACTTTTTAATCACAATGCAATCTAAAAATTCATAACAAAAAGTTACATTCAAAAAAATCAGTTATTTGTGCAAAAGAACCTGTCCCAACTAACTTCAGGTGAAGGATGGAAATCAAAACGCTAAATCTATTTTGTAATTAATAAGTATGGCCCCATGCATATGAAGCGGATGTGGCTAAAACAATGTTTAGAGGAAAGCTGTGGCTGAAATATTTTTATTATTAAATGTGGGAAAACTAAAAATTTGACTTATGAATGATTAACTTGACTAATGAAAATAGAAAAAGAATAATAGAATGCCATAGGCAAACTGAGAGGATGGAATTAATGAAAGAAGTAACAATGAGAAAAATTAGGAAACAAGAGTATTATCTAATTGACAAGTAATTCTTCATCAAGACTGATAAAAGAGAAAGTCCTGGCAAGTCTAATTGTAATTTTAAAAAGAATGAAAATAAATGAATATTAAGAGTAAATAAAGTTAACAAAGTTTAAAAATTTATGAACAAATAGTGTGCATAACTTAGATTTTACGTGTTAAAACCTTTCAAAAGAAGCTAATTTCTAGAAGGAAGAATTAACCCAATTTGAATCAAAAAAAGTTTTCTTTTTTCCTTGTTTTTTTTTTTAATGAGAAAAGGTGAAAGCTAGGCAAGGAATTGAGAAAGCTGACAAAGAACTGTACCCCAAATGGTTCCAGGCCTTGAAAGCTTTATGGGCAAATTATTTAAACAGTTCCAGAGCACGAGAAAAGTTAGAAATAGACTGATTTGTAAAGTTAGCACAACTTTGAAAGAACAATGTACAAACTATGAACTCAATTTTATGCATTACGATAAAGATACTAAATATAATACTAGCAAATCAAATTAATAGTTATAGAAATACATACTAATGGCAAAAATGCTTGGGTGGTTTATCATTAGGAAATCTGCTAATGTAAATAATTAAAGGAAGAAAACTATTGACAAAAAATAAGTTTAGGAATTAATTTTAATGGATAAATATCTTTATAAACTAATAATAGAAATATATTTTCTTAACATAGATGAAATACACACTTGAAACCATAATTAATATCTTATGCAGAGTGATTAAATATTAGAAGGGTTCTCAGTAAAGTGGAGAATCTGAGAGGAATACTCACTGTTATTCAACAATGTTTTGGAGTTTCCAAGGCAATAAGGTAAGAAAATAAAATATAATTACTTAAAAGGTGGAAAGGGAAGATAGAATTAACATTGTTGGAGATATCATGATTATCTACGTGAAAAACCTAATCCAGTCTGTTAGAAAATCTGTTAGAAGATTGAGTATGAAATGTCCAAGAAATGTATGAAGAAAGTGCTCAAATGTATGAAAAAAAAGTTGTGTCACTAATCATCAGGGAAATGCAAAACAAAATCACAGTGAGGTATTATCTCACCCCAGTTAGAATGGCTGTTACCAAAAGGACAAAAAAATTAATAATGCTGATAAGGAGATGGAGAAAAGGAAGTTCTTATACACCGGGAATGTAAACTGGTAAAACCATTATGGAGAGAAGTATGACAGTTCCTCAGAAAACTACACATAGAACCACCATATGATCCAACAATCCCCACTGCTGGGTATTTAACTGAAGGAAAGGAAATCAATCAGTATATAAAGAGAAGTCTATGCCACCATGTTGATTGCAGCACAATTCACAACAGCCAGGAGTCTAGTTTTTATGCAGACATACGGTTTTATTTCTCTTGGATGTGACCTAGGAATGGATCTTGTGGTAGTTCCATGTTTAACCTCATGAGAAAGTGCTAGACTGTTTTCTGAAGTGGTTGCACTGTTTTACATTTCCACCAGCAGTGTGTGAGTGGTCCAGTTTCTCATATCTTCACCAACACATTATTGCATTTTTATGAATTATGATAACCCTTCTAATGGGTGTGAAGTTGTATCTAACTGTGATTTTGATTTCTAATTCCCTAACAACAAATGCAGTTGAGCATCTTTTCATGTGCTTATTGGCCATTTGTATATCTTCTTTGGAGTAATACTCAGGTCCTTTGCTCATTTTTTTTTTTTTTGAGACAGAGTCTTGCTCTGTCCCAGGCTGGAGTACAGTGGCACGATCTCGGCTCACTGCAACCTCCACCTCCCAGGTTCAGGCTGTTCTCCTGCCTCAGCCTCCTGAGTAGCTGAGATTACAGACATGTGCTACCACACCAGGCTAATTTTTGTATTTTTAGTAGAGACAGGGTTTTACCATGTTGGCCAGACTGGTCTTGAACTCCTGACCTCATGATCCACTCACCTTGGCCTCCCTAAGTGCTGGGATTACAGTCGTGAGCCACTGCTCCCAGCCTGCTCATTTTTAAAAAAGTAATTTCAATTTTTATTTTAGATTCAGCAGGTACGTGTGCAGGTTTATTACTTGGGTATATTGTGTGATACCGAGGTTTAGGGTATGGCTACCCACATAGTGAGCATACCCACTGCTGGGTTTTTTTTTTGCTATGAAAGTGCTTTATTAGGCCAAACTACTTACTATGAAAATGCTTTAAAATGCAGCAGGAGGAGATGTAAAGACTCAAAGAAGTGCACAGTGACAATGGCTATCAGAATACACTAAAGAATCCACACTGCTTCCCCCTTTACCTGGAAAAGGAAGCGTCTAGGCTACCTCCTCCTCATACAAGAGGTAGTTTTCAAAACTTTGCCCTCCTCCCTCCCTCCTCCCCCATCTAGTAATCCCAGTGTCTATTGTTGCCATCTTTATGTCCATGAGTACCCAATGTTTGGTTCCCACTCATAAGTGACAGCATGTGCTATTTGGCTTTCTGTTCCTGCATTAATTCACTTACAATAATGGCCTTCAGCTGCATTTGTGTTGCTGCAGAGGACATGATTTCATTCTTTTTTATGGCTGTGTGGTATTCTACGGTGTATATGTACCACATTTTCTTTATCTGGTCCACTGTAGATGGACACCCAGATTGATTTTATGTTTTCGCTATTGTGAATAGTGCTGTGATTAGGGCACGTGTCTTTTTGGTAGAACAATTTACATTTTCCTTTGGTTATACCCCATACATTCCTTTGGATAGTAATGGGATTGCTGGGTCAAATGGTAGTTGTAAGTTTTTTGAGAAATCTCCAAACTGCTATTTCCTCAGTGGCTGGACTAATTTACATTCCCACCAACAGTGTATAAGCATTCCATTTTCTCTGCAGCTTTGCCAGCATCTGTTGTTTTTTGACTTTTAAATAATACCCATTCTGACTGGTGTGAGATGGTATCTCTGTGGTTTTATTTTGCATTTCTCTGATGAGTAGTGACGTTGAGCATTTTTCATGTGTTTGTTGGCCACTCATATGTGTTCCTTTGAGAAGTATCTGATGCACCCACTTTTAAATGGGGTTATTTGATTTTTACTTATGGAATTGTTTGCTTGTTTACTTGTTGAATTGTTCAATTCCTTAGAGATTCTGGATCTTAGACCTTTGTTAGATGCATAAGTTGCAAATATTTTCTCTCATTCTGAGGCTGTCTGCCTGCTCTGTTGATAGTTTCATTTGCTGTGCAGAAATTCTTTCATTTAATTAGGTTCTACTTGTCAATTTTTTTGTTGCAATTGCTTTTGAGAACTTAGTCATAAATTCTTTGCCAAGGCTGCTGTCCAGAATGGTGTTTCCTAGGATTTTCTTCTAGGTCTTGCATTTCAATCTTTAATCCATCTTGACCATTTTTTAATTGAGGATATTTCTGTTTTTATTATTGAGTAGTAAGAGCCAAAGCCACTTTCAAAGGTCATGTACTATTTGAGGATATGGTGAGGGCAATGTTTGGAAGATGGAGAAACACCCAGTATCCAGAGGACAATATGGAGATTGCACAATCCATTTTGTCACAAGCAACACCTGTGAGCTTAATCCTAAATCTTTTCCACCTGTGAATGCCAGAGCCCTCCCCAGCCGCCTTTCTGCGGTCATGCATCAAGACCCTGGTCACACGAGTGGCAATGGCTGCAGGTTCGCTGGCAATTGGATCTCCGGCTGCTGATGAAGGTTGGTGTCAGGGCCTCCTTTATAAATGCTGGCCCCTCTGGCTTAGATGACATCCCTTCCGTGGAGAAGCTGAGCCCAGTGTCCTGAGAACCTCATACTTAGGCATATAAAGCATTCATTCCTTTAATGAATTCAGAATATCTTTACTTGAATAAATACACACTTGAATCTCATTCGCAACTAAAGATTCTTTGTCCATATTAAGACATAAACTATTTAATAAGTTGCAGCTTTCCCACTTCACTTCTGTAAAGCCAACTTGTTATTTTAACAAGTTTACCCATTATTCTACTTGGTTGATTAAAATGCATTCTTACAAATGAGCTCCCTTATGTGCTTAAAGGACTGGTATCTTCGGGCTCCATCAGGTCTCTTTCTATCCACTTCTAGGCTGATGAACCTTACAGTTGAGAATTATTTTGCTGATTGGCATAAAACCACCACTATTTTATTATATTCATAGATTTTGTGCATTAGGAATTCAGACAGGGCATGGTAGGATGGCATGTTTCTGCTCCTCAATGTCGGAGCTACTAGTCTAGAAGTAACATAGTGTCACTCCCACTGTATTTTATTGGTCAAAATAGTTGCAGAGGAAACTAACTTCAACCCTTGATGGAAGGAATAGAAAGAAAATTTATGGGTATTTGAAAAATCTGCAGTTCTCCATCGACGCTTGTTGAATGAGGAACAAATAAAGGAAGTGGATTTTGTTATCTCTAGGTAAATGGTCTCAAGTTTTATAGTCAGACTCTAATACTGAAAGATCCCTCCAAACGATAGGACTGAGAAGAACACCATTTTCTTTATGCCAGCTGGATTAGAGGGTTCTTCATGCTGTCTTCTCTGCTTCCTGTCTGGCCTGTGGCATTGAATCCTGATTCCTAAGTATGGCAAAAGTGCAGCATTTGTGCCAGCCTGGGCAACACAGAGAAACCTATCTCTACAAATACAAAAAAGTTAGTCACTGTGGTGGCACATGCCTGTTCTCCCAGCTACCCAGGAGGCAGAGTGGGAGGATGGCTTGAGCCTGGGAGGTCAAAACTGCAGTGAGCCAAGGTCACGCCACTGCACTCCAGCCTGGGCAATGGAGCCAGACTCTGTCTCAAAAAAAAAAAAAAAAAAAAAAGTGCATTTGTGCTTCCTGCCTTGTTTGCCCACAAACATACGGACATGTTTACCAGCAACTGGGGAAAGAGGTCAGGTAACTGAGAAGGAAGCTGACATTCAGGCCTCAAGTGGGGTGCTCCACACATATCTTTCTTGTGCCCTATAAGGTGAGCATTCTAATACCCATTTTAGGTATAAGGTAGCAGAGGGTCAGCGAGATTAGATCACTCTAACAGGCCCCTGTGGTGTCCACTTCCACTTTCATATCCATGTGGCTCAACTCTGACTTCAGCCACAGCTACAGTGGGCAGTTCTGTGTGAGCCCATTCTCATTTCAGGCTGACAGTATCCCAGATCATGGTGCAATGTCAGTGCACTTTATACTTTGTATTAAAGATTTATACTTTGCATCAAATCTGGAGAATTTTCAGCCAGATTTCTTCAAATGTTTTTCTGTGTTCCTTTCCAACTCCCTCAGAGACTTTAAGTGTATTAGGCCACTTGAAGTTTTCCATTGCGATCATTGATACTTGTTTCATTGAAAAAGAATATTTCTGTTACTTTCTATCTTTCATTTTGGATTGTTTCCATTGCTATGTCAAGTTTACTAATCTTCTAGCTTATCTAATATGCAGTTAAAACTGTCTACTACACTTTTTATTTTTTATTATTTTATTTTATTTTATTTTTGAGACAGAGTCTCTCTCTGTCACCCAGGCTGGAGTGCAGTGGTGCAAACTCGGCTCACTGCAACCTCTGCTTCCAGGGCTCAAGTGATTCTCGTGCCTCAGACTCCTGAGTAGCTGGGATTACAGGCATGTGTCACCATGCCTGGTTAATTTTTGTATTTTTAGTAGAGATGGGGTTTTATCATATTGGCCAGGCTGGTCTCAAACTCCTGACCTTGTGATCCACCCACCTCAGCCTCCCAAAGTGCTGGGATTACAGGTGTGAGCCATGGCGCCCAGCCCCATCTAGAATGTTTTTAAAATTTCAGACATTGTAGCTTTCATCTCCAGAAGATTGCTTTGGGTCTTTTTGCCTCTTCCACAGCTCTACTTAACTGTTAGAACATATGGAATACAGTTATAATAACCGTGTTAATGTGTTTGTTTGCTAATTCTAAAATCTGTGTCAGTTCAGCATCGTGTTTTGGCAGCTTGGACTGTTTTCCTTCATTATGGGTTGTATTTTGCAGCTTTGTTGCATGCCTGGTAATTTTTTATTTGGTGCCAGACATTGTGAAATTTAAGTTGCTGGCTTGAGAATCCTCTTAAGTCTGTGAGCTGGGAGCAGTCACCGGGCTTGTCTTACTTGTTACCCATTTCTCAGGGGTTTTGTTATTCATTACCTGATACTAGTGTCTTCTAAACCATCATTTCTTATATTTGTTTTGTTTTTGTGTGTTTTTGACAGGAAGGTAAATCTGATCTGTTGCTTCATCTTGGCTAGAAGCATAGCTCCATTGTGACTTAAAAAGCAATGACTCAAGAAAAAAGCTGCTCTCTGGATATGGAGAGCTGTCAGCGTAACTCACACCTTGCTTCCCAAATGCACCTGCTCTCAGTAGCCAGACTTACAGACCAGAGGATGTGAAAGACCTCTGTAATAATCACACCTAAAGCACTCTGGGTACCACATTTTAGGGAAATAGAGGCAATTAGAAACATTCAGAAAGCTGATAAGAATATAGAGAGTCAAACTATTTTTGTAAGAGGAACAGTTTAAATGATAGAAGGATGTTTGTCCCAGAACAGAAAAGACTCAAAAACTCAATTATACTCTTCCCTTGTCTAAAGGGCTACAGAGCAGAAGAATGTATGACTCTAAAGGCAACTCCGGGCCCAGCAGGTAAAATCTTCAAGGAGACAGGTGGACTGGGTTGTTCTGGGGATATAGGATATACTGACCACCCACCACTGGAGGAGTCCAAGCAGCAATAGATGCACATGGGATTGAAGTCTCATAAGGGTGTTGGGCTCAGTGTCCTCTAAGGACACCTCCTGCCCTGAAATTCCATTGCCATGTGGAATCCCATCTTCTTCCATCTCAGACCTTGCTGCAGTAACCCTTGTCCATCTACTGAGCAGGAGAGGACCTTCTTCATTATTGCTTGCTGCTCCCACTGTAAGTTAGTTCTGTGCTTTTGGAGCCAGCTCTTTAGTTAGCTGAGTGTTCTGCTGCTGCCCAGCCCATCTCATCATTCTAGAATCAGCTGGTCCTCTTGAAAGTGGACAGGGCTCTTAAAATTCCTGAGGGGCAAGAAACTGGACCTCCTTAAAGGCACATGTGTGCTGCTCATGTGAGTCCTGACTGGCATTTGGTGTTTGGAGGAACTATAGGTACATGGTAAGTGTCATGAAGAGCCAAGTATGCCGGAATGAAGACTTTCGATTTGTCCTCATTTCCTACAGAGGAATGGTGTGGCCAACTTCTAAGAATGATATAGACAGCAGGGTGGAGAGGAGACGATTGGAGAGCTAACTGTGACGTTGAAGCAGACAGGTTTGGTGCCCATTGTTATGTAACTGGGGAGAGGAAGGAATAGTGCAGGATGATGCTAAGAGTTCTGACTTGAGATATGCAGAACTTGAGATTTGCAGTCACTAGTACATAACAGAAGACGGCTCTAGAAGTCATAAGCAAAAAGAATTCTTGGATAAATGTTAATGGTTCCCATCAATCAAAGTGGACCAGCTTTGGGAAATGAACAGAAACCCAGGCAGCTTCCATGGATTAAAGAAGCGTGAAGCCCAATGAATATCCGTTAGTAGCCACAGGCTGGTCAGGACACTGTGCTCTGTTCTGCTGATGAATTTGAACCACTCCTTCATCTTGGAAGGGTGCAGGGAGATAAAATCTAGCTCTTTGACTTCCAGAGTGGAAGCTAGGATACTGTCTTCCACCATAATCACTCACAAAGCAGGATTTCTTTCAAGTAAGACCTAGGTTTGGCTGCTGATCAGTCCGATTAAGTGACAGATGTTACTGCTGGTAGTGGTGCTTCTAATAGGGATTATAATGTATACCAGTAAGTGATTGAGTTTTGGCGCATATGACAGAAAAACTCAAATATCAGGGCCTTAAATAAATCTATTTTAAGACAGTCTAGAGTTAGTACAGGGGCTCTGTGATGTAACGAAGGATGCATTCTCCCAGCTTGCACTCCACAATCCTTACTGTGTGGCCCCGGCTTCCCTGCCTTTTGAGATGGCTGCTAGACCTGCCCTGTCATATCTATGTTTCATATGGAAAGGAGTGTTCCCAAAAGCCCTGCCCATGACTTCTGCATCCATCTGATAGGCCAGAGTCATGCCAGTTGGACACCTCTAACTCTAATGGAGCAGGCACATCCCCTCTGAATAAATCAAGGTTCCTAAGCATGGAAGGAGAGAACGTATATAAGGTTGGTCACTAGTGGTCTTTCCATGGAGAGTAGAAAGAGGAGGATGTTTTGGTAGAAAGATTTGGGCACGATTTAGTTGGAAAGACCTGTGAGACTGAGCTAGACGTTTTCAGTAGGTAAGTGAAGACAAGATCTAGAGCTACAGAGGAACATTTTGACTACAGACATAGTCTTGGGTCTCACAAATACCTGATTAAAAATAGAGGCAATGGAGGCCAGACATGGTGGCTCATGCCTGTAATCCCAGCACTTTGGGAGGCTGAGGCAGGTGGATCACCTGAGGTCAGGAGTTTGAGAGCAGCCTGGGCAACATGACAAAACTTGTCTCTACTAAACATACAAAAATTAGCCGGGCATGGTGGCACATGCCTGTAATCCCAGCTATTTGGGAGGCTGAGGCAGGAGAATCGCTTGAACCTGGGAGGCAGAGGTTGCTGTGAGCCAAGATGGCACCACTGCCCTCCAGCCTGGGTGACAGAGTGAAACTCTGTCTGAAAGAAAGAAAGAGAGAAAGGAAGGAAGAGAGAGAAAAGAAAAGAAATAGAGGCAATGGAAAAGATTTTAAAACAGATAATACAAGGGAAAAAACTCAGGGGAATGGCAGTGCATAGAGCAGCACAGTGCTCAAGTGTGATTCATGGACCTGGGGCGTCCTGAAATGTCTTCAAGGGCACCCAAAGTTAAACCTATTCTCATAATAACACTGTGATGTTATTTGCCCCTTTCTACATGTCAACATTTGCACTGATGGCGTAAGAAGCCTTGGTGGGTAAACTTGCTGGGCCTTAGTGTGAATCATAGCAGTGATGCCAAACTGTTCTCTTTGTCACTACACACTAGCAATTAAAACATTATTTAAAAGTGTTTAAATGCCAGCTTCACTTAAGAATGTCCCTGATGAGACAGTAAAAATTAGGGGTTATATTAAGCCCCAAACGGAAAACATGCATAAAGTGACTTCCGCGGAGACCAAAGAGCAGTGACTGTGTCAGGGAAAAGCATGTAGGCTTTCTCTGGGCTGTGGGCTGAACTAAGTGTTTTTTCATGGAACATAGTTTTTGCTTGAAAGAGTGACTAACAAACAAATGGTGGTTATTAAAACTTATATATTTGGCAGATACGTTCTCAAATAAATCGAACTTGTCACTTCAAGGAAAACAGTTGACAGTCTTTATTGTCAGTGGTAAAATTCAGGTTTTCTAATAAAAAGTTGAGTCAGAAAGCTTGTGTCTGCCACCACAATTTTGACCAGTATCTATAGATGTTTCTGATGAGATAATACATGGTTGTATTAATAAGTGTGATTTTTTAAAATGTTGTGTAATGTAATGTGTTGGCATTTAGGTCTGTATAATATGGTGAACGCGTATTTCCCAAGTGACTAATACATAATGCTTAAAATCATGTGATGGATAAAGATCCATTGAAAGTGTTAGATAAACTAGCTTATTTTAATATTGTATTGAATATTACTATATGACAGTATGAAAAATTCATTAATAGAGTTTTGGATTTCATATTACAATTAGCCTTTAAGAAACTACCACTTGTCAAAATTTGGAAAAATACCAAAGAAGAACATACTCAGTATTCTGAAAAAGCTTCCCCTTTTTCTTCCTTTTCCATGTCTATGTGAGGCCATATTTTCTTCATATGCCTCAAATAAAACAACATATTGTAACAGATTGAGCACAGAGCAGATACTAGACTCCAGCTGTCCATTATTAAGTAAGGCATTAAAGAGATTTGCAAAAATGCTAAACAATAATTGAGAGGTAATTTCTTAATAGGATAAATGTGTGTACATGCGTGTTATACCTTAGTCCAAAAGGTGATATCTTATTTAGTGGAGAAACCCTGAGACATTTCCACTAGGATCAGAAACAAGGCAATAATGCCCTCTATCTCTGCTACTATTCCAAATTATAATTGACGTATTATCCCATATCACTAAATAAGGAAATTTAGAGGCAAAAGAGTGCATAAAGAAAAAGGAAAACTACCTCTATTTTTAGATTATATAATAGTACAGCTGGAAAAGCCTAGTGAATTAGTGATAAAACTGAAACAAATAATTGACTGAGTAGCACAGTGCAATGTTAATATATGAAAATCAGTAGCCTTCTTATACATAAGCAATAAGCAGAGGATATAATGGTAGAGAAAGCCCCATTTACAATAGCAAAAAGATTAAATACTTAGGAATAATTCTAAGTACACAAAGTACAAGTATATAAGGAAAATTTGAAAACACTCCTGAAAGACACAAAAGTAGGTTTAAACAAATGAGAAAACATCCCTTGTTCTTGGGAGGATAACTCAACATTATAAACATGCCAGTTCTCCTGAAGTTAATTTATAAATTTAATGCAATCCTAATAAAAATATTATCAAGCTATTTTATGGAGTCAGATAAGTTAATACTACCAAAGTTCATGTGGAAAAATATACCTTCAAGAATAGCCAAGAAAAGCTATAAGGAATAGTCCTACCAGACATTAAAACATACAATAAAGCCTCTGTAATTAAAATGGTGTGGTACTAGTGCCTGAATAGACAATTGGCCAGTGGAATAGGAGAGACAGTTCAAAATTAGACACAAACATGTATGTGAATTATATGATAAAGTTGGCTTCTCAAATCACTGCAATTTAAATAAATATTGGTGGAGTGACTGGATAGCCATTTAGAGAAAGATAAAATTAGATTCGTATCCCATAACTCACAAAAGAATAACTCCAAATTGAGTAGGGATCTAAATGTGAAAAATAAAACCATAAAAGTATCAAAGGAAAATAAGGGTGAATTTTTCTTTAAGCTTTTTATAAGAAATAGCTTTCTAACTATGACTCAGACTCCAGAGGTAATAAAAGGTTGATAAATCTTACCACATAAAATTTTTGAAATTTTTAAATCACCGCAAAGACAAAAGACAGGAGACCATCTGGAAGAACATATTCATAACATATACCACAAAGGTTTAATATCCCAAATACAGGGAATGCTTAAAAATTGAGAGGCAAAAGACCAAAATAGAAAAATGGGGAGGAGACAGGAACAGACAATTCACTAAAAAGCAAGACATAAAAATGGTCCTCAGACATACAATAATGTTCAAACTCACTGATAATTAGAGAAACACAAATTAGGACAACACTAGTAAATCATTTCTCACCTGTCAGACTGACAAACATTAAATAACGTGACAGCACGTTCTGTTGGCCAAGGCTATGGGGAAGCAGACCTCCCATACACTCCTGGTGGGAATGCAAATTGGTGCAACCCTTCTGGAGGAAAGTTTGGCAAAGTAAAGCTACGTATGTACTTCCTTTTTAGCCCAGCAACCCCACTTCTAGGGATCCACTCTGAAGATACACTTCTGATAATAATAAAACACATATGCCCAAGGTTATTCATCGCAGTGTTGTTTCTCATTGGAAAATATTGGAAGCATCTAAATGTCCAGTATTTAGGGTGGTTGAATAGAGCATGGCACATCAGTAAGATGAAGCAGTATGCAATCAAAAAAAAAAAAAGAATTGAGGAAGAGCTGCATGAATGAAAATGGAGTGAAATGAAAATGAACATGGAGGACATACTGTTCAGTGAAGTCAGTAAAGCCCAAGTGTATCTACGGTAAACAGCTCTTCATAGAAGAAAGAAGAGGACATGAGAAATGTACGTGTATCTGCACATTTCTGCAAAAGAAATGCAGCAACGATAAACCAGAAATGAAAGAGACTGGTCACCTACAGAGAATGAATGGAACAGGGATAGAAAGAAGATGGGAATGTAGTGGGGTGGGAGTGACATTTCTCCAGCTCACAAAACCATAGTGATGTTTAACGTGCCCTTCAGTGTCTGCAGTGAGGGACTGCCGCTGCACTTGTGTGACTCCATCACTGCAAACCCTTGGTCCGACCCAGTGTGGAAATATTTGCATTAAGTATCATACAGTGTAAAAGGAAAATTTCTACTTAACAGCACTTGCCTATGAAATATCAAAAAGGAGTGCTTGTTTTCACTACAGCAGTTCTAACCAACTACAGATGTTTGAGAACCTTGCACTGTGAGGGACCCAGATACGAGACCCACACTGGACCAAACAGAAGACTATTTTCTAACCCCAGTGAACAATGAGTCTTGTTTCAACCAGTTCCTTTCTATCTGGAGAACCTTTTTGTCTGGAGCACCAGTGTTGCCTTTCTAGCCCTTAAAAAACCCTGCCTTTCTACCACAAAGGGAAACACTGGTTGTGCTCCCTTGCCTAACAAGTTAGTAACCAGCCTCAGTGGTTTTTATTTGTATTTCTTTTGCCTGTGATGGTCTTTGTTTCATTCTTTGTCTGCAGATAAGAGATATTTGCATAAGCTGAAAGACCCATATCAGCTTCTTACTGAAATCTCCCAACTCAACGTTTTGTCCAAATTGTACAGATGTATAGATGAACTATTTTCATTTCATCTTCCTTAATTTCCTCTGCATCATCCACAGATGCAGATGATAATGTACCATAAAATTATCAAAAGACATCAGGCAGAGACAGAAGCAGGAACTGAGTGAGGAACTGGTTAATTCACTGGTTGGCTTCCCAGTGCTGCATGGCCAACATGCCATCTGTATTTTCGATTGCTTAAATAAAATCATGGACACCTTTCTTCTTTCCCATTCCCCTTGGGCGTATTGTTGATGACCGTGGCATTTCCCATTTCAGGAATGACCATACCTGAAGAAGACACTGATGTGGGACAAGGCAGTAAATATTGCCTCGTGGCAATTGGGAGACTCCAGGTAAGAAAAAACTCAGCCTTTTAAATCTCAAATGAAGGCTTATTGCCACAAAGTACAGAAGACTGTCGGTCTGGGTGCCTATTCTGATCACCTGTGTTCTTGGTATTTGATGGGTTTCGTGTCTCACTCTGTGGGACAAGGCTGAGGCCAAATCTATACTGTGAGCTGTAAGCAGAGTTGTGCTGCATTGAGGGATTGCATCAGCTCATCACCCATGCTTGGGGGTTGCCAGGAACTTGACATCACATCCCTGCTTCACCCCGTTGACTGTTTCCCCAGGGTCTAAGGGATAAAGCCAAGCTCATCATTATGAGGGAATGTGTTCTCTTTCCAGGTCCACGAGGGGACGTAGTTTTAGGGGCAAGAACTTGCCAGCGCTGTGCCCGCCTCCTGTCTCTCTCCATCCGGGAGATTTAACAGTCTCTGTTTTAATTATCCCGGGCGCTGGAAAGGGTCAAAAGTCAATCACTCCAGCGGAAGTTCCAAGGAACTCCTTTCATTGGCCAGAAGTCTTGGAGAAGGTGGGGGTTCCCCCCAGGTTAGAAGTCCCCTTCTTCCACACCCCTTGGGACTGCATGTTTGGGTCCCCTTCCACCCTCGTGGAAGCCATCTTTCTCTCTCCTGGATTTCCCATCTGGAGTCCTCCCTCGTGCAAATTGTCTCTCTTCTCCTTTTTTCCCCTTCTTTTCTTACCTAAATCACCTTTCTGCAATACTTCTTGGGTCTGGTATTTACTTTATGAGTTTACCACGTATCTACAGTGGTCCTCTCTCATTCTTGATATAGTGGAGACCAAGAACCTACAACATTCTCTCTGGGGAGCTGTGCCTCCCCTGCACTCCAGAAAACCCGGTTACGATGACCTCATCTCCTTCCCTTCTTCCTCTCTCACATCTTATTCCCACATAGCACCCTTCCCCTTTCCATAAACCCCCACCTCTGGGAGTGTTCACAGGCTGTTTCGCCTGGTATTCCCCTGTTCCCTTCTTCTCCTTTCAGTATTTCTTATCCCCCTTATCTGCTCATCTTTCAACACCCAGCTAAATTGTCTCCCTGATCTTAGTGTAAATCATTCATTCTCTCCTCACTGTCATAGCACTGAGCTCTACCCTCAGTTACCCTTCTTTCACTGTCTGTTGCAGGAAGTAAGTTGAGTGCTGGCTCATCCCCTGCAACTCATCAAGGCCAGGGAATGTGTCCTTTCTTTTTTTTTTTTGAGATAGAGTCTCTTTCTGTCACCTAGGCTAGGGAGCAGTGGCACTATCTCGGCTCACTGCAACCTCTGCGTCCTGGGTTAAGGCAATTCTCCTGCCTCAGTCTCCTGAGTAGCTGGGATTACAGGCACGCACCACCATACCCAACTAATATTTTGTAATTTTAGTAGAGATGGGGTTTCACCATTGCTGGCCAGGCTGGTCTCAAACTCCTGACCTGGTGATCTTCCCACCTCGGCCTCCCAAAGATTATAGGTGTGAGCCACCGTGTCTGGCCTGGAACATGTCTTTTATTGTTTGAAAATTAAACATGCTCAATGTCTCTGGACCACACAGTAACCACTCATTCAACTGGATGGTTCATTCTCCCTAGGACATTGAGGGTCTTCCCTATGCTGAAGAGGAGAGACGTACCAGACCTGGTTAAGATACACTCATCTCTCATGTTCCTGGTTTCCTAGATCTGGCCATTTTCAGACAAATGAATAGGCAGTTTCATCCATGTCTGACCAACACTGGTATTGCTTGCAGATGGGTGAAGAGAGAATCTTTGGGTAAATTCAGTTCACAAATGTATAAGCTCTAAGTATTTTAACTAGTTCCTTAGGATCGTTTGCCATCCTTAGTAAAGGGAAGTGGGAGAAGGGAAGGGGATTAGCATTTATGGAGCACCAACATGAGCATGTGCCAAGGTTGAACATGCAGTATCCCTTTGAAGCCTCGCAAACACTCTGTGAGATTATAGGTTTTATTATTCCCATTGGTTGATAAGGCAACTGAAGTTCAGAAGTGTATAGAAAGTGGTCAACGGTTACAGTTAAAGATGGGACCAGGGATAGATGTTTGAACACTCTAGAGTCATACTAAATGACATGGGAGGATCTTTGAAGTTAAATGCACGTGGATTATTATTCTCGTCTCTGTCACCATCTCCATGTCATCTCCGTCAACACCTCCTCAACTGTGGACTTTCCCCATCCCAGGTGACCAGCTCTCCTGTATGCATGGACATGAATGGGATGTCAGTGCCCACGGAGTTCTTATCCCGGCATAACTCTGATGGAATCATCACATTTGTGGATCCAAGGTGTATCAGTGTGATTGGCTACCAACCGCAGGTCAGTAGATAGTTTTGAGCTCGTGGCAGTTGGCTAGAGGTTTAATTTTTCTTAAAATATTCTTACCTCATTTGAAATACAACACAATGGCCATGTGGAGAAAAATCATAAAAATCCATTACCTTTCCTGGATAGAATGATAGATATCCTTCCAAGTCAAGAAAGGACGTTGTAAACACCTGCGCCATTAACATGGACTCTTTCTTCTTTGCCTTCGCTGTTACGTGTCTCTAGTTGATTTTTTGTAAACTGGAGTAAGATGTTCTATTAACAGGGGCTCTCTTATTAATTAATATTCATCACAAATCTCATTAATGAGAAAGACTGCAAAGCCTGGTAAAGATGCCTACCTAATTTTGCCTAACCTCTCGTTTCTCAAGTGCATTTGGAAACTGTTATTTATACAGGTGGCACATCTTTAGGTCTTTGTTCTGGACTCTTTTTTAAAAAGTCGACGTCATGAGAAACAAAAAGGCAGAAGCAATTTTCCCAGATTAAAATAGACCAAAGAGATAAAATAATAATATGTCATATAAGGGCCTGAATTGTGTCCTGGGCCTGAAGACATATTGATAGAAAAAACATTTGGGAGATAATTGAAATGTTAATGAGTACAGAATGTTGGGTAATGTTATTGAATAATTGATTTTCTTGGGTTTAGTATTGCTCATGATATAGCACATTGTGGTTTTGTAAGATAATCTCATTTTTATGAGATACATGTTAAAGTGCTTTGAGGAGAAGTACCATGATGCCTGCAACTTACTTTCAAATGGTTCAGCAAGAAATTAAGTATATACATGCGTGTGTGTGCACATATATGTACACCTGAAAAAAGAAAAATGCAAATGTGACAACATATTGTTAATTATTGAATATACATAAAGTTTATTGTACTCTCAACTTTTCTGTAGATTTAAATTTGTTTAAAAATATAAAACTATTTTTTTTAAAAAAGAAAAAAGATGTTTGTTCTGAGGAACAGAGCTTGAGATATGTAGATAAGAGTATTTTAATGACATGTATTTTAGAACTAGAAACAGTTCAAACTAGAACTATTAGGACCCTGCGTATAATTCTGCATCTCTAGATTCATGTAAACCTTGAGATTCTTGGATAGAATAATGGGAGAAATTGATTTATCTCCAAATTCACCCCAACCTCTGATGGCAATATATTTCCAGCTAGACCCATTTATCCAGTGGCACCTCCCATGGGCATCCAGTTGCTCCCTGGCACGCAGATAGGACTTCCCCTTCAGTGCCAGCATCAGCGCTCACTTAGGCTGTTTGCTGATTTGGGTTGTGATCAATGAGGTAGTTTAAACCTTTTGCTGTTTAAGACACTTCCTTGCCAGGCATGTGGCTCATGCCTATAATCCCAGCACTTTGGGAGGCTGAGGCGGGTGGATCACTTGAAGTCAGGAGTTAGAGACCAGCATGACCAACATGGTTAAAGGCCATCTCTACTAAAAATACAAAAATTAGCCAGGCATGGTGGCGCGTGCCTGTAATCCCAGCTACTTGGTAGGTTGAGGCAGGAGAATTGCTTCAACTCTGGAGGCAGAGGTTGCAGTAAGCCAAGATCATGCCACTGCACTTCAGCCTGGGAGACGAGTGAAACTCCATCTCAAAAAAAAAAAAGACACTTTCAACTGGACCACTTTACTCCAACACTTTTGAAGTTATCTGTTAACAGTGTGTCTTATTCTGATCAGTTTCATTGTGAAACACACTTTTGTTCTGGGCTAATGCTGTGTCCTTTGAATGTAGCGTAGACTAACGACAGTAGATAGATAGTAAACAGGCTTTAACAAGTACAGCTATTTTATGATAACCTCATTTCTTCAGCCAGAGGAGAGTTACAATTTCCACATTTAAACAATTCCAATTTTCATAGGCAACACATCTGTCCTCAGGCTATCAGTTTGCTTTCTTTTTATGTTTATTAAAATATATTTATTGCAGTTTGCCTCTCCAAGACTAACAAAAATAAAATTGCATTTTGAAGCTACTGATGTAGTGCCTTAGCAAAATTAGAAATTGATATTGAGCATGCCAAAGGAACTTAGAATGAATACCCGGAAGCCAGTTCCCTGATGGCTCCCAGGGAATTTGGCATTCCCTTTTTTTTTTTGAGATGGAGTGTTGCTCTGTTGCCCAGGCTGCGGTGCAATGGCATGCTCTCGGCTCATGCAATCTCTGCCTCCCAGCTTCAAGCAATTCTCCTGCCTCAGCCTCCCAACTAGCACAGGTGTTGGGAGGCTAATTTTTATATTTTTAAGTAGAGATCAGGTTTCACCATGTTGGTCAGGCTGGTCTCAAACCCCTAACCTCGTGATCTGCCCACCTCAACCTCACAAAGTACTGCGATTACAGGCTGAGCCACCGTGCCTGGCTTGGCATTCACTTTTTAAAAAGTCTAGGGTGGGTCAGGCTAAAGGAGATGAATTAAAGGAGATGGAAATGAACATTGTTGTCTCACAGTTTGTGTATACATAATTACAAGTGGATCTGTGAATAGTAAAGCTTATCTCTTTTATTTAGGATCTTCTGGGAAAGGACATTTTGGAATTCTGCCACCCTGAGGATCAGAGCCATCTGCGTGAGAGCTTCCAGCAGGTACATACTGCTGGTGCCCACTTAAAGCTGATGCACAGTCTGGGCACCTATGGATGTGGCTGGCAGGACATTAGTCCTACTGTGTGCCAGGCAGGCTGCAAGGTCCTACCTACGACCTCAGTCAGGGCCCCTACTGGGAAGGCGCTCACAGTCTAGTAGGGAAGACATACATACATTAATAAACAATTACTGTGTAATAGGAGAAGAACTCTAAAGGGTCATGAAGAAAAAGACTGCAGAGTGCAGAGGCTGGAGAGGTTAACTGCATGGGGAAAAGGCAGGAATTGTTCCTGGGGAAAGAACAATTGGGATGGGTCTTAAAGGATGGGCATAGAATAAATGAGGGAACATTCCAGGCTGAAGAGGCAGCCCTAGAGATGCAAAAGAGAGAATCCTAAGCAGTTCCTAGTGGCTGGAGTGACACTGGCCAACTTGTAGGTGGTGGGCAGTGCCGATAAATGAGCCTGGTACAGCCAAGTTATGAAAGGCCTCTTAAGCCATGCTAAAGAAATAGATTCTCTCCTCAGTCAGTAAATGTGGGCCGGGTGCGGTGGCTCACACCCGTAATCCCAGCACTTTGGGAGGCCAAGGCAGGCGGATCACTTGAGGCCAGAAGTTTGACACCAGCCTGGCCAGCATGGCAAAAACTCAT
Organism: Callithrix jacchus; assembly: GCF_049354715.1. Classification (NCBI taxonomy): domain Eukaryota; kingdom Metazoa; phylum Chordata; class Mammalia; order Primates; family Cebidae; genus Callithrix; species Callithrix jacchus. The sequence goes on along the minus strand of NC_133507.1, from coordinate 27,050,217 downwards.
CTCTACTGAAAATACAAAAATTAGCCAGGCATGTTGGTGCGCACCTGTAGTCCTAGCTACTTGGGAGGCTCAGGCAGAGGAATTGCTTGAACCTGGGAGGCAGAAGTTGCAATGAGCTGAGATCGCACCACTGCACTTCATCCTGGGTGACAGAGCAAGACTCTGTCTAAATAAATAAATAAAAATAAAGGTAAGTGAGGATGACTTTGAGGATTTTAAGCAGAGCAGTGTTTTGAAAAGCCACTTTAGTAGTCCAGGTATGCAGAAGAGACAGATGGGAGAAATAACTGGAAACAAAGACAGGAGGCTTTTAAAATTGTCCAGGTAAGAGGTGATGAGGCCAGAATGTGAGCAGGAGCCATGGGAATTTAAAATAGGGGCAGCTGGAGGAGATGGGTGTTTGACTGGTGCCGAGGCTTTGGATAGACATGGTCAGGTGAGGGGGGGATTCAGGATGACCTGAGAATCCAAGAGCGTGGCCACCCCAGTAACAGTGTCATGCACATCGTGACTGTTAGCCGCTGTGTGCCGAGCACCTACTGTGTGCCAAACACTGTGGGAAACCCTGCCCCACATGCTATTGAATCTGCATAGTAGTTGGAGGAGGTAGGCATCCTCATCTTCACCACTGATTGTAGAACCCAGCACAAGGGTGACTCTTAACAAAGCAATCTAAATGGATCAAAACCCATAGCAGGTGACTTTCATTTGGGAAAAATGTGAAATTGGAATGGTTAAACATTGTCTTTTTGTGCTGTATGTTTGCTAACTATGTGACGATTATGATAAACTTTGCATCGTTTAGGATAGTCAGGTTTGGGTTGGGTGGGCTTCATTTTTCTGGGTTAGTGGAAATGGAGGTTTCACAGTGATGGGGCCTCCATTCGGCGCCCAGTAACTGGCCAGACCCATTTCACTATCTCATGTAGTCCTCACACCTACACAGTAAGTGTTGTCTGCCCCATTTTTTTCACAGTAGACTCTAGGGGGTGCAGTTCCCTGCCCCAGGTCACAGAGCCCAGGCCTGCCTCCCTGCAATACATCCAATCACAACACCACACCCAGCACACAGGCCTCTCCATCCAGCAGCACATCAGAGGCTTCACACTGCTGACACTGTCAGAACCCGATTGGTTTTGAAAAGACAGAGAAGGAATTGACATCTGATCCCACCCCGACATCCAGCTTAAGTAACTCTCACTCTGTGAGCAGCCACCGCATTCCTCCAGCAGGAGGGGAGGCCGAGACAGCGATGCTAGCAGTCCCAGCCCCAGCCCGGGCCACAGGACACAGTGGGCAGCGGCCGAGCAGCCACAGGGACATCCTGGAACACACCGTGCCTCGGTCCCGTGCTTGTGTTCTTTGGTCTCCAGCCACCAACAGCAGAGGTGGGGATCAAATGTTAATAAAGGGAAGTGGCTTCTCCTTGCAAAAGCAGGGAGGTGGCTGCGTCAGCTAAGAGCCAGCTCTTGAACTCTGGATTTAAACAAAAGCACTTGAATAGCCCAGAGGAGGCCCTTAGAACTTGATTGAGTTTGTGAGGAATTTAAGTTTGAGGGGGTGACAGCGAGCCAGCTGGGGGCCGGGAAACTTGCATCTGCTCTTGGATTCCTTCTCTGGGTCACAGTTTACCTATAGGTCAAAAAGAGCTGAACTCCGTGAAAGTGAAAGCCAGTTCCCATCTCACCCGTCTCCTTTCTGCTCAGGCACCTTCCATGATGATGAGGATGATGAAGGGGGCTGTTTTTTTGAAGAGCCACGCTAAGCTGGGTTTTATGCTTGGCCTTGGCTGTCCCCTGCATTGCACCTGGGTTAGGCACAGCATGTGCACCACCCTGGTCTGAAGGCCTGGACCGTGTCACTGGTACCATGCATAGCCAATCCCCATGACATCTCAGGTATCTCAGCCTCCCAGGATTTGCCCATGCCGTGCCTTCTGCCAGGAGCGCCCTCCCCACACAGCTTCACTTGCCCACACTTTACCTGCCCTCCAAATGCGTTCCAAACTCTAGTTCCACAAGCCGTTTTCACGTCCTGACTGCAGGCTGTCTCTCCTCGCCCTCCTGGTAACCGCATGGTACTTCATCTTGAGTTTCTGTAGTGGCATCAAGCGTACTCTCTGAGTTATAGTTATCTACACGCTGATTCTTCACCTGCTGGCTGAGAGGCTCACTGAGGACAGAGATTGTGCATCGGCAATAGGGATTTATGGAAAGGGCTTTGGTGCCAGATAGATCTAGGTTTAAGGTCATGTAAGGCTTTATTTAGGCAAGGTATGTAACTCCTTTGAGGCTCAATGTCCAGGTTCACAAAATGCTGTTGTGAGGACTGCCTGAGCTAACATGTCTAAGGTCCTTAGCCTGTAATGTGGCCCCAGGAGGGTGCAGAACTGTCAGCCCCCTTCTTCTGTTCTCTTTCCACAGCTCCTAAGGCTGAGCTTCTCTTTCTACAGCTCCTAAGGTGCTGCCTTCCATGTGCTTGTTGCATGGATCTGACAAATTTCGCACCATCTCAGACATTCTAGTTAGAAGAAACCAAAATAAAGCACTTCCTTTCCTGTGCCTCCGCAGAGTGCAGAAGATGTGGGTTTTGAAACCTGGACAGTGACTCCCTATGTCCCATGTTTTTGGTGCAGACACAGAGATGTCCCCTTGGACACCCCTCAGAATGCAGACCTGAGGGGTACATGGCCTTGACCTCCAGCCCCACAAGGGAAGAGCCAGGTTGTTTTTGGGCCGCAGATGTGCCCAGCCTTGCTTACTCCACAGCTCAGCCTCTTCCGTGGTGTCAGGGACAGCCTCTCACCCTCCCAGAGCTCTTGGTTTGGTTTATTGATCACTCAGGGATTTCCCACCAGGGAGTCTTATCTGACATCCTCAGGCTCAGATTTTGTCCGGCTTCCCCTAGGGACAGTGCAGAAGGAGGATGGCCAGCCCTGGCCGTGGGGCCAACACACCACTGAGTCACTTTGGGAAGTGTGCTCTGAGAGCCTGCTCCTTGCAGGGCTTGAGGATAGAGATAGGTAGACACAGGTGACCGAGACGTCCCTGTCCCCAGGCTGCTTACAGTCTGGCCAAGACGGCAGACAACACCGAAGAACAGACCATAGGTGTGGTGGGTGTGAGGAATGGGTGAGCCAGGCCTTCCCTGACCGCAGGGAAGTCCCCTTTCTCATCTGTGATAATATTGTGATCTCTCACTCAGCAAGCCCAGCCGCCATGGCCCAGAGATTTCCCAGCCCTGATCTGGGGTCTGTATGTGGCTGTGGAGGGGAGAACTCCTGCTTGCTGTATTTTGTGCTGGAGGTATTATCACACCCAGGCCTATCCCCACCAGTCATTTATATTCCTTCTTCCATTTGTGCTTCAACCATGAAAACCGCATGGGAATGCTGCCTTCTGCACATATGCGTGTGTATTTCCGTTTCCGGTTTCCGGTTTGCTGGGTGTGCATATGATGTGTACAGCAGTTGCCCTTTATCTGCAGTGTTGCCTTTCATGATTTCAGTTACCAGCAGTCAACCACAGTCCAAAAATATTAGATGGAAAATTCCAGAAATAACTCTTCAGTTTTAAATTGTGTGCCGTTCTGAGTAGCATGATGAAATCTTGTGCCTCCCCATTCTGTCCAGCCCGGGCCATGGATCCTCCCTGTGGTGACTGTATCCACACTACACTCGCTGTCTGCCCTTTAGTCTCTTAGCCATCTCAGTTATGAGATCAACAGTACCGTAGGCTTGCATTCAAGTAGCCCTCATGTTACTTAATAACAGCTCCAAAGTGCAAGAACAGTGATGCTGCCATATTGTTATAATTGTTCCATTTTATTATGAGTTATTATTGTTAATCTCTTAATGTTCCTAATTTATAAACTTGATCATAGGTATGTATGTATAGGAAACAGCATAGCATCTATAGGTTTGGTATTATGCACAATTCCAGGCATGCACTGGGGGGGTTTGGATTTTAGCTCCCTTGGATAAGGGGGCACTGCTGTATATTTTATTTATTTTCTTTTTTTTTTTTTTTTTTTGAGGCAGAGTCTCACTCCATCACCCAGGCTGCAGTGCGGTGGCATGATCTCAGCTCACTGCAACCTCTGCCTCCTGGATTCAAGCAATTCTCATGCCTCAGCCTCCTGAGTAGCTGGGACTACAGGCATGGGGCCTGGCTAGTTTTTGTATTTTTAGTAGAGATGGGGTTTCGCCGTGCTGGCCAGGCTGGAGTGTATTTTCATCGAACAAAGGGGAGATCTGTGTAGCCAGGGGGACAATCTTGTGATTTGGAAATAAGATCTTGCTTCCAGTCCCAGCTTTCCCACCAAAGTTGTCTCATGTTGGATGACGTATTTAATTTCTCTGAGTCTCAGTATTATCAGCTCTAAATAATAAAACCCATCTTACAAAACTCATGTGAGGCTATTTCTGAAGCAATACATTTGAAATCATACCACATCAAAATTTAATAGATAGAAACCTATAAATAAATAAATAATGCATAGAAAGTTATCGTTTCATTATGTCTCCTACCAGAGAGTCTATTGAATCCATTTTGCGATGTTAAGCAGAGGTTAAGCATCTTGTATGTTGTGGTAGCAAGAAATAAATCCGTGAATACAATGTAGCTACATATCTGAGTGGGATAACTTGGGGGTGAGTGGCTAGTACCAAACCCAGAGTGCCCTAGCAGCCAAGGCAAAAAGAAAAACGCTCTGGCTTGCAGAGTTTTCATGATCTGATTTGTAAAAGCTAAGTTAAAAGTCCTGCTATAAAGCAGGCATTGACTGGTTGCCTTCTCACACTGTGGTTACAGAATGACCCAAATGCAGTGCCCCGTCATTACACCTGGAGGTAGGTGGAGGAGGTCCCACGGCAGAACGGCTCTCCCTCTCTTACTGTCTTTTAGCCACAGTGCCCCTGTTCTGAGGTCCTGCTGGCCCCTGCCACCACTGCATTGCCTGCTGCCTCTCCCTCCTCCCATTTGGCACCATCCTTCCTCCTGCTGACTTCCTTCTCCAAATGTTTTCTCAGGTGGTTAAGCTGAAAGGCCAAGTACTGTCGGTCATGTATCGATTTCGCACCAAGAACCGGGAGTGGATGTTGATCCGCACCAGCAGCTTCACGTTCCAGAATCCCTATTCTGATGAGATTGAGTACATCATCTGCACCAACACCAACGTCAAGTACGTACTCGGCCGTCTCCCTCTCCTGGGATCCGCATGCACTTGCTTGGGTCCAGAGCTGGCAATTTTATCTGGAGCTCTTTTCTCCCTGCAGGCTAATCCTGCAGCTGGAAATCCCTGCAGGATTAAGAATAGAGGAAACTGACCACAGGGACCAAGTCCCTCTTCTAATCTGTGATCACACTGTGATCTCTTACTCAGCAAGCCCAGCTGCCATGGCCCAGAGATTTCCCAGCCCTGATCTGTACATGGCTGTGGAGGGGAGATCTCCTGCTCGCCGTATTTTGTGCTGGGGGTATTATCACACCCAGGCCTAGCCCCACCAGTCATTTATATTCCTTCTTCCATTTGTGCTTCAATCATGAGAACCGCATGGAATGCTGCCTTCTGCACATATGCGTGCGTATATGGTTCCCCATCACTGTTTCCTTCCCGTGTTCCTCCTTCTCTTTTCCCTCCTGATTTGTGAGAAACAAAAGAATGAGTGATGAGCATGACACTCCCTTCCCTTCAGTGCAAGGTGCTCCAGTTTCTGTTCCTCTTTTCTCCCCCCCAAGCATGGACCCCAGCCAAGTGGAGCTCTGCTGAGCCCTCCCTTCCTGCCTCCTGCTGCTGCAGCGGCTTGTGCCTGGTTTCTTGGTCCTACTGAAGCTGGAGGTGGAGGAAGTGAGACTGAGCCTCTCGGCAGCTCTAGGGATTGGGACAGGGGACAGGTGTCCTGGGGGTTGGCACCTCAAGGACACATGATTTCTCCACTGCCCGGCATGGAAACATTCTTCCCTGCTCAGGGCCCCAGGATCCCAAGATCTCTGCTGGAATCACCCCTGCCATATTCCATGCATGTGAGCAGTCCTGGGCTCCAGTCCTGGCCCCACTGCTTCCTGGCTGTGTGACCTTGAACTAGTCACTTCATCCTTCACCTCCCTCATAAGGTTGCTGTAAAGATAAAATGACGTCAAGCAGCGGGCCAGACCCTGGGTACAGCTTTAGCACAGTGAGCGCGATCTCAGGCAGGCCAAGCCTCCTCTGCATTTAGTCTCAAGGAAACCCAAGGCCAGGGAACCAACACAAAGACATCCGGGCAACTGCAGGCATGTGGAAGCCATGGCCAGTGTGTTGGGAGGGCTGTAGCCGGCAAGGGTGTGAGATGAGGCTGGCACCGGAGAACTGTTCCCAGTCTTCCCCATTGTGGGCAGTGGCAGCAGCATCCACCATTTCCCCCAGTTCAGCACTCAGTCAGGGGACATGTTTCCAGCCCTCCTGCCTCCTCTTCCTCATCTGCCAACACCCCTGCTCGGTAGCCTCCCTGTAATTCTGAAGCCTGAGGTGGTCACCACAGCCTCCTGGCACCCTCAGAACTTGCTTGACTCTGCCCTCTGGTGCCACCTCTGAGCCCCTTGGATGTGGGAGTTCCCATCTGGACCCCCAAAGTCACCTTCTTTCCAGGCGACACCACCCTCTGCGTCCTCAGCCTCTGCCCTGCTCCTGTGCCAGATGTCCCAGAGCTGGACAGATGAGTCCATGTGAAGCCCCTCAGAGGGCCAATGACCTGGATTTTTTTTTAACTTTAGATTCAGGGGGTACATATGCAGGTTTGTTACATGGATATATTGCCTGATGCTGAGGCTTGGACTTCAGTTAAAACAGTTCCCAGCAGGTATTTTCTCAACCCTTGCCTCCCTCCCCCTCCCACTCCAGTAGTCCCTCTGTGTCTATCGTTCCCATCTTTATGTCTGTGAGTACCCAGGGTTTACTTCCCACTTACAGGTCAGAACATGTGCTGTTTGGTTTTTCAATTCTGCATTAATTCACTTAGGATAATGGCTTCCAGCTGCATCCGTGTTGCTGCAAATGACATGATGTTGTTTTTAATGGCTGCATGGTATTTTTTTTTTTTCTTTTTTGAGGCAGAATCTCACTCTGTCACCTAGGCTGGAATGCAGTGGCACTATCGGATCATGGCAACCTCGACTTCCTGAGCACAAGTGATCCTCCCACCTCAGCCTCCTGAGTAGCTGGGACTACAAGCATGCACCACCACACCCAGCTAATTTTTTTTATTTTTAGCAGAGACAGGTTTTGCCATGTTGCCCAGGCTGGTATCAAACTCCTGGACTCAGGCAGTCTGCTTGCCTTGGCCTCCCAAAGTGCTGGGATTACACGTGTGAGCCACTGCGCCCAGCCCACATTTTCTTTATCCAACCCACCATTGATAGGCACCTTGATTTATTCCTTCTCTGTGCTCTGATGAGTAGTGTTGCAATGAATATGCAGTCCAAGTGTCTTTTTGGCAGAACAATTTATTTTCCTTTAAGTGTATCCCCAGTAATACAGTAATGGGATTGCTGGGTTGACTGGTAATTCTGTTTTTCATTCCTTGAAAAATCTCCAAACTGCTTTCCACAGTGGCTGAACTAATTTACATTCCCATCATCAGTGTGTAAGCATTCTCTTTTCTCTGCAACCATGCCACTGTGTTATTTTTTGACTTTTTAATAATAGCTGTTCTAACTTGTGTGAGATGGGATCTCATTGTGGTTTTGATTTGCACTTCTCTGGTGATCAGTGATGTTGAGCATTTTTTTCCATCCGTTTGTTGGCTGCTTCTCTGTCTTCTTTTGAGAAGTGTCTTGTTCGTGTCCTTTGCCCACTTTTTAATGGGGGTTGTTTTTTATTCCTCATTGATTTGTTTAAATTCCTTGTGGATTCTGGATATTATTTCTTTGTCAAATGCATAGTTGGCGAATATTTTTCCCATTCTATAGGTTGTTTACTCTGTTTATTGTTTTTTGTTATTGTTTTCTTTGTTTTTTCTGTGCAGAAGCTCTTTAGTTTAATTAGATGATGACTAACCCCAGCTCCCATCTGGGGAAGTCACCTACTCTTTCTAAGCCTCAGTTGCTTCATCTGCAAAATGGGGAGAATGACAGAACCTACTAGCCCAGCATCATAGAGTTTTTCTGCAGATTCTGCATGGAGCTACTGCATATGACACACTCTACCATGACAGCAGGCAGAGTTGGCCCCAGTAAATGTGGTCTGCAGGAGCTATCCCTGAGATTGGCAGCAGCAGCCACGGCAACCCTGCCACCCTTGCAGCAGCTTGGCAGTTTCCTGGGCCAGCTCTTGCCTGCAGCTCTAGATTATGTTTGTTCTCCTAAATGCCCTGTCTGCCTCTTCCTCTAACTCTGGCAGCTCACCTTGCCTTCCAACAAACAGAGACACCAGGACACTCCTGGTGATTCTCTCCCTGTTCATGAGTGTATCTGTCTCAGTGCCCTCCCCTCCTCCATTTCTGGCTCCTAGCAGGGGCAAAGCCTCCTCCTTCTTCATCTCCCTGCACATCTCTGGTCTCCCGTGACCTTCCCTTCTTGTCTAATCCCTCCTTGCAGGCTCCTTCTTGGGCCTTCACATAGGCTCCGACTTCCTGATCTTGGAGAGCCGCTGTCCGACCAACCCACCAAAGCTCCCCTCCCAGCTGGCCCTGCCAGACGTGTCTGTGGGAACCTCCTTTTTCACCATTCATCTGTACTTAGCCCCTTACAGCCTGGCTTTTGCCCTAAAGCAGTTGAAATTGTTTTCCCAGCAGCCTCTGATAACCCACATGAAATAACCTGTTCTCACTGGCCATTCTCCCCAGACTCTGTCCAACCAGCCACTCTTTCTCAACATCACCCTTGGCTGACTTGATACTCTGATTCTTCTTTTACCTTTGTCTTCTAGTCAAGACTTCCTTGGTTGTAAGGAGAGCAAGAACAAATGCACTAAGTCATAGTTCCAGGCATGTAAAAAAATATTATTTTACTATTTTCTATTCTGATTTTATCTAGTGAAACTCAGTAAATGTGGCCAAATTAAGGATGTTTTATTGTCTCACTTCTCCCAACATGGGAAGGGGGTGGTTCTTCTTTACTTGAGGAACAGAGAGGTACCACCAGTGCCAGGCTCATGTGTGACCCGGCCTTGAAGAAAATAGGGAAGCTTGAGAAACGGGAATAAAAGCAAGCAGGACTCAGGATTCCATGGTGCTTTCTTTGTTCAGCAGATGGGTTATGGAGGGTGCTGAGCATGGACCTTTCAGGAGCTCTTGAGACAGGGTAGCAGGGTGTGCCCGCTGCCCTGAAGGAGCCAGGTGCAGGGCGGTGGGAGCCCAGAAGGGAGAGGAGGAGGAAAATGCCAGTTTGGATCTGCTTAGCATCTGTTCAAGCCACAGCTTTGTCCCAGCCTCACACCTCCTGTCACGACCCCCTCCAGCCACTCCCAGCTAAGACTTGGGCTCCAATAACATGGAGAACGTAAGAAGGGGCAGACGGAAGGGACAGGGAGAATGCAGTGGGGGCAGAGAATAAATGCTTCCCCCCAGAACCTCGGAGAAAGCGTCTCCAAGAGGTCGCCCTGCAGAGGGACTTGCACGAAAAGGTAAGATCTCCGTGTGAAAATCAACCCCCGGCAGAGGTTTTGCTTCCTTTTTCTGAAAGTTAGGCAGCACTGAGAAAAGAGAAAAGCCGTCTTGTACAGGGGTGGCCTTTGCAGTTCCTCCCGACAGCTGCGCTTGCAGCCTGTGACGTTGCGTGGATCAGGATGCCCCTCAGGACGCAGTTAGACCAGAAGCCTCCATCCGGTGTCTCTGAACTGAAAGGTCCTGCACTGGTGAAGTTGGCTGGAAAAGTTTACTGCGGACGGTAGAGGGCAGTGATAACCATGGATGTGGACTGGCCAGCACTTTTGAATTAGTGAGGATGACCTTTGCCAGCAGTAGGCAGACTTGTTCCGGAAAGATCCTTAAATGCTCTGTGCAGAGGGGAGGGGATGGTGGGGGGTGGAGGGTGGGCAGTTTGCAAGCTCGCTTGCTTTCAGTCAAAAGCATCCAAAGGAAACTTCCTGGAGAAATTGAGTGTTTAATGTCAAGCATTTGTGTAAAGCTGCTACAAAGAGGACCTCCTTATCACCCTGGCATTTTTTCCTGTTCCATCAAATACGGAATGAAGTCCAGAAAAACACAGACCCATTTAACATGCTGGTCACATGGCACAACTTTGAAACGTGCCTTGGCACAAGGGGCCAACACTCTTTTGAGGCTGTTTCTTAGCTGGAGTCATTTCAGCGTTTTCACATGGGCACAACTAGCTGCTGTGCTTTCTTCATTTCCAATGTCTTTTTAGGGAAGTGAGCTGCAGTTATCCCTGAGTCTGTTCAGACCAAGTCCTCTCTCCTGTGATAGCATTGTTCTAGTGTTGTCAATACCACTCCTGCTGTTTGTGCTCATGTGTGTGCATGTGTGTGTGCATGTGTTTTTAAAACCCCACCATGCCCAGAATCACAGTTGAGTTTCTCTGAGCCGACTGACCATCACGTGTCCTTCATCATGCTTAGCAGTGGCGACCTGGTTAGTCCTAGGCAGGCGGTGGAGCATAGGAGTGGGTACAAAAGAAGTCAAAGGAAGGCTGCATTCCTGGTCTCTGCAGAGCTGAGAGGCGGTAAGGGACTGAAACACCCAGTCACCAAGCCCCACGTCTGGGAATTATCCTGGGTCCCTCCCCCTCATTCACCTCAACAGACAGCCCGGCACAGAACCAGAGCCCCACAGGTTCTACCTGGGATTCTCTCTAGCCCATCTCTTCCTCTGCCTCTTTGGCCCTGCCTCAGGTGAGGCCTTGCAGGTGATCATCAGTCTTCCAGACCGTCTCCCCTGCCTTCCATCAGGCCCCTGCTGAGCCAGTCTCCGTGGCCCAGGAAGTAAGCTCTAACACACACACATGTGCACACCACCAACGCATGCGCACGCACAAACATGCGTGGCTGGACCACGCTGCTCCTGCCCCTGATCAAATCAGTTCCAAACCCTGTAACAAGCATTTCAAGTGCTTCACAATAGGTGTGCAGATGGCGCTCAATCAGGGTGGATGTTATTAGCCTCCCTCCCCAGACACCTCCCAGCACCTCGTGCTTCCAGTTACTCCCGGGGACTTGATTCTGGCTATCTTAGAATGCCCCCTTCATGGCTTCTTGCTCACTTCTCAGGCTGAGTAAAAACCCCTGTCTGGGGAGCATGGGGGGAAATTAACAGCATCCGGCCAGCCTCCTGCACCTTGCCGGCAGGAAGCCAGGCTTGATGTGTTCACTTTCGACTCCCCAGCCATTGTCACTGAGCTAATGGAGGGCGGCACTGGCTGCGGTGGGAACCCACTTCCCTCGCATGTGCTGTCAGTCCATTTTCTCCTGAGCAGCCGTGCTTTCTTCCTCTCTGGAATTTGCAAGCACATGAAGGCCTATTTTTATACCATTGCCGTGAAATGTCTAAGAAAACTCCCCAGGGCTCTTCTCAGGATGGGGCAGCCTGCTGGTCAGCACTTTCTCTTCCACATGTGCCCAGCTATGGCAGCAGAAACCTAAAGGTTGTGGGATGGAGATGCCGATGTTCCGACCACAGAGGCAGAGCGGGTAGGATCCTGGGGATTTGCCAGCCGTACCCGCGACCTGATTTTCTATTTCCCAGTGAAAGAGCTTTCTCTGGTCTAGGAGCCCAAAAAGGAACAGATGTAAAAGCAAACCCCCAGCCTAATGCCAAGAGCCCTTATCATGGCCTTTATGCACATTAGAAACATGGGCCCTTCCTCCCCAAAACACAGAGCTGCACCAGGGTGCATGGCATGTGAGTGGGGAGGGTTGGGTTTGTGCTCCGCTTCACCCCTCGGCCAGGCACCCAGGGCACGGCTGCGTGACTCCACACAGTGGTCCGAGCTCGTTGCTGAGATTCGGGACCTGGGTGGACACAGCTGAGCCACAGGTAGGAGTGGTTGTCATTTCCTGGAAAAATGTTTGTGGGTTGAAGATGGGGCTCTGGGGAAGGGACAGAGAATGGTTCAAGGATTCCTGCCATCATGGGGAGTTCACTGCTTCCACCCCACACAAATCCCAAGGAACAGATTTTTCTCCTTCCTGTAGCTCAAGATGCTCAAGGTACTGGGATCGGAGACATGGAATAATTGTCCTTGTTACAGCCACGGACATTTCTCTTGGGCCAGGACAGCAGCCTGGGACAGAGGAAAAAGAGCACAAGGTCTACAGCCAGACAGACTTGGGTTTGAGTCCTCTGTGTTCCATATTCCAGCCACGTCACCCTGGATGCATCATTTTTATTCTAACCATGTTACTCTGACATGGTTAGTTCAGACCCTGACACTTACATCTGCACTTTCATCATTACGCCTCAGTTGCTTTATCTCTAAAATGAGGATACTGCAGAGATGTGAAAATGTTGACAAAGTGTAGCCGTCAGTCCTATGTTCAGTGGAAGGTGATGGTGACCCCAAAACAAAAGCTATAAAGTAAGAATAAGGTATAGAAAGTCATGTGCTTTTTTTCCTGTTGATTACATTGATTCCTTTTTCTTTTCTCTTTTCTTTTCTTTGAGATAGAGTCTCCCTCTATCACCCAGGCTAGAGTGCAGTGGCGCCATCTTGGCTCACTGCAAACTCTGCCACCTGGGTTCAAGCGGTTCTCCTGTCTCAGCCTCCCTAGTAGCTGGGATTATAGGCGCCTGGCTAATTTTTGTATTTTTAGTAGAGACAGGGTTTTACCGTCTTGGCCAGGATGGTCTTGAACTCCTGATCTCGTAATCCACCCGCCTCAGCCTCCCAAAGTGGTGGGATTACAGGCGTGAGCCACTGCACCCCGCCAATTCCTTTTTCAATTTCTAAAATATCAATTTGTTTAGAAAATCATTTCTAGTGCTCCTACTCTGCCGGTCTAGCAAGTGTGGGTTGAGACTGCTTGGTGGGAGCTCACATGCTTCTGGTTTCTTCCTGTTCCTTTGTTCTGGGCTCCCACACCAAGATTAGGAGGCAGACTGTCCACTCAGATAGAACCTTGTTCTTCCTGCATTGTAGTCTTAACCCACCACACTGCAATTTCTTTCCCACGTGTCTTCCTCTGGAGACCGTTGGCCGAGTCATCAGTCTTTCCAGTGCCTGGCAGTACAGTTCAGTACAGTTCACTGAATGAATGACTCCTCTTGGCTGAATTCTAAACAGAATGTTCTCCGGGTCCTCCAACTGGGGTTCCCTTCAAGGAGACCTTCCTTTGTGGTGGGGACACATTCACACCAGGGCCATCGACACGGAAGGCATGGCCAGAGGAGGAAATGGCACTCAGACCATACACCTTTTGCAAGGCTGAGAAAAATAGTTTATAAACAGAATCCAACTTATTTTATTTTTTTCCAGGGGCAAAAGTTGTTCCCCAGTGAAAGTTATAGGGAGGTGCATTTGGGCTCTTTAGGGGTCAGGCTTTTTAGAAGTATTTGTGTCTGCAAATAGAGCAGGCTGCCTCAAAATCTAGTGAGTTCTCTAGCAGAGAAAGTCAAGCAGAGACTGACCAGTTGCCTGTCAAAAGAAATGATATACCAGGGACATCTCCACTGTTACCAGAGGAAAGCTGTGGACCAGATCACCTGTGTCCATTTGGTTCCTACAAGCTGAGAAGGGTCGGTAAATAGCAACGCATCTTTTGTGTCATCCAAACAACCTACACTTAGAATGAGAAAACCTAGTCTTGCTCAGTCTTCACCACTTACCAGCCTGGTGGTTGTGTTTCTACCACACACAGTCCAGGTACCCTCTGCCCTGCCTGTTTGCCTGCGAAAGGGCCAAATGGGATCCCTTGATCTCTGGCTCCTGGTTAAGTTTGGCCAGTGGAGGGACCGGCTGGAGACAAAGGAACAAGAATGGAAGAGGAAACGGTGTTAGGCAGCCTCGCTCACCACAGTTCTCACGGGTCTGATGGCTGCCTGCTCCCCCGGCTCCTTCCACCTTAGGGATGGGCCTGGCTTCCTGCTGTTGCTAGCCCAGGGGCTCTTCACCATCCTAGCATAACAACTATAGAAGCTCTTTCTTTCCTGAATTGGGGCAGACAGCAAAGCACCTTGAAATCGGAAGTATTGGGGCAGTCCTTGGCTCTGTTCTGTCATAGCCACTTGCCAGTTGACCAACCTTGACAACCACTTGACCTCTTTGAACTTGAGTGTCATAATTTTACTATGGGGGTAAAGTAACCACTCTGAAAGCTTACTGTGAGGATTGGATGAGATCATGCAAACACCCTCCTGTTTATGGCCATACCTGTGAAGTAGCCCCTTTCCTAAACCTTCTTTAATCATCCCTATTGAGGGTGCCATCTAGTTTTTGCAAACTTCTAGCGTCACTCACGCGGAAAGGGGATTTTTTTAAAACCCACTTCCGAAGTGGCTGTGAGGTGAAAGTGAGCTGGGATGAATGCAGGCACCTAGCAAGGGTCACGGCAGATGCACAGGGACAGGTGCAGGTGTTACCTCTGCCTGCCTTCCATAGCCGTCCAACACGCCACCTGGGTGGGGCCCTCCACATTCTCACCAAGCCTGTGCTTTTGCTGACAGTTACAATTTGGTTACAGTTTGTGTTACAGTGTATTTACAGTTTTGTTACAGTTTTCTAGCCATACATTCTTGGTGGTTCCTCCTCAGAAAGCTGGTCCACCTTCCACACCTGCTCCTCCCCACCAGCCACTTCCTCACCCTAGATAAAAAGGTTTCCTCTCCCACCCTCCCCTCACTTCCTACCCGCAGAATATCTAGCCAGCCTTCCCTGCATCCCAGACCCAGATGAGGGGAGGTGGCCCGTAAGTAGTTCCTCCATGGGGTTCCCTGGCACCCTATCCAGGACACAGCCATGGGTGAAAAGAGAGGGACCACGAACATGTCAGAGGAGACCCCACTGTGAACCTTCTTGTTTCAAAACAGACAGTGGAAGTAAATAATGGAAATTCAGAACCCTCCTAATTAATGCAGACACGTGAGAGATTGTTTTTCTTGGTTTTAAATATTGCTCAACTATACAATGTTTGTGGCCATAATCGCAGCGTGCATAATATATTGTGCTGCACCTGAACCTTTTCACACCTTTCATCATAGCTTCCTGTGTTTCTGGATGGTCTTCACAGTGGTTGCTGTCAGTGCTGTGGAATAGCCACTCAGGAAATTAATTACAAAGTCACTCCCCATTACGGCCAACTTTGTATGGGTAGCTCTTCCTTCCACTGAATAATTTCATTACCATAGCCCAGCAGCAGGATGATCACCTGGGATAGTGTGAGCAAGTCCACACTCCCTCATCTGGGTCACCATATTGTTTTCTTTTTTTTTTTTTTTTTGAGACGGAGTCTCACTCTTTCACCTAGTGCAGTGGCATGATCTCGGCTCACTGCAACCTCTGCCTCCCAGGTTCGAGTGATTCTCCTGCCTCAGCTCCACTAGCAGCTGGGATTATAGGCACGTATCACCACACCTGGCTTATTTTTGTATTTAAAGTAGAGATGGGGTTTCCCTATGTTGGTCAGGCTGGTCTCCAACTCCAGACCTCAGGTGACCCACCTGCCTTGGCCTCCTGAAGTGCTGGGATTACAGGCATGAGCCACCGCACCTGGTCCACCATATTGTTTTTTGAAAAGGTTGTGCCATACACGCTTCCCCAACACTGTATGACCGTGGTCGTTTCAATGCAAAGCCACCTTGTTAAACATATTTTTACCAGCTTAGCAGTTGAAAAATTATACCTCAAAGGTGTTTTAATTTACATTTATTTTGATTATTTTAATGGCAAGATGTTTCCCTAACTTGCTTATTATATATGTTATTATATGTAGATTATGTGTACATATAGTATTTGTGTATTTGTCCTTTCATTTATTTATTGCTCGAATTGTCTGTTCATATGCTTTAAATTGATTTGTGGGCTGGGCATAATGTCTATTAATGATTTGAGTTGCATAGTACCGCTAATAATTTTTTTGCCTGTCCTTGTTAATGATATTTAATGATTGAAGAGGATCCCATCATTTGCCCCATTTTTAGGCTCAGAGCTATAGAGTTCACTTTCCCTTGAAAACAACCCCATTTTGACACGTAAAGCAGCCATTTCCTCCAGCAAGTCATTTTCTTCCCCAAATGCCGCAGGCAGCAACGCCCCTTGGAGTCGAAGTATCAGGTCAAACCCTGGCTCTGTTCTGTTACAGCCACTTGCCAGTTGGCTGACCTTGACAATCACATAACCTCTTCGAACTTCAGTTTCTTAATTTTAATATAGGGGTAGAGTAACACTGTGAAAGCATAGTGTGAGGATTGGATAAGCTAATGTAAACACTGGCCCGTTTATGGCTAAGCATTAGCTGAAGCCAACAGCTTCATTCAGCATTAAACACAACTGCTTTTCTGAATTTGCCTTAAAATATTTGTTCGGTGATATCTTTTCACCCTGCATAAAATAAATTTACATGTCAAAATTGATTTCTTAAATAGTTGAGTGTGGTAGCCTAAACATGAAATGCAGTGTCTGGAGTCTTGATTTAGGGCATAAAAAATAAAATAATATAATTTAAAATGGAAAACAACGTAGAGATCCATCAGCTATCATCCACCCTGCCTCTGAGGTGTGGGAAAAGTCCTGGCTAGCCCTATTGCCACTGCTTCTGTTCTTTGTGACCCTCTTTGTTGCCTTCTTATTTCACAGGCAGCTTCAGCAACAGCAGGCGGAATTGGAAGTGCACCAGAGAGATGGATTGTCATCATATGACTTATCCCAGGTGACTTTCTGGAAAACCCTTTCCCTGTTGGAACTGTCTCCAACCCGATGGACTGGAGCTCACTCAATTCAGCCCTGAGCTTGACCCCCTCAGCCCAAAGGGTGCTGTTGCCCCATCCACCCACTACAATGCAAAGAACAGACCTACAGGTTCCCTGGGGGTCTGCTACTGTCACTCCTGCCTACAGAATTGAGCCATAAAGAATGTGTGAGGACAGGGGAAGAGCCAGGGGCCACAGTCAACCCAAGGGCTGAAGGACATTTCTGAGGACTGTGCATGAACTCTAGTGCAGACATGCTTAGAAGCCAACAAGAGCAGCTTCTGATCCCCTTGGCCCCTGACTTCTTGGCCATTCCCCCATCTCTGTCTGTGTCCCCTTCCTCAATGGGCCTCTTCCTGTCATGCTCTGAGCCTCCCTCTTCGCCACCTCTGCCTCCTTTCCTTCCCCCGTCTCCTCCTTTCTCTTCTCACTGCTTCTGGTTGCTGGCCACACGGAATCCATGTGGGTTAATATTTGGCCCCTTTCCTAAGTGAAACATGGTGTCCCGTTTTTATGATATTTAGAGTAAGTTGATTGTTGTTCATTTCTCTCTAAGAAAGTAATCGGGGTGACTGTTGTCCTTGCTGTGACCTTCAGTTCACCCGCCCTCCGACTGTTCTTGGCTTTCACATATAGAAAAGTTTCCCACCCGATAAAATGTTCCAGCTCAAAATGCCAGTGATTCCAGAGGGAGGGGGCTCTGATGAAGGAGGGCTGTTGGCTCCTGGGGATGCGTGTTCTGTGCCTTACGCATGAGTTACTGTTGTGTTTTAATGCGCAAACAGGTCCCCGTCCCCAACCTGCCAGCCAGTGTTCATGAGGCCGGGAAGTCCGTGGAAAAGGCAGATGCAATCTTCTCCCAGGAACGAGATCCTCGGTTTGCTGAAATGTTCGCAGGAATCAGTGCATGTAAGTTTTCAAATGGCACTGAGGTTTTGAGAGTGTGGGATGTACAGTTGCTTTCAGGCCATCTACAGACAGCCACTCTTAGAAAGAGGGGGCCACGGAAGGTGAGTTTTGAGTAACCAAGGTAGGGTATAAAAATACGTGAGTTGGAATGAATTCTCTCTATTGCTGGCCTTGCCTCTTATATATCAATTACCCAGGGCAACCAACCTGGGGCCTGGCAGCTCATCATTAAAATGTGAGCAGTTGGAACAAGTGAGCTGTGTTATTCCATTGTGCTGTTTAGTTTTATTAAGCCAAGACACGTCTCTGTAAAAAGTTGTGATTCAATTCCTAACACACAGAGGACCACATTTTAAAATCAAAATACGCAGTAAAAAAGAAAAACAAAAATGATCCTCTATCCTACCACCTGGATATAACTGTTTTTAACTTTTTAAAGTATGTTCTTTCTATCTTTTTCTACACATATGTATTTTTTTTTACATGAAATTGAGCTCACAGGAGCTTACTTTTTTCACATGACAGTTTATTATGAACATATTTCCAGATTATTAGACAACCTACGTCTTTTCTCACTTGAATAGAGTTCATGTGATTGATCCTCTCTGCTGGTCATTAGGCTGTCTACCTATGTCAGTACTGCTGTTAAAGGAGACGGTGTGGTTCTAACTGAAGGTGTCACATGGGGCCGGCATGTCCAGTTGCCTCACTCTCCCACTCAGATTACCACTGAAATTAACAAAATATAAAATTCGGAAAGATCTTTGTTGGTTCCCAAATCAGAAAAAAAGATTCTATTTTCATGTGGTCAAGGAATTTTGACAAGATACACTGGAGTCAGGATGAGTCGAGGGGAGAAACCAGTTGGCTTGTGAAGAGGAAGCATGGGGAACTCTGTCGCTGGAGGGAAGCCCAGTTATGTCTGCCTGGGTCTAACAAGCTGAAGACAGTGAAGCCCCAAGGCAGGGACAGATAGGCCTGTGGCAGGAGGGAAGGGAGCACACCTCAGCTCTCCTGATGCCAACATGTTGGTGGAAGGTCAGAGCTTCCAGGAGCTAGAGCTGCCTCCTGTGAGGGCAGTGAGTACCAACACAGCACCAAGTCCCGTTGTCAGCACACAACAAAAAATGACCCCTCAGCACAACAGGGGAGCCCCCCGCTCTTGGCTCCCATGGCTACCCAAAAGTGCCATCCACCCACATCCGTATTTCCTCCATTTTTTCTAGAGAAATATCATTTCATCCAATAAGAGGAGACAACAGCACATCAAAAAGGTTTTTTTTTATTCTCTAGATAAGCCTGAAATATTTGACCAGAGACCCACAGCATCTGGGAGAAATCCAAACATAGACTCTTTTCCACAAAGCTAGCAAAACAGAAAAAAAAAAAAGACAGATAGGAAGAAAGAAGAGGAGAAAGGGTCCAAAGGAAGGAATGAGAACCAATGTTGTCCTTTGGAAACAAGTTTTTCTGATAAAGAGGAGAAGGTTCAGAGAATCTTCAGTATCTCTTCTCTAGGTGATTCCAGGCTGTGCTGCATGTCTGAGAATGAGTTATTTGAGGTGGGGAAGGTAGTGGTTAATAAAGTGGGTCAGCACAAAGCAGGCTAGTGTTGCAGAAATCCAAGTCAGTGAATTAGAAACATGAATTTTCCCAAAATATAAAAACTTGGGTTTTTCAAGTGAAAGAGCTCAATGAATACCAAACAAAAATTTCAAAGAAACTCACACCTAGACATAATCTGTTTTATTTATCTGTTTACATTTTTAAAAAGGAAGAAAAATCCTGCAAACATTGAGATTTTAAAAATTACCTTACTTACAAAGGGAAATCGTTTGCTAAGCTTCACCAAGATATTAAATGCCAGAAGTCTTGGGAAGGTGGTGGGGATGGGGGTGGGAGCACAGGAAGAACATGTGACCCTGAGATTTTCCACCGGCCAAGCTGCTTTCCTATTTGGAGGACAACAGAAAGATGTTCGTAAACATATGCTGTCTATGTATTCTTCTTGCAGAAAAAACAATTTGTAAAATTTTACTTGTTTATGAAATGAATCAAAATACAGAACACAAGAATGGAAGTGATAGGTTGGAAAAGCAGTGAGGATGAAAAATGAAACTAATACAACCGAAAATTAACATAAAAAATATTAGAAGGTACAAAACACAGAAACATTAAATAAAAATTAGAGTCGACAACCTCAAATCAAGATATTCAAAGATTTCTTCACCAAAGATCCAGACTCATTTTGGAGTGGGTATAGTATTAATAAATAGATAAAGATTTGTCATCAGTGAATGTCAAGAATGAAAATATGTTGACTCCCAATCAGTAGCTCCTGAAGAACATGCTGCCAAAATATGATGTAACGAAAACAAGCTGAAATGAATGATGAAACCTGAACGAAGGGGTGGCAGAGACGCTCTGCAAACCCAAGAAGCAAAGTAGGATTGTCAGTGTTGCCAAAGAAAATTAAAACTGTCCAGTGGGCAAAGAGGCTTATTTTATTTAGATACAAGATGTTAGAGACTGTAGGGATGAGATGGGTAGACATTGAAGATTCTGGGGCAACGGGAGGGCATTTTGGAGAGCCCCGGGCACCCTCGATGACCAAGGGAGGGACAGCTGTCACACTGGAGGCTGCTATCTAGCACACTGAACATTCGTGTTCCCACTCCTGTTTCCCAACCTAAAATGAAGATACAGATGTCATAAACATTGAAATATGTGAAAGCCAAAATAATTCGAGTCACAGCAAGAGGCTGATAAAGCCACATTATAGTGAAAAATTTCAGTAGGCCTTTCTTCATGTTTAACAGGTCACGTAGATCAAAATAATAAAATGGAGAAGGATATAAAAGACTGAAAACTAGAGTCAAATATCTCTAAATACAATTATATATAATATTATAATACATATTATTACATATAATTTTATACCCTTCAAATGTCCTGGAGCAGTTAAAAAGAAAATGTGTTTCTGATTTACCCAAACCACAAAAAAACTTAAACACACAAGGAAAAAAAATGGGTTGCATAAAGTTTATTTTTTTATTTTTTTGAGATGGTGTCTCACTCTGTCATCCAGGCTGGAGTGCAATGGCGCAATCCTGGCTCACTGCAACCTCTGGCTCCCGAGTTCAAGAGATTCTCCCTGCTTCAGCCTCCTGAGTAGCTGGGATTACAGGCATGTGCCACCATGCCAAGCTAGTTTTTTTATTTTTTAGTAGAGACGGGGTTTTGCCATGTTGGCCAGGCTGGTCTTGAACTTTTGACCTCAGGTGATCTGCCCGCCTGGGCCTCCCAGAGTGCTGAGATTGCAGCCATGAGCCACCGCACCCAGACTGCATTAAGTTTAGAGTCAAGAGAAGTACCGAAGTCTGCCTTCTTTCTGCAAGGTTGAGCCTCAGCTCTCCCCTACAACAATCTTGCTCTGTATTCCCAAGATTCAAAATGTTATGATTGGGTTAGACGGGCACGCCCAGGAGCCCGAGCTCCTTCCATCCTGTAAGGATTTTCCACTGCCTTACAGCGGTCACTGCAGCAGAAGGAAAGGGACCATAAAAACCGCTCAGTGGCTCCTTTTTATTAAAGCCAACTCACAAAAGTTGTCTCCAGGCATGGGAGTCAGCCTGTGGTCCCTGCAGCCTGGTCTCTCGACCCCAAGCCTATGAGCCTGAGTGTCCATCACTGCTCATGGCCACACAGAGGGACCTACCCACTCGGCTCCCCATCACCACCAGTGAGCCAGAGACAGGAGCAGACACAGGGGCTGCCTGGGCACAAAATAATTGCCATATAATTTCCCTTTATTTCCTTTATGCCAATATCTCGTTGCGGTGAACATCTTAGAGACTGTAGGGATGAGATGGGCAGACATTTGAAGACTCTGGGGCACTGAGAGGGCATTTCAGACAGCCCTGGGCACCTTTGATGACCGAAGGAGGGACAGCTCTCATACTGGAGCCTGCTGCCTAGCACACTGTGACCATTTGTGCTCCCACTCCAAACCACCACACAAAGCACCTTCTTCCTCATGTAAGAGCTAAACAGCCATCAGGGTCTTGATCCCATTTCTTCAGCCTCTCCCTGTGGGTAAGCTGACTCTGCTCACCATTCCGTGGTGGCAGAAAATCATGCATTATTGCACCTTCTGGCAAGGGGCTGAGTGTTTTCAGTGTTAGAGGAGCTCAGTCTCTCAAAGAAACCCTAGTGGAAAGCCAAGACACACAGGTCTGGGGCTGTGCCCTGGACGTCACCTGCTGTGGCACCTGCTGGGTGAGGATGGCAGGGGTAGTCGAGTTCCAGGGTGGTGGGAAGACCTCTGGGCTTGCATTCATGTCCTGGGCCCTCTCTCGTCGGTGGGGGGCTTTGAACAAGTCATGCCTCACTTTTCTCATCTGTAACAAACAATAGCAAACTTTTAATTGTTTGAACTCACTGAATTCTCCCTACAGCCCTCTGAGGAAGATACGATTATTCTCACCTTCTTTCTGTTGGGCAACTGAGGCAGGGGATGAGTAAATAACTGTCTAAGGTTGCACCTCTTACCTTGGAGCTGGAATGCAGACCCAGAGAGCTGAGCTCAGAGCCCATCCTCTTCACGGGTACCCTGTGCTTCCTCACCCACAACTAGAGGACCTGGAATCCCTACCCCGCAGGGTTTGAAAGATTGGATAAAATAAAACAAACTCTCGTTATTTTTTTCTTCTTTGAGGCAGAATCTTGCTCTGTTGCCGAGGCTGGAGTGCAGTGGCTTGATCTCGGCTCACTGCTGCCTCTGCCTCCTGAGCTCAAGCAATTCTCCTGCATCAGCCTTCTGACTCATTGGGACTAAGGATGCCTGCCACCACGCCTGGCTAATTTTTATATTTTTAGTGGATATTAGGTTTCACCATGTTGGCCAGGCTGGTTTTGAGCTCCTGACCTCAAGTGATCTGCTCGCCTCAGCCTCCCAAAGTGCTGGAATTACAGATGTGAGCCACCGCACCTGGCCTCATTCTTTTAATCTTTCCCACTCTTCAAGCAGCCTGTGGCCTAGTCTAGGGGTCAAGAACAAGAGCCCAGTGCCCTCATGCCCGGGAGGCTCCAGGGGAGATGAAGAGGCAAAAGGAGAGGCAAGGCTGAGGAGACTGCGTGCAGGTGGACTCCTGTCTTCCTGTCCCCGTGCCCACCCCTGCACCTGTTCTTGGGGCAGCCACCTCAGTAGTGGTCTACAGAGCAGGGAACCTTTGCATGTAACACCGGCTCTGCTTTTCCTAGCGGAGAAGAAGATGATGAGCTCAGCCTCTGCAGCAGGGACCCAGCAGATCTACTCCCAAGGAAGCCCGTTTCCCTCCGGACATTCCGGGAAGGCCTTCAGGTATGTGCCAGCGAGGGGGACAATGGTGTGAGAAGATGCTCCCTCGCCAAGAAAGCCCTGGGTCTCAGAACACAGCTCTGTGGGCTGTAAGCATGAGTTGGTGGTTACCAGTGCTCAGGTCCTGGGGGAGACTGAGGATTCTGGTGGCTCTGCTGCTCCGCGAGCCCTCCGTGAGCTGAGGATCCCGGCGGCTCTGCTGCTCCGCGAGTCCTCCATGAGCTGAGGATCCCGGTGGCTCTGCTGCTCCGCGAGCCCTCCGTGAGCTGCCATAGATTCCTGGTGTCAGTTACTCTTTCTTGGATGTGAACAGCACCAGCCACTGTGTTCTGTAGCAGTGATTGGGAGAGGGGAGTGAGTTCCCTGTAGCCGGGACCCAAGCGAGGTGGGGCTGGGTACAGCTGACAAGGTACCAGGAAGTATCCTGCCATCTGCCACCCAGAGGCCACGGCCAAGTCCAAGGAAGAGTGGGCAGCTCAGTCCATCATGCCTGGGCCTCATCCTAAAGGGCACTCAAGGCAGGGGGTCCAACCTTCCCAAGGTGTGGTTCTTAGCATCAAGAGCATCTGGTAGGTCATTGAGGAAGCCCTCACGTCATCACTGGAGGTGAGGCCTGGCTCTGCTGACTTCTGGAGCCAGGAGCATACACTGGGAAGAGCAGCCAGAGAAGAGGTTGACAGCTCTTGGGGAGGGTGTGTGTGGGCACTCACCTGTGCCCACTGAACACCCTAAATTCCCTAGGAGAAGCGTCTCAGACCCCATGCCCAGCAGGGCAGGGCTCCTCCAGTAAGGTTGGCTGGAGCCTAAGCACAGCTTCCAGATACAGGCACAGACCAGGAAGGCAGGTGGGGTTGACCACCCAGAGAGAGGGCCCTGTCAAGGGACTGCCCTAGCCGCAAGGAATGCGGCTCTCACTTCCACGGACTGCCCTAGCCGCAAGGAATGCGGGTCTCACTTCCACGCTGCTTTGTGGCCATCCTCCTGGAGAAGCAGCATGTAGCTCAGCAGCCTTGGCCCAGGTTAGCAGACACAGCAATGACTCTGGCCATGCCTGCAGTGGAGTCTTGCTGAACTGTACACTGCTCTGAGGTCTGGGGAGCTCTGGCTGTAGGCAGCGGCTCTGGTCTGGGGACAACAGACAAGACGGCAGCTCTCAGGGAGCAGCCCCCAAGCCAGTGTCCCTACAGCTGGTGCTGCTCTGCCGAGCAATACTCAAGCCCTCCAGACTTCTCTTGGCCGCTGAGTTACTCAGCTACTCAGCACGCATTGACATCAGTCCATGCCAGACCCAGTACCAGCCCTGCCCGGGTGCTCATGTTCATGGGGTCTTCATGACACTTGCTGCTTGGCTGGACAAAGGGAATCAGGGAGGGGGCAGCAGCAGGAGCAAGGAGGGGACAGTACAAAGGCGAGGGGACAGTCCAGGGTAGCATGACTCTTCAGCTAGGTCTGAAAGCAAAAGTCAGGTTCTGCCTCCTGACCAGGGCAGAGGCGCAGGGGCCTGAGGAGTGTGCTGGTGAAGCCTGGCAAGAGGCGTTGCTGGGGGAGGCCTCACTAATGGGAGAAACAGAGGATGCGACTGCAGCAGCCGTGGGGGCCATGCTGCGGAGGAGGACACCATCACTGACGACCTTTGGGAGAAGACTGAGGCTGCAGACAGTGCTGGGGCGGACAGTCCAGCGCAAGGCGCAGAGCCTCGGTGAGGCTGTTGTCATAGAACCCAAAATGTAGGATGCACAGGGCAGTGATGAGTGATGGGGCAGCTGGCAGCATGGGGAAGGAGTCCAGGGAGTGTCCGAGCACCTGTGCAGAGCCTGGCATAGGGGAGGCACTTGCTGAGCATTAGTATGTAAAATGAATAAGTGACTCAGTGAATTAAAGGATGCCTGTTGGGGCTAAAGCCTGTGGAATGGGCAGAATTTCCTACAAATCTGAAGGGTCTGAGCTGGCTTTGGATGTGCTAGGCTGTGGGATGAAGGACTCTGAGGCCCAGCACAGCCATAAGGAGCCCTGGGCTGCTTGCAGAATCGTGCCGCCGGCACCCCAAGTGCATCCTCACCCACAGTCCTCCTGCTCTGGTCCTGCCAGTTTTGGCCCCTGTCTGTCCGTACTAAGGCAGGCAGCTGTAGCCCAGAGGCCCCCCAGGAAGGGCTGTACAGAAGGGCTGGCCCTTTGCCCCAAGAAGCCCATCCCTTTCAGCCAAGGCTCCTTTCCTATTGGCCATCAGTGCTACAGCGGCCTTCATCCTTCAGTGTTTTGGGGAGGACATGGAGGGCTGGGGGTCTGTGGGAGAGGGCTCTACAAGACATTAGTGACCAGAAAAATGTCTTGTGGAGCAATACTTTTATCAGGGAGGAGAATGGGAAAGGAGCCCTTATGTTAAATGAGGAATTGATTGTAGGAAGATGGAAATGATGGCCCCTTTATATAAGCGACTGAACTGTTTTACAACAATCAGCACAAGAATGTCTCTGACATTCTTGTCTTCTCCCTATTTTAAAAGGGATCAGATAGCATAGGAAACTTATCAGAATACAATAGTAAAATTGTAGCCAGTCTCTCACCTGCCTTTAACACAGAGCTAAAAATCCACCTGGACCGAAAGCCTTCTGTGATCAGCCCCCTTCTGCCCTACTTGACGGATTCATGGGCACCCAGTGCACTACCCTGCATGCTGAGCTCGTCCCAGGGAGGCAAGAGGAGGGGCCTGACAAAGTATAAGTCTGCCGCCGACCTTTTAGTCTTTGATGAGCTTCTCGTGTAATGGACATAGCCTGGAAAACCTCGTGGAAGAAGTGCCTGGTGGTACAGACAGTGCCTGCCGAGGAGCTAAGCCGGGTCAGAGCCTGCGAAGGGCATGCAGAGAGCAGGGCACACAGCAGGGGCCTAATAAAGATGCATTAAATTAAGTCGAAGGTGAACTGAAGGTGGGAGAGGCAAACTCTGGGTAGCAGGACTAGGCCCCTTCCAGCAGGTGTTCATTGAGCTTTTCTATTTAAAACTGGCAGCCTGCAACCTATTTCCTGAATCCTTAAGCCTCCTGAGTGTCCCAAGGGAACAAATTAACCAGAGCACAAAGGAGTGAGTGAACACTGAGACTGATTTTTACTCCAAAAAGCTTCTCTCTTTCTGGGAACCAAATCATCTGTTGAGAGCAGAGGATGCACAGGCATATGATAGGGGCTGAGGAGTGTGCGGGAGACCCCGGAGGACGAGGAGAGGAAGTACCAGCCGTGGCAGGACTACTCAGCAGGGCGGAGGAGGACGGCCGAGGGGCTTTGAGGCTCACCATGTGTTAGTTATTTTCTCTAGTGACACAGTGGCATGCCGCATGGAGAGCCAGGAAGGTGGTCCAGGACAGATTACGTGGCTGGCTGGGCAAGTGGACTCACGCAAACCAAATGTTTCCTTGGGATTAATGTATTTTCCTCTTTTCTAGCTCTTCTGTGGTTCATGTGCCTGGAGTGAATGATATTCAGTCCTCATCTTCCACGGGCCAGAACATGTCCCAAATCTCCCGGCAGCTAAACCAGAGTCAGGTGGCATGGACAGGGAGTCGCCCGCCCTTTCCGGGACAGGTACAGGCATCTGTGAGGGCCTCTCCCCTGGGTGCCGAGAGAGGCAGAGCATTCTGGGAAATGCCTTCTTGTTTGGATTGCGGTTCTGGGGATCGGTCGGCTCCTAGCTGGCACCAATCACCCTAACAGCAGCTGGGTACTCAGGAGTGCCAGCCACCCTCAGGGCAGTCCGAGAGCCACACCACATGTGACGTCAGCGTCATGCCCTGGGGCAGCTGGCAGGAAAAGGCAGTGCAGGTAGAGCCCCCCCATCAAGAATGAGCCCCTCACTACTCTGGACCTCTGGCTGCTCCTGCACCAGGAAGGCATGAAAACACCCACCCTTGTGACACCCCCGACCTCCTCGTAGTCACTATGAGGGTGGGTGTTGATTGGGCTGAGGGAGTTCTGGGTGTTCATAATGCCAAGGACTTGGTAACCAGACGCCAGAGAGCCCAGATCCTTGTAGCCCTGGGGAGTAACTTCAACCACTGCCCCAAACATCCTGCAGTTCCTGAGCCTCACACACGGGGCTGATCCCAGGCCTGTGCCCAGCCAGAGAAGAGGGCCATGGGGAGTCACTATCAACCCAGAGCAGGCACTGCCCTGTGAGTAGCCTGGGGCATGGGTGGGGGCGGGGGGTCTGCTGGTGATGCTTTCCCTCTGCTTCATCCTGATTGTAGCAAATCCCATCTCAGTCCAGCAAGACCCAGTCATCTCCCTTTGGGATTGGAACGAGCCACAGCTACCCGGCAGACCCCTCTTCCTACAGCCCCCTCTCCAGCCCAGCTACCTCCTCGCCAAGTGGGAACGCCTACTCCAGTCTTGCCAACAGGACTCCAGGGTTCGGTAGGTGGGGAATGAGGGGAACAGGTTCTGAGAAAGCTGGCAAAAACGCTTTCTGAACATCCTGAAGTCAGGAGGCTGAGCCCCAGCTCTCAGGTACCAGAACAAGGTCTGGAGGTTTCTGAGCGCCTCCTCTCTCTGGCTATGGGGAGGCCTAAGGTGATCCTAAGAGACCGGGGGCTTAGGCCTTGGCTTTGTGATTTGACTTTCTCCTTTTCAAGGCACTGGGATTGCGTTGTTGTGTGTGATGTGATCTGAATACATTTTAACCCATTATGGCCCCTGGCAAGGATTTTCAGGTCCTCCAAATCAAAAACATTTTAGGCTTGTTTCAAGAAACTAGAGCATAGCTATAGAGACAATCAGTTGCATAAATAATCCTGTAAAGTTTTCTCCTCTTTTGAATATTAAAAACACCTATCTTAGCCTTGTTAGCGGGGCCTCAGGCCTTAGAGGGCTAAGGAACCGCTGCGTCCCGTGCATTTCTCAGGATCCCAGGCCTTGCCCACTCTCCGTGTGTTTAGAGACCTTCTCAGCATGTCTCCCAGAGCCAGGGCTCCACTCCACTCAGGACAGGCTCAGAAGGGACCCAATGTCCTGGTATGAAGTCCGAGCTGCTGCCTGCTTTCTCATAGTGAGGTCACTGGGTGACACCCAACGGTGTGGCTCATGGAGCTTTTCTCTACAGAATTGATTTCTCAGATGAGCGTGAAGCTGGGCTCACACATCTGAATTACCCCATGGCAAGTTAAAAGCTTCCATTAAAGCTGCTTGTCCGTCAGCCTTATGAAAAATGCCGTGCAGGCCAGGCGCGGTGGCTCACACCTGTAATCCCAGCACTTTGGAAGGTCGAGAAGTCAGATCAGTTGAGCCTAGGAGTTCAAAACGAGCCTGGGCAACATGGCAAAATCCTGTCTCTACAAATAATAATAATAATAAGAGAGGTGTGGCAGCAGTGCATGCCTGTAGGTCCACCTACTCAGGAGACTGAGGTGGAAGGATCATTTGAGCACAGGAGGTTGAGGCTGCAGTGAGCCATGATCACACCACTGCACTCCAGCCTGGTTGACAGAGTGAGACCCTGTCTGAAAAAGCAAAAAAACAAACGAAAGTAGAATGCCGTGCAGAGCCCCTAGCACATAAATGGGGAGTTGTCATCTGCTGCCCACCGCCCCCACCTCCTCCACTAACAGCGGCACATCCGCCCCACTCAGCCCAAGGTCTTGGGGCACAGCACTTCCTGATGCCATGCTTGTCCCTCCAGCCTCTGTCCCATCTACTTGCAGCATGTTCTCCTGTTCGTGTGTTAAGTATTCTTGCCACGTGATTCACTGGAACCAAGTTTGGAAGCACAACACCCTGTTTCAGGAAGGAGAGGCCCCATGGCCGTTGCTTTCAAGTCAGCCAGGCACTTAGCACAGTTACCACCTTGAGCTCAGAATCCTGTTTACCAGGACAGCATCTGCTTTCCTGCAGTCACCTGAGATCCTTCTCCACATCCAGTTCCTCACCTGGTGTGGAGAGACCCCTTTGCCTCCTCCTGAAGGTGGGTCTTGTAGACTCAAGGCACCCTGGGTACCTAGTCCTTCCCAGAAGCCCACGGGCCATCTGGCACTGATCTCAAAAATCCTGCAGTGCCAGGCCCCAAATCAGCACTGGAAAACAGAAAGCAGGAGACCTGGCCCTCACCCAGAGAAGGGCACAGTCCAGAGACTGAGGCAGGGGAGACACACAGGTGAAGGGAGGCAGGCAGGGCAGTTTGCAGATGCGATAGCCGTGGTCTGCCTGGGGGCCCTTGTGGCTGCAGGCCAGGACACTTGTTCTGTCTGATGGGGCAGCAGAGGCTTCAGAGCAGAGCTAACTCACAACCCTGGCAAGGTCTTGGAGCATCCCACTGTGGCTGTGACAAGACAGGTGGGCAGGCCACTTCCCTGCCCCAACCATCCAGTGCTTTTAGCTCTGCATCTAGTCTCCACTAAAAAAATGCCAGGCCCTGAAGTATAAATGGAGATGGGACACAGGAAGGACAAAGCCCTGAGCTGAGGCCACTGCACCGCTGATGGCCAAGAAGAGGCTCAACACAGATGGGGCTCCAGGTTCAGCTGCCATTTTTACATTTGCCTTCGAACTACCTCACACTCAGGTGACAATAGTAGTAATGGTACAGCCTGCCCTTACTGGGTGCTTACTATATGCTAGCAGGTAGCATTCATTCAATGCTTACTATAGCCCTAAGAAGGAGGTACCATTATTATTCCCATCTCACAGATAAATAAGCTAAGGCAGAGTGAAGTCAGATAACTTACACAGTAAACTAAGGCACAGTGAGTTCAGATAGCTTACTATAGCCAAAAAGTTTATCTTTATAAGTTACCCAGGCTAACTTACTATGGTCGATAATAACAGAATCATACCCATGGAGCCAAGACTCAAAGCTGGGCAGTACATCTGAAACTGTGCTCCCATCCACAGCTCTGTGCTTACCATCATTGTCAAATCCATTCACAGGGGATCTCAGAATTAAGCAGGCATTGGATGCCCCAGCAGATGTCCCTTGATGTACATTCATGAGAAAGGGGCTGGAACCCTTCCAATGAGGGCGTGGAAGAGAGTATAAAATGGAGAAGTGAAGGACTGAGAAATTTCCTATAGCCCCGCCAGCAGTGCATCACCTGTTACCTTTGGCTGCAGCTGTTTGAATAGAATAGGATGCAGGTAGAGCATGTTGAAAGCCAGGCAATGGTGGAGTGAGCAGGTGATGGAGTGGGGAGGAAGCTGAGGAGGAGAGCAGGAAGCGGGGCTCGGTCTTGGGATGGAGAGGGAGACCTCAAGGCAAGGGTTTGCTGTCATCCTCTGTGACGAGGACGCTGCTGGAGGAAAGCTCTCAGTACAGGCAGAGGGGACCCAGGATAAAGCGTTGGGGTTCACATCAGAGGTGTAGCGGGGCCTGGAAAATGAGTGGACACCAGGAAGAGGACTCAAGGGTTGTTTGTTAGTGAGGATGGTTACTCCTGAGGGCACAGTGGGAAAGGGCGCAGGGAACAGAGCAGGTAAGAATCGGTGAGTGGAGAAGGAACACAGCAGTCTGCTCCATCCATGGTTAGTTTCATTAATTATTAAACAAACACAAAACAGCCTTAAAAAACAGGCAGTGTTTACATTTGCAATGGACACACACCCTAGCCCAGCAGGGCACATCTGAGTGGCTTCCCTGTGGCCTCTCTGCAGCCCTGGGGTCTGTTGGTGTGACACTGATGGGTTCCCAGGCATGGCAGCACCCCACAGCACCTGGCCTCAGTTCGTTATCCATGGCCAGAGCCCAGAGCCCAGACAGGTAGTGCAGTGGATCCCAGCCCCATCCCCGCCCCCCGCTTCTGGCTGGCTGGAGCAGGCAGGGAGTTTGGAACACCTGCTGAACAGACTTGCCAGACATCACCCAGTGGCAGCCCAGGGGCAGACATCGAGCTGTGACAAACATAGCATGTCACTTTTGAACAGTGTTTCAACTGTAGCAGACTCCTCAGGATAGCTTTGCAGACCGAGTTTACACACTGAATGAGAAAAAATGGCCCTGCCTGGGTCTCAGCCCTTTCTGTGAAACACATGCTGGTTTGTTCCACGAGCTTTCAGGAGTCAGGACAAAGCCTTTCTTCCATTTCAGGCCTTTCGAGTTATGTTGAGCTTTACTGCTCTCATATTTGTGTTTCCAGCCTTGTTTCATTTTCAATTTGAGTCAGTCACAGCAAAAACCTAGCCATTTGAAGTGTAGCATCCGCTAGAAAACCACACAATCCCTTTACATAAGCCCTGAAAAATCCAAGCATTTATTCCCTTAACAAAGGAAGCGGGAAAAGTGTTGTGCCTGTAGGGCCCAGTCAGGAGACAGAAACCATGCCAGTAATTCGAACAGGAAAAGTTTAAAGATGTTTTGGCTAAAAAAGGTGGTAAAGAAGGACCCTGAGGAATACAGGCTTAGTAAACCTGGGCAGCAGCTTCTCCCTCTTAGGCTAAGGGAAAGCAGACAAGACAGGAACTAAGAACTTGGAAGAGGGGACCTCACCCTACAAAACCTGAGGTTCAGCTCTTGTTGGAGAACGTGCATCTGTCTTGGTGACACACTACAGAGGCTCTGGACTGCAGTGTGTCTGTAAATCGGCCTGCCAGCTGGCTGAGAAACTCAGTAGGGGGTGCAGATGGACCAGAAATGGTCTAGAAACTCACCCACCAGGTGGCCAAAATTTCCCCAGGGAGTGCCCGCAAGTAAAACTGATTGACAGGACGCTGCCTCTGGGTGGTAGAGAAATGTCCTGAGAGGGAGTGCCCTGGCCTTCTGCACATGGCTGCTAGGCTGGGCATGCTGCAGGAGCACAGAAGCACCCGACCCAGGAAGAGAATCCACTGGCTGCCGTACTTTGCTTGTCTCTCCAGCATCCTCTGTTGACCAAGCCTGGCACTGAGCTCGCTGACAAAGGAGAAATGTTTGCAGGGTGCAGTTTCAGTATCACGCAGCAGGCCAAAGAAGGATGGACTTAGAGCTAAGAGGCAGTAAATTGATGACTGGCAAAAATGTATACGACCTGAGTCCTCAAATTGCTCAGTTTCTTTTGGTCTCAACTACTGCCAGGCATCTGCTCATTGATATGACCTTGTTTCTTAGAGAAATGCAGGGAGCCAAGCACACAGGTTGTTCAAAGAAAAATGGCTCAAAAGTGCTGCTGTGACCAGGTTTCCATTCCCTGACTTGCTCCAAGTGTGGCATATACATACATAGGGTCTAAGTTCCATTATTTTCCTAGTAGCATGCTTCCAGACTAATGCCTTGGCAAGCACCAGCGTGTCCATAGCTCCTTGTTCCCCACATGGCTTCTCAGTTTAGGGCGAGATCTCTAAGGCAGTTCATCTATGCGTGACCCAAGTCAGATCAAGTCAATACAGATTAAATCAGGTCACAACAGATAAGCTAACAACTCTGGGGATGAACATGTTAGTTCGAGAAACACATTCCAAACACATCGCCCTTTTGTGAAAGAGCCATGTCCATCCCAGCCTGCCCCACCCAGCCCATATTCACTTTGAGGAGGGGAATTGAAAGTATTTGTTATTCCAGGCTGGGCGTGATGGCTCGCACCTGTAATCCCAGCACTTTGGGAGGCTGAGGCAGGTGTATCCCTTGAGGCCAGGAGTTTAGGCCAGCCTGGCTGACATGGTGAAACCCTGTCTCTACTAAAAATACAAATATTAGCTGGATGTGGTGGCATACACCTGTAGTCCCAGCTACCCCAGAGGCTGAGGCAGGAGGATCGCTGGAACCTGGAGGTTGCAGTGAGCTGAGATTGCACTACTGCACTCCAGCCTGGATGACAGAGCGAGACTCTATCTCAAAAAAAAGAAAAAGAAAAAAATAGAACTTGTTATTAAAAAAACATCTGGAGTGAAAAATGAAAGGCATAATTTGAAAGAGGGGAGCAGGGCAGGCTAAGCACAGGCGGGAACCAGTAGGATTTCCATGATCTGAAATGTTTGCAGACACCATGCACCCTCTTCCTCCCCAGCTCCTGCCCATAAATCTCAGCCCCAGACATTTTTACCACTGCATTGTGGGGAATTATAGACCTCTCCATCCCTAATACCAGTTATTGTTGAAAAGGTGAGGTCTTAGCCAGAAGGCTCAGGAAGGCTGTGATCCTTGCCGTAAGGCGTGGTTTTCTTCTGCCTAGAAGGCATTTGTAAGAAAACCAGCGGCCTTTTGGTGCACTTTGTTAACTATCTAGCAGGGTTTCTCAGCGTCAGCACTAACGACATTTGGGGCTGGATAATTCTTTGTTATCGGGGCCTGTCTGTTCCTTATAGGGTGTTCAGCACCATCTCCGAGCCTCTACCTACCAGCATTCCTCTGTCTATGATAATGACAAATGTCTCCAGACATTGCCAGATGTCCCCCTTGGTTTTCTTGGGGGGGGGCTGCAAAGCCACTCAACCAGTAGCCACTGAGCTAAACCCAGCCACATAGGACCTCCGCACAGGACTTCAAGTGAGCCTTGAATGTCACAGCAATTTTCAAAGCAGCTGAATCTCACAAGGAAAAACATTAATGAAGGGAAAATGATGGCATTGAGCTTCAAGTTTTTAAAAAAGGAGGATGTCATCTCAGACCTACAAACCCACAAGCTCCTCAAGATTCTGACCCGTGGTCTGCAACCCACGCAGCTGGCCCAGGTGGTATCAACCCATAACACAGTCTATCTGGGCTGGGAGGTGGCCCAGGCACCAGCCAGGGCTGTAGCAGCCTCGCCCGTGCTCAGGAAGCACCAGAGAGAAACACAGCAGGGCTGGAACTTAGCTCATAGTTTGTAACTATGTAGGTAGCTTTGGAACAATAAAGTAATACAAAGATTTTGGTGACCACTGGTCTTTCTTTTCCCCCAGAAAGAGGCTTGTAGGTACGCTGTGGGGGTGGGACATAGGAAGCCCCTGCTCCCATTTATATGCAGCCCAGGTCAGTCAGGTTTAGGTTAAGAACCCACAGTGCTCTGTCATCCAGGAGAGATTATGTTGAAGTTCCTGCTCATTATCTGGTCAGAGTGGTCATCAGTACAATTCAGGAGAAAAAAATAAATAAACTTTCAGTAGCAGAGGCTGAAAAGAGGACTTTCCCCTTATCTCTTCCAGCACATGGCCAGTGAACTCACTCTTCAGGTCATCTGATTTGATGTAAGTTCCTTTAGGAAGACGCAGATCTGAGTGAGGCCCCACGCCCAGGTCCTCCCCTGGCGGCCTGGACTTCCCTTTCATGAGTAAGAGCTCGTAGCAATTCTGCTTGTCTAGTGACTTTCTCAGTGGCCAGCCTGGACCACCTCTGTATTACCAACACACTGCCCAGAATTAGGTATAGAGTAGGCCCTCAATTTAAACACTGCATCAAATGAATGCATGTGGCCCTTTGGGTCAGAAAGACCTAGGTTCAAGCCTTGGGTCTGGCATTTGTGGGCTAAATGAGTTGGCTAATTCCTTGGTGTCTTTGAGCCTCTGTTTCCTTATCTGAAAAATGTGGATAATGAGCTCCTAGCTCAGAGTCAGAGTGAAAAAGAGATGAGTTGAAATGATGTGAAATACCTAGATGACTCATGTGCACATGCTCAGTGCTCCAGAAATACTTCCTTGACTATCTCCAAACAATCCAGTTCATCGATTTTCCCCTTTGCAGAACCTTAAGAATTTTTATTCTGGAATCTTATATATGTAATTGATAGAATCAAGTACCCCAAATATGAATAGAGAGCTAATCTTCCTCTAACCATTATCCCCTCAACTCTACCCATCTCTGGCTGTCACTAAGGTAAGACTGATGAGAGAATGTATGCTTATTTCATTCTACCCAGGAAACCTCAAATGCAAATAGAAATAAAAGTTACGGGCCGGGCACGGTGGCTCACGCCTGTAATCCCAGCACTTTGGGAGGCCGAGGCAGGTGGATCACGAGGTCGAGAGATCGAGACAATCCTGGTCAACATGGTGAAACCCCGTCTCTACTAAAAATACAAAAAATTAGCTGGGCATGGTGGCGCGTGCCTGTAATCCCAGCTACTTAGGAGGCTGAGGCAGGAGAATTGCTCGAACCCAGGAGGTGGAGGTTGCGGTGAGCCGAGATCCCATCATTGCACTCCAGCCTGGGTAACAAGAGCGAAACTCCGTCTCAAAAAAAAAAGAAATAAAAGTTATGAAATGTTCATGTTCTTCCTCCCTGCTCCCATCTGTCCCTCCCTCCCTCCTTCTCTCTGTCCCTCCCTCCCTCCCACCCTCCCTCAGCAAGTATTTACTGAAGACTCCTGTATTCCAGGCACTATTTTCAGTCAAGCCTGGGGTAGACATAGATACAGTTCTTGGCCTCAAGTCCTCACAGTTTGGCGTAAATCATTATAGTGTGATGGGCCACAGGCAAGTTAGAGGAGACAGTGACAGGGAGTCAGTCACACAAGGTCACCCTTGATTAGGGCTTTGAACCTGACTAGAATCCTCTAGGCACAGAGAAGGGGAAGGATGCACATGACAGAGAGAACACATGTGCAGGAGCACAGAGATGTAACTGTGTATGACGTCATGGGGGACATGCAAATATTGTCATGTGATTAGGGCGAGAAGGGCTGGAGTTAGACATGAAGTGGGTGGGCAATGAGGCTAAAAATAGCTCCAGATCGAGAGGGACCTTCATGCCAACTCTAAGGAACATGAATGTTACCGCATAGACTGTGGTCAGCCACTGAGCAGTCTGTATGCAGCGGACTGCTGCTGGAGAGAGATGACCCCAGTAGCTGCATGGTTATGGGTGCGGTGGGCATGGCCATGACTTAGCACTGGTGGAGGCAGTGAGAATGGAGGAAAACAGTGGGGCGGGGCTGAGAGATGGTATTTCGAGGAATGGGGACACAGCAGAACCTGACCTCAGCAGAACCTGACTCAGAGAACCTGACCCCTGGCGTACCCTCCAGTGCTGGGGTCAGGAGACCCCAGCACTGATGAGACATGAAATGGGCGTGAGGGGAACTAGCCTGTGCTTGTGTTCTTCCCTCCAGACTGTGTGAGGAGGCGAGGTGATGGCTATAGGCATGGAGGTGGTGGCTGTAGGCACGGAGGTGGTGGCTGTAGGCACGGAGGTGATGGCTGCAGGTACGGAGGTGATGGCTGTAGACATGGAGAGTTTCAAGTGTCTTTATACTGCCTAGACGCACCTCTAGGCAGGGATGGATGGAGCCAAAGCTTGAGAGAGAAGCTGGGATTGCAGAAACATGAGTTTATCATCCCTAGCTCTTCCCACTCACACCCCTCAGCACAGCCAGTAATCAGTCACCAGGCCTAGGCACCTCCCTCATCACATCTGAAATCCACCCACTGCTCTCCAGCTGGCTTTTGTTCCGTGTTTTGAGCCACCATCATTCCTCCTGCAGGATTGCTGCAGCAGCCTCCTCCTGTCTGGCTGCTTCCCTCTCCTCTTGTCTACCCATTCCTTTCTCGGTTGGTCTCTTTCCCTCTCTTTTCGTCCACCTACCCATGGATGGTGTCCTTCCTAAGCAAACACATCTGTGTGCCTCCTGCTTCTGCTTAAAAACCTTCAGTGGTTCTCTGTTGTCCCCAGACTCGGTCACACTGATGGTGTGGAATCTGACCCCTGGCGTACCCTCCAGCCTCACCTCTTATGACTTGCCTGATTTCACTCCATTCCTCTTCCATCCTGAGCCAACGTAGATGCCCGGATGAAACGAGCCCTCTTTGATGTCATGTCTTTGAAAAGACTGCCCCCTTTCTCTGGAGTTCTTTTCAACCTCACCTCCAAGCTCTATACCAGATCAATTACTACTTCCCCTTCTGGTGTCATCTGAGATCTCAGAAGCCTTTTCTGCTTGCCATGGCTAGTTAGGTATCCCTCGTAAGGGTTTTTATTCTAGTTCTGCTGACTCTGTTGGAGCAGCTCTCACCCCTGCAGAATCACCTGCTTGTTCTCTTTCCCAGCCACGCTTCATGCTTATCAAGAGAGGAATGATCTTACTCTCCAGTGTATGTACAGTAACAGCATGGAGCCCACGTCAGAGCAGCAGCTCAGGAAATATTTGCCAAATGAATAAATGAATGAGTCAGTTCATGAGAATCGAAGAGGTTATGTTCTTGCTTGTTGACAAGCGGGAAGGCCTGACTCAGACCCCTGCTTTCAACACATCAAGGGACAGGGTCACTTACAGCAGGGACCACGAGGCACAGGAGAAAGAGCAGTGTAAGCAGTAGCGGAACCAAAAGCAAGTTCAGTCCTAGAAGTCAACAAGGCAGTTCCAAACAGAATAACCAAGGTTGTTGGATACTCAAGTGAGATTGAGAAGAATGGGAACTCTTCAAATGCTGTTGGGTGGGGCCTGGCAGTGGAGAGATTGCACAAGGTTGAGAAGGGAGGGAAAAGGGAAGACGCCGTGTGTGTGTGTGGGGGGGGGGCTGTAAATGCTGATGGCAAAGGGAAGAAAAGGCGGGTATGTGCCTTGAGGAGGAAGGGCTGAGGGCATTGATTTGTGATGGGCAGCCCCCACAGGAAACCACCCTCAGAGCAGCATCCTGGGTGACCCTACGTGGCGGTCATCTCCTGAATGTGTTAGGACACTTCCCCAGTCTGTCATGTCCTTCCTTCAGCACAGGTGACTGTGTCCTTCCACCCTGCTGTCAAGCAGCATGGACACACTGAAGGCCCCATCCTGTGCTCAGCCTCCGCAGGCTTCCAGAATGGAGCAGGTGCCTGTCAGGTGGGACTTTCCTCGTGGCTCCAGCTGGTGATGCTGCTGTTTTAACTTTGCCACAGTTACGGACCCGGCCTGCCCTCTGCTGAGCCAGTCAATGAGGCCAGTGGACACGATTCTATGAAAGAGTTCCTCCCGGCCCTTGGAGTCTTGTGTGGGATTATTAGGAAAAGGCATTTCACATTGCCAGATGATTTTTTTTTATGGCAGATTCCTATGTGCACAGTAGGTTTCAATCTCTCTTATGCTGAGGAAGGGAATTGTGCCCTGCCTCAATTTTACAGAATTCTTTATCAACTGTTGTCATCATGCAGAGTTTGAAAAGCACTAATAGTAAGGCATTAAAGAAACCTTATGTATTTTATAAAAGCCATTTAGGTATTACCTATTATATATGGGTGGATGGGTGAGAGATTCTTCTCCCTGAGTACTTCCTAACCTGGCCTCACATTAATGCAGCACCCAGGTTGGGCGTTGGACGGGGTGTGAGGCTTGCCTGTGGCCAGCATGAGCGTTGGAAAGAGTAGCATGGGACAAGATGGGGCTTGTCTTGCCACCTAGAGCTTGATAGAGAGCCCATTGTCTCCAAAATGGCACTGAATGTTTTGAAACAAGAAAAATAATTTCTAAGATTTTTGATGTTCCTTCAAGGTATCCTCTTTGAAGGGTATTTTGTTAAGCCTCCTCTTTGGTTGAATTTCAAAAATGTTTTGCACAAAATTCCACTTACTGGATAGGCGCAGTGGCACTCATGTAATCCCAGCACTTGGGAGGCCAGGTCAGGAGGACTGCATGAGGCCAGGAGTTTGAGAGCAACCTGGGCAACATAACCAGACCCTGTCTCTAAAAAAAAATGTTTTTGAATTAGCCAGGCGTTGTGACACCAGCTTGTAGTCCCAGCTACTTGGGAGGCTGAGGCTGGAGGATTGCTCGAGCTCAGGAGTTCAAGGCTGCCATGAGCTGTGATTGCCCCACTGCACTCCAGCCAGGGCAATGGAGGAATACTCTGTTTCTAACATGTGAAACAAAATTCCACTCATGTTTCCTAATTTTTTTTTTTTATAAACTGCAGACAGAAGCAAAGTGGCTCTCATTTATAAATGAATTTGCTGATTCCCACAGAGGAATCTCATCTTGTCTGACCAGGGCCCAAATTTCTTCCGCCTCAAACAAACTGATGCTAAGAAAACACTCTGCCAAAGAGCCAGGCAGGAAAAGACTGTGGTGTGTGGCTGTGTAGGAGGACCTCATATAATTCGTGTATGGCTTCCGAGGAGCGGCTCGGGAAGCAGAGGCTGAGGTTGGTCTCAGGGAATGCCGAGGTGAGGCTCTTCTCTAGCAGGGCCAGATGCCTTTAAAGAGCATTCTGTGGACCAAGAGGGAGGCAGGCATGTATTCCTCCTCATGCCAGCACCATACTGCCGAGGGCAGACCCTCCCTCACCCCACGCTCTACATCCCACAGACATGCCCCTTACCCCCGGATGCCCACAGGAGGCCTTTGTGCACAGTTGCCAAGTGCAAGGGAGCTCCAGGGCTTAAAGCACCTCATCAGGGTGGCTCTGGCCAAGTCCCTGCACCGCTGGGCAAAGGGCTCCTGTGTCTCTTTGATCCACTCCATTTATGTTCTACCAGTCAGTGAAAAAGAGGAGGATAGCAAATGATCCGCCAGCTTGGGATGGCGCCTGTCTTCCTTTCAGAAGCGGGAGCGCTCCAGCTGCAGTGATTCTTAGGTCTCATGGAACCACGGGGTGGCTTTTAAAGGAAGTGTCGTGTATGTCATATCTTTCAGCTGAGAGTGGACAAAGTAGCGGGCAGTTCCAAGGGCGGCCCTCGGAGGTCTGGTCGCAGTGGCAAAGCCAGCACCATGGTCAGCAGAGCGGTGAGCAGCACTCCCACCAGCAGCCCGGTCAGACTGAAGTGTTCCAGGTAAATCGAGCCAGCACCGCCTTCTCGTAGGTACCGGCGCCTTCTCTCTGCTTACTTTCCCCCTCGGTCTCTGCCGCACCACCGCCTGCCCGATAGCCATCGTGAGTTCTGGCCCCGCCTGGGCTAGAGGGAGTCCAGGAGTAGAAGTCCCCATCCTACCCAGCCAGAAATGTCAGGTGCATGTGGGAAGGAGAAGGGGCCCATGTAGCCTCTGAGCTAAGCCATACAATAAGGGAGGCTGCAGTTGGAGACACTTCCCTGCCCCAGACTCCAGAGCTATCCAGGGGAAAGGCACAAAGCCAAGGCCGAAGGGGGTCTCTCCTAAGAGCTGCAGGTGCCTCCAGTCTTGGCTGCCTGTCACTGGCTGACCCTCTTCCTCCCCACCGTGGCCCCCAGGATCGGGAGGACATCCCCACCCAGACCTTGGCCCAGTGCCAGCCTTGCCCTGGCTCCGCTCTCTGTGGTTAAGCTCAGGAACAGTCCCTGGTTGAGGATACCTGGGCACCTTGCAACTCTCCATTATTTGAGACATTTCTAGCCCATTTCTTGTGCCTAAGGTAGACCGTGTGGCTGGGATGGCACCACTGCAGCCCCACAGAGCAGGGCCCTGCCCCTTGTGGGTTTCTTTGGCTCAACTTTCAGCCAGAGACATTCCTACTGGAAAGCTTCAAATGGAGGTCTGAGCCCATTGACTGCCCCTCAGCCAAAAGCTCAGCCCATCCCTCCAGGTCCTTGTAACAGGAACCCAAGCACCTCCTTCATGCCCAGGCCTGCCCTGCAAAACAACGATGGGGGCAGGAACCCGGGAGGGTTCTGAGACTCCCAGAATTGTAACCCCTCCTCAGGAATCACTGCTCCATTGGCCCCGCCCACCCTCACCCCAAGCTGCCAGGGTCAGCTGCATCTTCACAGACAAAGGCCTGGGACCCAGATGTCACTCAGGGCAGCATTCTGTGAATGTGCAGGGGAATGCCTCAGCCAGGCCTTTGCCTGCCTCCCTGACTTCAGCCTTCTCTCGTCCTTCCTCCTTCTATAAGGCCTCTTTCCTTGCCTGTTCTGAAGCCCCACGGCAACCCCATAAGGCAGAATTTCCTGACGTGGATCTTCATGGTCACAATGCCAAAAAGAATTCTTGGCCAAATAAGCTTATGAAACGCTGGTTAAACAAAGTTGTTAAGTTTCTTTATTGCAGGACTTATCAGAGCTTTTATCACACCAGGGAGGACTGTGGATTTCTAGGAGGTAGGCAAAGTGCGCCTTGTTTCCCAAACTTATTTGTCCACAGAATTCTTTTCTCACACAGTATCACATGGGCTGAGAATTCAACAGAACACATGTTGGGGAACTGGCTGTAAGAAACTGAAACAGTGCTATTCCCATTTTCTGGATGGGTCATCTGAGGCCCAGAGAACTTGAAAGATGTGTTGAAACTGAAATCTAAGCATTCAGTGATTTGTCCCTGCGCTAAGGTACACACGGAAGACAGGCCACCCTGGCCTCCACACACATGCTCCTTCCGCCCCGCTCTGCGTTGCATTTCTCTTGCATTTTGGCCATCTGCTATCTGCTATGTGCACCTTGCTTGGGGCCAGCCTGGGGTCCCCCCACCAGTGGGGCTATCGTCTACCCTGGGTCCCTGACTCAAGCTTAGATAGACAAAGGGTGTATCCCGATACAGTTTACCTGCTGTCACAACAGCTCCCTGGGGAGGACAGTTTCCCAGGGTCTCAGATATTTGAAGACCCCTGCAGAGCATCCTGCAGAGGCTGGGAAGGACCCCTGGGCTGCCCCATTAGAGATGGCCATGAGGGTGAGTGCAGGCAGGGCTCCTGGGACATGGCCAGTGCAGGGACAGAGGAGCTGACCCCCCTGTGGCTCTCTGTGCCTCTCCTCTGCAGGACATGCTGCCCATGCCGGGAGATCCCACCCAGGGGACTGGCAACTATAACATCGAAGACTTTGCCGACCTCGGCATGTTTCCGCCGTTTTCTGAGTAGCTGCGGGAAGAGCGAGGCTCCCGCTGTCCAGTGCCACCCATACTGTGATGTCGACGCCCATGTGAACGAGGCCTACCCTCGCCCTGCTTGCTCTGCCGCAGGTCCCCCCACCAGAAGCCATCTCCCCCATGGTGTGTCCCCAGGCGCGTCATCGCTCCACTCTCCCCTGCAGCGGCGGCTGCTCGGCCACTGACCAGGGGCCCTGGCAGATGTTTGGGGATCAGCTGTATTTATTGTATTTTGTCAGTGTGTGCTCAGGAAATGAGCCTACTGGGTCCTTAAATTTGGTTGTGAATAATCTCTTAATAGACAAATTATGCCCACAAAAGTTCAGCCCTTGCCAGAGTGACCAAGCAGCACCACAGGCCTGCCCAGGATGCTGAAAGCAGATTCCTTCTTGCTTTTCACTTCTGGATGCGTGGGGTTCCGGGGGGAGGCTGGAAAAGCAGGCAAGCAGGGTGCACAGCCCTTGTTCTGCCAGCTGGAGCCGAGAAGCACAGAGACAGAGAGGCACCCGCCCCTCAGCGCCACTGGTCTGTCTGTGCATCCCTGTGCCATGGGATGTGTGTGCTTTGTGCAGTGTGACATGAACTTGCTGTGCTGATGGATGTGTTGTGCCTTGTGTCTGTCGTGTGTGGCCAGCCTGAGTGTATAGAATCCAGAGTATGTAGAGAGCTGAAATATGCGGCCCTGTCCCCAAGCTTAGCAGCACCAGCCATGACCAGAAGATGCTCAGTCCAGGGTCTGGG
The DNA here is from genome assembly GCF_049354715.1 of Callithrix jacchus. Taxonomy (NCBI): domain Eukaryota; kingdom Metazoa; phylum Chordata; class Mammalia; order Primates; family Cebidae; genus Callithrix; species Callithrix jacchus. The sequence continues at coordinate 27,007,767 of NC_133507.1, read as the reverse complement.
AGCTGGGCTGATGGGCTGGCACTTCAGCAGGGTCACCAAGAGGCACAGCTAGGGACATGCTCACATGGATAGGTCAGTTCTTTGGTCCAAGCCCCTGGTGCAGATTCAAGCTCCTCCTCTTACAGGAAGCAGCCCCTTCCTCCCACAGGAGCCCCAGAGAAGCACCCACCCCTCTCCCAGTTGGATCTGAACAGCTGTGTCCCTGATTCCACTAGGCATGTCTCATCCTTGCGCTCCTGGGGAAAGCAGGACCTTGTGCCTGCCCAGATCCTGCAGGACAGCACACCTTGCAGTCAGAGGCCTGGCCCTTCAGTACAGATGTAAACAGCAGGGCAGGATGGCCAGGCCTCCTCACATGGACACCATGAAACACTCTCCTCCAGCACCTGAGCCTTCGATCTTCAGCCCGACCGGAGGAATAGCAGCTCTGGGAGGCACAGAGGCCAGGTCTCAGGGGAAGAAGACTTGGGTTACAGTTCTGGTTCTCCCACATACCCACCAGCCTTGAATTTCTCCAGTGGTCTCAAGACAGGAACAAGAGCTGACTCTAGAAGCTTCTGCCTGGCTGACCTCTGAGCCTATGATCCCTGGCTTGCTATGCTTCTCTTGGATTTGAGGAGAGTTTAAGAATCCGTCCCCCTGTTTTCAAGAAGCTCTGCCTTCTCGCACACCCCTTGCACTAGCGAGGGCTCCCTCCTCCCTTTCGTGGCCATCATGCCCCCTCCCTGTTTCTCATCACCAGCCCATCAGTCCACTGACTCCCATAGGGTAGAAAAGGAATCATGGCTGCCGCAGGGCAGGTGGAGGGGCCCACCCTCTGGGAAAGCCCTTGTGCCCCTCCCAGATTCCTTCAGGCAGCCCCTCGCAGACATTGCTTGGTAGGGCAAATGCTCAGAAACAACCCGTGCATCCCGCCCCTGGATTCTGCGACCAGGGAGAGCGGCACTGGTTCTAGGAACCTGAGAGTGGAGTGAGCACAGCATGCAGGAAGGAGTCTGGAGAACTTTGCTGTGATCCATTAGCGCCGCATTAACCCCCAGCCCTGTCTGGCCAGGGAGATCCATGTGCTCAGTGTTGCTGGGGATTTCACCTGCAAAAGTCAAACATTGCTCAGTAAAACGCCTTTGACTGGTAGCTAGCTCTGCGTGATTGCAGTTCTAGACCCTAATGCAACCCTGACTTTGCAGTTTCTAGAGCCTTCTGTCTGTAGTAGTGATTGGGTCTCCAGTGTCGATGCCTGTGGTGTTCACTCAACCTCAGAGACTTTCTTGCTTCTGGGGAAATGGCAGGTGGTTGAAACCCTGTACATCCTCCTGGGGCCAGCTCCAGAATGGGCCTTTCTCTGCCTGCCCTGCCCTTGGGGCCAGCAGCCTTCAGCTTGCCCAAAGCCATGGGCATAATTATTTCCACCCCACACCCAACAAAAGGCACAAAAATAGGTTTTGGGTCAAAGAATTTTCTCAGTGAAATGAAAACAGACTTTTTAGAGCCTTTAGCTTGTGAGTGTGGAAGTTTTGGGGGTTTTATGTTTGTTCTTGCCTTCTGTGTCTTGGAGGAAAGTTGGGGGCTTTACTTAGGCGCATACACAGGCCCAGGTGAGCACATTGACCTTGAACCTGTCCTGTATCCAGGGCTGTGCTGGGCACTGAGGGGATGCAGCAGGATTGAGAGAGGATCCTTGCTCCCAACATCTACTTCTCCCCCTAAACAAGGGTTCAGGGTGCAGTGAACTCAGTTCCTGGCCCTTGGGTGAGGATTCACGGATGAATGAAAGACAGACCTGATGGGGACCCATTATGACTAAGGAGGCCCAGACTCCTTGCCTTCCAGCTCTATCCTAGGAGCACAGGCAGGGAATCTGAGTATATTCTGGCCCCTCTTTTTGCTTGGGATTTGTAAAAGCCATCATGGGGCCAATAAGAAAATAGAGGTGAGGGAGGAGAAGCCCAGGACTGGGAGAACCGCAGGTGCCCCAAGGGTTTTCACCAAGGATTTTTGGGACAAACTGGAGTAAGAATTAAAGCCCCAGAGGGCTTATTTTTCCTGGTTTGCAGAAGAGCCTCCCATGCCAGTCCTGCCTAGCCTTGGAGGCCGGAGTGCTCATGGCTTCTGTGGTCTGCTTGCTCTTCAGCCCATGCCCAGCAGATACATCTCTTACTGGAGATGGCTCGAAGCTGGATTAGGAAGGGGAGAGTTACTCTGTGACTCACTGCCTCACTCACACCTCGTCTGAACTACTAGACTGTCAACTGGCCTGGCTTTCCTTAGGCCAAGCAAGCAGACAGCTTCCCACGGAAGAGGGCTGGACAGTGACAAGCCTAGCCATCAGCAAGGACGCAGGTGCAGCCACAGCGAGGCTCCATCAGGACTGAGTCCGTGACTGCAACAGGCTGGCCAAGGATGGTTCTAGAACACTCTTCCCGTGCATCACTCCCCTCAGTTTTTAGTTATGGCTTCAGGGAGTGACAGACCCATCGCCATTAGCCACATTCTGCTCTACCCTCCAACATACAAACTCCACATTGTTGTTATTTCCCGTGAAATGCATATTGCAAAGAGTAGGAACCGCAGGTGCCCCAAGGGTTTTCACCAAGGATTTTTGGGACAAACTGGAGTAAGAATTAAAGCCCCAGAGGGGGTCGTTAAGGAACTCATGCCAGGGAGTTTGACTCTTCCGTGTCATTGACGTGACTGTGTGTTCTCCAGATCAGCCACATGTGCAAACATCAGTGTCCTCCTAGCTTTAGCCAAGACAGAAACCAGCCCCAGGGAAGGGATGGTGGTCTCTTCCCTCCTGGCCACACTTTGGGCAGCCTGTAAGCTACGCAGGAAGGTGAACACTCACTTCTCTGGGCTCATCATGCTCCATCACAATTCTGACCTGCCACGTAAACAGGAAGAAGCCAGCAGCTGAACAGCTTTGGCCAATAACAAGTCAGAATAGAAACATTCTTTATATTACCAGAAAATGGGGGTTTGGCCTAAGTGGCTGTGCCCTAGCTTCCCAGGGGTCATTCCCCACCAAACCACCTGTGCTAAGAAGGAGCCATGAGCCACTTGGACACTGACCTTTTCCTTGACTGTCTGGAGTCTAGGGCAGCTTAGGGAGGTGCCACACCGTGGTGCAGGCACATTTCCCCGTGCAGATGCAGCCAAAGCTGGTATGATAGTCAGCAATGGGCCAGAGCCTGCACGCACTGACTTTGAAAGTCGCAAAATGGAGGTTTCAGGGGCTGTGTGGGAACAGGACAGCTTGCTTCATCTAACAATCTCAGTTTCCTTTAAGAAAAAAAGAAAAAGATTTCATAAGCAAGTGTCAGTGGACAGTTTACGCACTTAACCATTTCTCTTTCTTCTTATGGATGTGAACTGTGCTGTGGATAAATCATCATTTGTATTTCTTGAATGTTCTCTATGACTAACAGTTATTAAGTCAGTTGTGTATATGTGTAACTAATGTAACTGCCTTTTAAAATTTCATTACAATAAAAACAACTTGGCTCTGAATGATGAATGGCCCAGGCCGAGTCTATAATTGAACCAGCCTCGAAACCTGCCCTTTGTATTACCCTCCCTCCTACAGCTATATTGTGTCATAATCTGTAAAGGCTGCCATGTACATTATACTAAAGAGTGACCCTTTTGGAGGGTTAGCTTCTTATGATACAAAAGGAAACTAGGGCTGAGTGCAGTGGCTCAGGCCTGTAATCCAGCACTTTGGGAGGCTGAGGTGGGAATATTGCTGAAGCCCAGATAATTGAGAACGGCTTGAGCCACAAAGCAGGCCCTGTCGCAAAACAAACAAAGGAAACTAACATATCAGTCATATTGCATTAGAACCAACAGAAAATAAATAAACAAATAATAAAAGGAAACTCACAATTTTTGATTATCAGTGTTAAGCAAGGCTCTCTAGAAGCTTCCTTACAAATGCAATTTTTGTTACTACAAATCTGACATGTAGTTACTTTCCCTAGTTTACAGATGGAGAAGCTGGGACTCAGAGAAGTTAAGAAAATAAGGAAGGGGGTGACAGAACCAGGATACTGAACTCAGATCTCAGTCCAAAATCCTATGTATATTGTCCTCTTCAAACACTCTTATTTTTTAATCCTCACAAAATTAGGTGAGTGTTTTAATATGCTGACATCTCTAGTAAATACAATTGACTCTTGAACAACATGGGATTGAACTGTGTGGGACCACGTACCGTGGGTTTTCTTCCACCTGCGCCACCCGAGACAGCAAGTTCCTCTTCCTCCTCCTCCTCCTCAGCCACTGCACTCCAGAGTAAGACTTTGTCTTAAAAAAATAAATGTAAGGCTGGCAGGGAGATGGAAAAGTAGATCGTAGGAGAACCCACCAAACAACTTAGAAATCCACAGACATTCAGAAGGGTGATTGGAAGTCAGCATTACAAATCACAGGACCAGCTAGACTTCCAATAAATGGTGCTGGAGGGAAGCGTGTAGGAAAAGAAATCTTCATACTCTCATCTCACACCCTATAGAAAAAATAAACTCTACAGACATGAAAGCATTGCAGTGTTAAAGGCAATATGTGTAAAACATTTATAAAAAAATCTAGGAGAATATATTTTAAAAATCAAGTCTCGGAAGGATTTTATAAACCTGGCACAAAGACAACAACCCATGAAGTAAAATATTCATAAATTTGAACCAAATTAAAAAAAAATCAGCCTGAAAAACTGTAAGACAGTTAACTGGTAGAAAAGATTTGCAATTTATGTACCCGACAATGTAGTATTCAGAATATATGAAAGATTCCTAAAAGTCAATTAAAAAAATAGAACTCAATAGAAAACTGGTCAAAGAGTTTGAGTTGTTAATTCATGGAAACTCAGATGGCATTTAACCTGAATCCTCGGCTTACAAAGGATTCCAAATGAATGGCAGATGGGAAGAATTGAAAAGCAATGAGTAAAGTACTGATTCCTGTGCCCTGAGTGGCCCCTGCATGACACCTGGGTTCATCTGAGTGGCCCCTGCATGACACCTGGGTTCATCTGAGTGGCCCCTGCATGACACCTGGGTTCATCTGAGTGGCCCCTGCATGACACCTGGGTTCATCTGAGTGGCACCTGCATGACACCTGGGTTCATCTGAGTGGCTCCTGCATGACACATGGGTTCATCTGAGTGGCCCCTGCATGACACCTGGATTCATCTGATGGGGACACGGCGTGTCTCAGGCAGATGGCCTAGAGATAAAGAAGAAATGGAAGAGAGACAAAAGGTTGGGCTTTGTGGCTGGGCCAAGATGGAAATGTAGGTTCTCATGACCACTTGGGCCCAGTGATCCTGTAAATGCCACAGATCCAGGATCCAAGGGACCCGAGCCTCCTTGGATGTTAATAAGGTTATGGACACAGGGAAGGTTGAGAGAGCATAGCCTTGCTGAGCAGGCCAGAGTCCCCGGGACTCTGCTCTTCTGCTGGAGAGACATAAGATGCCAGCAGGCCATGGGATCCTCTGCCTATTTTCACCCACACCTGCTCTCTGCTTTCCTGCTCAGGCACCAGAATCCAAGTTCCTTTTTTGGAAGACTGTCCTCAAGCTAGTGGATCCTACTTGGCCAAAGCATGCAGAGCCAGGGGTGCCTAGGATTTTACATCCCACGAAGAATAGCTCATTGCCAAAGACTCCTGGGTGCAGGGGCATCAATACCCCAGCCTCCTTGCTCCTGGATGGGGGCATCTCTACGTTGTAATGTATTTTTTCAAGAGCATCCCTGGGGGATTGAGATACAGTTACCTCTGCAGAAACTTTGCCTTGCTTAGTCTTTTCTTTTCAGTCTCACTTCCTGGAGTGAGATGTCTCCCTGAGCCTTCCCTGGGGTTTGGGGACAGCTGAGCCTCCTGTGTATTGCATGTTCTGTGCAATTGTGGGATGGAGGTGGTGGCAGATGGAATTTCCAGATCCCTCCTAGTTTTTTTTTTCCAGGAATTCCTTAAATAAATTACTTTTACCCAATTTTTCTCAGATTCCACTTCTAAAGAGCCCAGCCTCAGTCAGGACTGTTGTAACGATCACTAAACTGCAGCTACATAAAGAATAAGAACTTGTAAACACTGCTATGTAAATTATCAGAAAAAAAAAAACCTAGAAGCGTATGTGCTTTTAAAAGCTATAGATACAGGCTGTGTGCAGTAGCTCACGCCTGTAATCCCAGCACGGTGTGAAGCCAAGGTGGGCGGTTCACCTGAGACCTGGCATTCAAGAGCAGCCTGGCCAATGTAACAAAACCCCTCCTTTACTAGAAATAGAAAAATCAGTGGGTGTGGTGGTGCACACCTGTATCCCCAGCTACTTGGGAGTCTGCAGCAGGAGAATCGCTTGAACCCAGGAGGTGGAGGTTGCAGTGGGCCTAGATCGTGCCATTGCACTCCAGCCTGGGTGACAGAGAAGACTCTGTCTCAACAACAACAAAAAAATGCTATAGATGCAAAGAAATTAAGTTTTGCTTTTCAATCCAAATAATATTTTAGTAATGTTTAGTAGTGTAGATGTGAACAAGACTTTGTCCTGAAATATATCAATTTTTGCAAGGACTAGAGAGAGAGACCCATCCCTATTTATTCATACTTAGACTTTCCCAGTCTTAGCAGTAAATATGGCACATTCCAAGAAATGCTTCACTCCCAGGAAAACTAGGACATTTGGTGACCCTACCCAGGATGCCAGTCTTTGTTGGCTGGGAAGGTCAGAGTCCTGGACAGGAGGAAGCTGGTAGGATTTTTAAGACCGCAGAAGTCTGAAGGGGGGTTCATTGATAATGGAGACCACCTTTTCAGATGAGGAAAGGGGATTCAGATGTTCTGAAGAATTTCATTTTGTTTCCCAGAAACCTTAGCAAGAAAGAAAAGCTCCTCTCAGCCTGGGCTTTCCGTAGGAGCAAGGCCAGGAATCAGACTCACAAACATCCTACAAGAAGCTGAGGAGCCCTGTCAAATTCCAGCCACCAGGCCTGTGGAGGACAAACCTTCCACACTGACCCAGAAAAGCCTGGCCAGGTCAAGTGCACATGCTTTGCTTACATCCACACCATAAACCGAAGGTGAGTCCAACCTGGTGATTTACCCATTGAAAGGCATCCGGAGCCTTTGAGGCTGAACTTTCTGAAGAGAGCAACATTGCTCTTCCCGTAAGGAAAATCAACACAAGACTCCAGCAGCCTCATCAGACCCTCTGAGGACCCTGAGAAGGAGGGAGTGGCTGAAACCCACAGCTGGTCCCTTTGGTAGAGAAGGGGAAGGGACTCTGGGCAGAGACCCTGGAGTGCTGCCCTAAAAGTACAGCTTCCAATGCTCAGCCTGCCCCCGTCAGGAGACCATGACAAAAAAAGCCTGCTGTGATGGTTACTATTAAGTGTCAGCTTGATCGGATTGAAGGAGGCAAAGTATGGTTCCTGGGTGTGTCCATGAGGTTGTTGCCAAAGGAGATTAACATTTGAGCCAGTGGACTGGGAGAGGCAGACCCACCCTCAGTCTGGGTGGGCACCGTCTAATCAGCTACCAACGCAGCTAGAATAAAGCAGGCAGAAGAATGTGGAAAGACTGGACTGGCTGAGTCTTCTGGCCTCATCTTCCTCCCGTGCTGGATGCTTCCTGCCTTAAACTTTGGACTCCAAGTGCTTCAGCTTTTGGACTCTTGGACTTACACCAGTGGTTTGCCAGGGGCTCTCAGGCCTTCAGACACAGACTGAAGACTGCACTGTTGGTTTCCCTACTTCTGAGGTTTGGGGACTCAGACTGGCTTCCTTGCTCCTCAGCTTGCAGATGGCCTATCGTGGGACCTCACCTTGTGATCATGCGAGTCACTACTCCTGAATAAATCCCCAGTTATATATGCACCTATCTTATTAGTCCTGTCCCTCTAGGGAACCCGAATATGCCTGGCATGTTTGCTTGCTCAGGCTGCCACAACATTGCCACAAACGGAGTGACTTCATAGAACAAAATTTATCTCACAGTTCTGGATCAAAAGCTTGAAATCGAGGTCTTGGCAAGGTTGGAAATTTCTGGAGGCTCCTGCCTCTTCCTGGTGCCTGGAGGCTGCCGGCAAGCCTGGGCATCCCTTGGCCTGCAGCTGACCTCTCCACACCTGCCGCTACCTTTGCATTGCCTCCTCCCCTGTGTCCATCTCATGCTCTCCTCTTTTTTCTCTGTCAGGACACCAGCCATTGCATTTAAGGCCCATCCTAAATCTGGGATGATCTGGGACGAGATGTGAATTACATTTGCAAAAGTTCTGTTTCCAAATCAGGTCACATTCACAGGTACCAGGGGTTAGAACTTGGACATACTTGGGTGGAGGTTGGACATCAGTCAACCCACCTCACACACAAGGGGTGAGGGAGGTTCCAGGTGCCAGGTCTTCCACAGAGATGGACAGGAATCCCGGTGCTCTGTCTGAGAAGTGAGGTTGCTCAAACCAAATATCCGGGAGAGCAAGGAGCAGCTACAGACATCCTTGCTGAAGAAGTGGGGGCCAAGGAAAAGTATGTGTCAATTCCCGATGAAGCATTTGGATGAGCAGTGATGACAGTGCATGTGCTGGAACAATACCTGAGCAGGAAGCAAAGTCAGCCGATCTGGAAGCGACACCACACAGCGGGTCCTCTGCAATGCGGGGGCAGGGAATCACTTAAGGAAAACTTGACCCGTGGCATTTAAACCTCCAAAGGACAGCAATGAAGTAGGAGGGTCAGGCCTGTTCTCTAGGAACTCAGGCACTCTCATCTGCCACCACCCCCACGCCACAACTGCACAGGTCGAGAAGATGCAGGGCTCACAGGAGGGTCAGGACATCAGTCCTCAACCTTCAGGGTAGGTTCAGGGGGCTGCCTCACCCTACGCGGGGAAAGCAGCCTGGACCTCAAGTGGAGAGGGAGGCTTTCAGGATGCCGAAGGCTAGCTGCACTGATCTCTGTGATTAGAATGTGATTCACGGAGAATTGGGAGGTGGAAGAGAAGTTTCCAGAAAGGCTGCCCCCCAGGTCTATTGTTTGTGGAGGCAAAAGGAAAAGAGACAAAGAAAAGGCAGGAATTATGACTTAATTAAGGAAATGGGGCAATGAAGAAATCTGACAGGATATGCGCAGTAGTCATAAATCACTAAAGCCAGTGCCGCCACCTTCTTGTTCAGCAATCCTCAGGCAAAGAAAAGAACAAAGCCTGTGTAAAAGAAACAAGGAAAGACCCAATGTTCTCAAAGATAGGAATCCATATAGTGTAAGGCTAATGGGCTCAGTGATGAAGATCAGGGGGTTTCATCCTTTTTTTTTTTTTTTGCTTTGGTTTTACAATAAAATATATTGCATTCTCACTTCTGTCTGGAATCCAGATGTTAAGAGGATAAAATTATGGTCTAGAAATGCCCTAGAATGGACAAACTTCCTGGGTGGAAAGGTGATTAATGCATTTTTTTGCTGTTCGTTTTTCTGTAAAAAGGTCTCATTCTGTTTTCCAGGCTGGAGTGCAGTGGGCAATCTCAGCTCGCCGCAACCTCTGCCTCCCAATTTCAAGAGATTCTCCTGTCTCAGCCTCCAAAGTAGCTGGGATTACAGGGACGCACCACCACACCCGGCTAATTTTTATATTTTTGGTAGATACAGGGTTTCACCATGTAGGCTAGGCTGGTCTTGAACTCCTGGCCTCAAGTGATCTGTCCATCTCAGCCTCCCAAAGTGTTGGTATTACAGGCGTCAGCTGCTGCAACCGGCTCACTAATGCATGTTTGTAGATCGATTGAAGGTGAGGAAATCAATCAAAAGGCCAGTTGATTATCCTGTTGCACGCACCTCCCTGGCCTGTATGTGTTGGTGATGACTCACAAAAACCCAGGAGCAAGAGCGTCCTTAATTTCCAAATTCAAGTTAGTTTGTAAGTCTTAATTTCCAAATACAACTTTGATTTTGTTGGACTTTTTTTTTTTTTTTAAAAAAAAAGACTCTCCCTCTGTCACCCAGGCTGGAGTGCAGTGGCACGATCTCAGCTCACTGCAGTCTCTGCCTCCTGGGTTCAAGTGATTCTCCTGCCTCAGCCTCCCGAGTAGGTGGTATTACAGGTGCCTGCCACTATACCCAGCTAATTTTTGTATTTTTAGTAGAGAGAGAGTTTTACCATGTTGGGCAGGCTGGTCTTGAACTCCTGACATCAGGTGATCCTCTGCCTTGGCTTCCCAAAGTGCTGGGATTACAGGCATGAGCCACTGTGCCCAGTGGGAAGGACATTTTGTAATTTATAAGTAAACTGGATTTACACTGTACTGAAGCCTCATTTAAAAACAAATTTCTTTTGAAATAATTAGAGATTTACAGGAGATTGCAAGGAAATGTACAGAGAAGTTCCATTCATCCTTCTCCTCTCTCCTTCACTTCCTTTTTAACACCTTATACAGCCAAGAAATTCACGTTGGTGCAGTCAAAGAAATCGTTCTTCCAATTTCCTTTTTCCTTGGTATCCTCTGGCATGGTGATATGAACTCACTTTCAAAACCCAAGAAAGCCAAAAGGGAACCATAATTTTTTTCAGACATGTATTATGGAAGTAGCATCAACGTTGTCAAATGACACAGCTGGAAAGTAATTTCCAGCCTGAAAGTGTCCATTGGCTTTGGAGCTTAGGAGTCACTGGGGACCCGACAAGTGCAAGTCCAGTGGCAAGGCAGAGGCAGGACCCAGGGTCTCTATTTGAGGACTAATCTCCTAAAGGTTATTCAGATGAGGACCCAGACATCGTGAAGCAGATGTGACCTTGATTGCTGCCCTAGATCATAAGGTGATGCCTGGGTCTCAGAAACAGGCTTCATGGGTAGAACAAGCCACAAGTTGACATGATGGCTGCAGAAACCGAGCTGAGTCTACAGGTGGAGGTCAAGAGGTCACAGCAGTGGGCAGAGAGCTGGCAGTCTGGTAGCTGGGCAGGCTCAGATGGCCACTTTTTTTTTAGAAACAGCATCTCTCTGTCACCCAGGCTGGACTGCAGTGGTGCAATCATAGCTCACTGCAACCTTATGCTCCTGTGCTCAAGCAATCCTCCTTCCTCAGCCTCCTGGGTAGCTGGGACTACAGGTGTGCACCACCAGAACTGGTTGATTTTTTTAAATCTTTTTGTAAAGATGGAGTCTAGCTTTGTTACCCAGACTGGTCTCCAACTCCTGACCTCAAGCAGTCCTCTCACCTCATCCTCCCAAAGCGCTGGGATTACAGACGCAGCTGCTACGCCAGGCCTTCCCCTTCTTACTGTGTCAGCAGATGTTCAGGGTGTTCAAGGATCACCGTACACATCTAAAGACTCCAGGCCAGGCGCGGTGGCTCATGCCTGTAATCCCAGCACTTTGGGAGGCAGAGGCGGGCAGATCACTTGAGGTCAGGAGTTTGAGGCCAGCCTGGCCAACACGGTGAAACCCTGTCTCTACTAAAAATACAAAAGAGATTAGCTGGGTTTGGTGGCACACACCTGTTATCCCAGCTTCTCGGGAACCTGTGGCAGGAAAATTGCCTGAACCCAGCAGGCAAAGCTTGTAGTGAGCCGAGAACCCAGCCACTACACTCCAGTCTAGGCAACAGAGAGAGACTCTATCTTTAAAAAAACTCTAAATAAATAAATGCTCCTGATTTAGGTGCTTACCCAAGCTGGGCCTAGCCTTGAAGAATGAGGCTGTGGCATTGCCTGACTGTCCTAAGAATAAAAAATGGGACCTGCGTGTGCTTTCCTTCCTCTACTAAGTGGCCATTATCGATCTTAGCAATGCAGCATTCATTGGTCCCACGAGGCCTGGAAAAGACCATTGCAAGTTTCTGACCTTCATTTAGTACTAGAATAGATTATAAGCCACTCAGATCTATATATACCCACTGACCATTCATCCTGACCTAGGGCTTTATGATAGAAAAATTAATAGAAGGAAAAGCAAAATGCACAAAATTCCTCTTATTCATTTTATTTATGTGATATGCTAATGCTTTAATATTACACTGTAGACATTCCATTCTCATTATTCCATCCTTCCCTGCCCACCCTCTACTCAGGCAGCAGGAATAGCCTCCATGTATCGTGCCGCTAGGGGAGAGGAGAAAGAGCCTTCGGCAAGCTTGTCCAACCTGAACAGGTGCGGCCCAGGACAGCTTTGAACTCGGCCCAACACAAATTCGCAAACGTTCTTAAAACATTATGAGGGATTTTTTGCGATTTTTTTTTTAGCTTATTAGCTATCGTTAGTGCTAGTGTATTCTATGTGTGGTTCAAAACAATTATTCCAACGTGGCCCAGGGAAACCAAAAGATTGGACATCCCGGCCCTAAAACAAACAAGCTATTATTAATAAAATGTTACATGAATTACTTTAAAAAATGGAGAGAAAAAGAAGCTATTTTGCAAACTCCAGCCTTTATTGTAAGTTAAAAAGAATTTTCAGCCAGGAAAACCTCCCAAAGTGGCTCATGTCTGTTATCTCAGCACTTTGGGAGGCTGAGGCAGGTGGATCGCCTGAAATCAGGAGTTTGTGACCAGCTTGGCCATCATGGCGAAACCTTGTCTCTTCTAAACATACAAAAATTAGCCAGGTGTGATGGTGGGCGCCTGTAACCCCAACTACTCAGGAGGCTGAGGCAGCAGAATCACTTGATTCTGTCTCAAAAAAAAAATTATTTTCTAGGCATTCTAGAATCTGAACTTCAGAAATAAAAAGCCAAGCTTGGAGGACCGAGTGGAGGTTTTACTCCCCATTGAGTAAGAACGACTTCCTCATGACCTCATGGCGAGCTTCCCACCCAAAAAGGCAGAGTTTTGCCTCAGACAGGGAGACTTTCAGAACAGGTAGGTGGAGTATGGATGCTGTAGGTGCTGTGGTCCTCTCGTGGAATGCTAGCCCTGCTGCAATGGCAGACATAGTCCCAAATATTGATGGGTGTTGCAGACCAATGGGGCTGTGCCTCCTTTTCTAAAGCACAACAAAGCAGTTCAACCTCCAGGCAGAAGGTCAAGCATGTCAGGTGGGGCTGAGGAGGCAGCAAGAGTCCCCAGCGCCCAAGGATATGCGGAAATGCTACACAGCTGGAGGTTGGAAGAGGAGTGAGGTCACGGCACAGATGATGCCGGGAACATCTGCCCTTGCGACCAAAGATGGGGACTCCGTAGACATCAGCGCGACAGCAGCACCCGGTATCGATTCCAGGCATGTCGAGTCTCAGCGCCACAGGTGCTGGCGGGGACAGGAGACAGCACAGGTGAGAGGAGATAAGCCCTGGGGACCCTGGAAATTAGAGCCCCTTGAGAAAGATGGAAAGTGGAAGCTAAACTCGGAGAGCCTCAAATGTGGCTCTTTACCCAAAAGTTGCTATCAGAACTTTTAAAGGAGAATTGAGTGAAAGGAGGAGTTTTCTACCCTCTGTGGAATGAAGTGGAGTTCAGTCTCAGAATAGTCACACAGCGAAGAGGTGCGGCTGTAAATTCTTCACCCGCTGCAATGAGAAACCAGGAGCTGTGGGGCAGCCATTAAAAGCTATCAATATGGGCCAGGAGCCATGGTTCACGCCTGTAATCCCAGCACTTTGGGACGCCGAGGTGGGCCGATCATGAGGTCAAGAGATCGAGACCATCCTGGCTGACATGGTGAAACCCCGTCTCTAAAAATACAAAAATTATTATTTTGGCAGGGTGTGGTGGTGCACATCTGTAGTCCCAGCTACTTGGGAGGCTAAGGCAGGAGAATCGCTTGAACCTGGGAGGTGGAGGTTGCAGTGAGCCGAGATTGCACCACTGCTCTGCAGCCCGGCAACAGAGCAAGACTCTGTCAAAAACAAAAATAAATGAAAAGCTATCAATATGACAGAGATGGAGCAATGTGCCTCAAGGCATAAGGATAGGAGAAATGAACCAAGAGTGACACCTGGTTCCCGGGATTTTCTTAGCAGGGATCTCCTAGCCTCAGGGAGTGTCCTAGGCGAAAGGGAGACGACATTTTAAGCCGACTGTTGTCGTGCATTCTCACCAAGCTGCCCACAGTGAACTGACTCCCAGATATTCCCTCAGAATCTGTTCTCCCGCCTATGAGAAAATCTCGTGGTCATGCATTTGGCCAGCAAGCCAAAGCAAGGGACGCAGCCGCCTGGAGCCCAGAGAGCTTGTCCAGTGAGAGGTGACCTTCGGGGATGCCGGCAAGGTAAGGCAGGACTCCAGAGCCTGCTCCTCCCCGCTCTCCGCATCTCCAGGGCCACGTGTGGATGCAGGGTGGGCAGTGGGTGAGGGGCTGCTGGGAAACATGGTGCCAAGGGCAGCAGAAAAGGGCATCCGTCCTGACAGTGTATGTGTAGGTGGGGGGATGAGACAGAGTGTGTGTGACACAGAGTGTGTCTAAGAGAGTGTGTGAGTGTGTCTGCACGTGTTGGGGGAGAGTGTGTGAATGTGTGGGAAAGTGCGAGAACTGTGTGTATGTGGGGGAGTGTGAACCGGTATGAGTGTGTGTGTGTGAGAGCATGTGTGTGGAGGGTGTGTGAAAGTGTAAATATGACAGGAGTGTGTATCTGAGTGTGTGGGAGTGTGTGAATGTGTGAGGGAGAGTGTGAGAATGTGTGAGTGTGGGTGTGTGTGAGAATGTGACTGAGGGAGAGTGTGTGAGCATGTGTATGTGAGTGTGAGAGTCAGTGTGTGAGTGTGTGTGAATGAGGGAGAGTTGTGTGAACGTGTGTATGAGTTGTGTGTATGTGTGGGTGAGTCCATGGGAGTATAAGGATGTGAGCATGTGTGAGGGAGAGTGAGAGTGGATATAAGTGTGTGAGCATGTGTATGGGAGTGTCAGTGTGAGCGTGTAGGAATGTGGAGTGTGTGTGAGGGAGAGTGTATGTGTGATGGTGTGTGTGTGAGGGAGAGGGTGTGTATATGTGTGGTATGTGTAATATGTGTGGTAGGTGTGGTGTGTGTGTGTGGTGTGTGAGGGAGACTATGTGTGGTGTGTGAGGGAGAGGGTGGGTATGTGTGGTGTGAAGGAGAGTGTGTATGTGTAGTGTGTGTGTGGTGTGTGTGGGGGAGAATGTGTGGTGTGTGTGAGGGAGTGTGTGTATGTGGTGTGTGTGTGAGGGAGAGTGTGTGGTGTATGTGTGGTGTGTGTGAGGGAGTGTATGTGTGGTGTGTGTATGTGTGGTGTGTGTGGTGTGTGAGGGAGTGTATGTGTGGTGTTTGTGTGTGTGGTGTGTGTGGTGTGTGTGTGAGGGAGTATGTGTGATGTGTATGTGTGGCATGTGTGAGGGAGAGTGTGTATGTGGTGTATGTCATGTGTGTGTGGTGTGTGAGTGCATGAGGGAGAGTGTGTGCGGCCCCTCACTTCAGGCCCGTGGGCCCGGGGCTCCCTGCCAGCCCCTCACCCTCACGCATCACCAGCCCAATCTTCTGGGACTCTGGATCGTCTACAAAGTTCAGATCATCTCCAAAAGTCAAACATTTGCAGTCATTGTTCAGCTTGGCCTCAGCCTGCGTTTCCAGCCTCATTACTCCTCCGTGTCATGTTTTCCTCAAATCCAACTGCTTATTGTGGTCTCAGTCTGCTCAGGCTGTCACAACAAAATACCACAGGCTGGGCAGCTCAAACAACAGCATGATTTCCTCACAGTTCTGGGGCTGGGCATCCGGGATCAAGGTGCCCGCCTCATCTGGGCCTGGGGCCAGCCTGCGTTTCGTGTGTCCTCACCCGGCCTTTCTCCTGTGCAGGCTCAGGGACAGATCCAGCTCCGAGACTCTCCCTTTTCCTCCCAGGACACTTATCCTGCCAGATCAGAGCCCTACCCTTAGGGCCTATTCCCCTCTATTATCTCCCGAAGTCACATGGGGACAAGGGCTTCAGCCGGTGACAATGAGGCACACAATTCAGTCTACAGTACTCTCAGCACATTCTCCCTTTGGAGCCTCCGCTCTCCCCAGGCCTCCATCTGGGCCACCCTCTTCCCCCATCCCCACTCTCCAGCATCCGAAATCCAGGCCGATTTTCATCCGTCCCTGACCCTCCTGGCTGCCTCCCTTCATTGACCCCCCCCCGTCGCACTTGGAACCTCTATGGATGCGTGTTTTCTGCCTTGAGTACTGGGACTGGTGTATTTACATTTTCTCTCTTCAGAGACTGGAAGTTATACATGCTTTGCTACATTTTTAACCATCTCAGTGTGGTTGCTCAATAAATAGTTGCTGGCTTTAATTTAAAAAATATGGAGCCATGCTATCACTGAGAACATGTATTCAAAAGAATGAATGTATCATCCATTCCATTAGCCATTCTTTAAATAAATCTTTCCAAGATGCGGCTTGGAATGTCTCTGACCCACTGTCTTAGTTTCCTATAAGAAATTGCCACACACAAAATGGCTTCCAACAGCACACATTTATTTATTTATTTATTTATTTTTGAGGCGGAGTTTTGCTCTTGTTACCCAGGCTGGAGTACAATGGCCTGATCTCAGCTCACCGCAACCTCCGCCTCCTGTATTCAGGCAATTCTCCTGCCTCAGCCTCCTGAGTAGCTGGGATTACAGGCACACGCCACCATGCCCAGCTAATTTTGGTATTTTTAGTAGAGACGGGGTGTCACCATGTTGACCAGGATGGTCCCAATCTCTTGACCTCGTGATCCACCCGCCTCGGCCTCCCAAAGTGCTGGGATTACAGGCGTGAGCCACTGCGCCCGGCCAGCACACATTTATTATCTGGCCGTTCTAGAGGTCAGAAGTCTAAAACCAGTCTCATTGGCCTAAAATCAAGGTATCGGCAAGGCTGGTTCCTTCTGGAGACTCTGAGGGGAGAATCTGTTGCTTTCCTTTCTCAGCTTCCACAGGGCTGCATTCCTTGGCTTGTGGCCCTTTTCTTGAATAATTGCAACCTCTCACTTCCACTGTCTCATGTTCTGCTAACTACATCCTCCTGCCTCCCCCTTATAAGGATTTTGTGATTCCACTGGGCCCACCTAGATAAACCAAGATGATGTCTCATCTCAAAATTTTCAATCACATCTACCAAGTCCCTTTTCCTGTGTAAGGCGACGTATGCATAGGTTCCAGGGATTAGGATGTGGACGTCTTTGGGGGCCATTGTTGCGTTTACTACACCTAACAGGAAACCATGTCTTTTTCAGCTGAAGGTGCTGTGACTATCAAAAAAATCAGTGACGTTATAGTAGGGGTTGTCCTCGGGTTTGCCATTTGAGAGGCTGAGTAGGAGCGGATCAAGGTCTCAGAGGTAGGAACCTTGAAGTTGAGCCTCCGTTGTATTGCGTACACTGCATTTTTGAACTCTAGTGTTTTCAAGTATAAAATCGGGCAACAGACTGCTGCTCTAAAGATGCAGGGAGCCGAGGCCTGTGGAAGAGACTGCATATACCTACGGATCTGCTTCCTGTCATTCAGGAGCCCCTCCTTTCCATCAACCTCGATGTTTAAAACACATCCTCCTTCTTTTACCTACAACACCTACAAGTGCTGAATTTGATCGAGAATAAGTAGGCCTTCTGATGGAAGCAATGTTTTCTCCCCTGGCAGACTTAAATGAGGACCCCTTGGATCCAAAAAGCAAATGGCTCACATTTGAACTTTGCATGCAGCACAACTCAAGCATGCCTGGCTTCCCTTTCATTGTGAAGAACGGCAAAAACTCCTGTTACACACGTACACACACACACACACACACACACACCCCTTTACTACCAGCTCCACTCCAGGGCACCTGAAGCCTGCCTATAGAACTTCCTACTAAATCAGCAAACATTAAGCGACCCCAGTGGGGACAAGGTCCCAAACAGAGCACAAGGGCTGCTGAGGGAGAGAAGTGCTCCTCACCATCCTGGTACCCCAATTCTCTCAGCAGCCTGTAAGCACCAGTCTTATCCCTTGCAGCTCATCCTCCACGTTGTGGCACACAAAGTATCCACCTAAAAATGCAAGTCGGATTGACCCATATCTCATGAGACCCTTCGTGGCTCCTCTGTACAAGAGTCCATGCTGTTTCAAAGGATGTTCCTTCAAAGCTCCACCCATCTCGCCAGCTTCATTGCCAGCCACTCCCTTCCTCACCCCTCAGACTTCACTCAGCTATTCCTGCAGGCTGTGTCTGCCTGTGTCTGGCCTTCGTGCTTCTGACCATGCAGCAACTCTGCTTCTGATGCCCAGAAACCTCAGCTGGGACACGATCCTTCTAGGAAGCCTTCGACGACACCCAACCTGGGTGAGACATTTCTCCTCCATACGTGGTGTCGTTGCCACTTTGCACTGAAACAGCCATCGAGTGTTTGTCACTGGAGGATACCCTAAGGGCAGTTCTGGTGTCCAATTCATCTCTGTATCTCCAAAGTCTCATTCAGTGCTTTGCACTCAGTAGGAGAACTGGAATTAAGTGAATTCAAGCAATTTGCATCCCTGCCAAAGTTAAGCTGATGTTAACAGCAGCTTGTTCAGCTGGTCTGGACAGCAGCTGATACACTCTGTGGTTGATAAAAAATCTCCCTGGCAGGCAGCTCAACTGTTAAGCCAGCAAGCCCAGAGCTTCAGAAACTCCCAGAAAGGGGAAATGCGACAGAAGCTGGTATTCGTTACTCACCACCAACATTTGTTTTCCAGCCAAACGGGTTTCTTAATTAATGGTTTTATAAAATATTCAGGGGGGAAAAAAACAAATTAATATGATGTTCTCTGATTCCCAAATCCCTGCCAACCATCATCTCTAACATATTGCCATCTTGGCAATCTGAAGAGCGCCCCTCCTCTCTGCCCAGCCCTCTTGAATTGTGGGGGCAAATTCAACAAACCGGTTGGAGGCAATCATGCTGATGAGGTGCACATTGATGTCACTCGTCTTGGGAGGGTACACACACAGGACACTCACCAACTGCCTGAAGGCTGGTACATCATCCAAGAGAGCTGTTTTATTTATTTTTTCATTTCCTGTATCCCCTGCCTTGAAATAGTTTTGCAACTCTGGAAGAAAAACAAAGAAGAGAGACATGTTCCTACCAAGTTTGTACTCAACTGATGTACACAGCATTAGCAACAAATAATGTATTGGAATAAATGTACAAGTACAAGAGCTATCGCTTGTTGACACTAGCTATAATTTAGTCTTCAGAGTATCTCCGTGAGGTCCACATTTTATAGATATAGGAGCTGAAGTTCATCTTAACCAACTTTACCAAATGACTAGGAAGTGACAGAGCTGTGATATGAACTCACTTCAGCTTCGATTTCAACATTTATGCTCTTAGCTACTGTATCCAGGTTTGCATCTCCTCACTCTGCCCCTTGATCCATGAGTTCTCTGATTCATATAATTCTAGGCCCCAGAGGTCCTTGATATAACCACATTTCTTTTTTTTTTTTGAGACAGAGTCTCGCTGCGTCGCTAGACACCAAGCTGAAGTGCAGTGGTGCAATCTCAGCTCACTGCAACCTCCGCCTCCTGGGTTCAGGCAATTCTTCTGCCTCAGCCTCCCGAGTAGCTGGGACTACAGGCGCGTGCCACCACACCCAGCTAATTTTTGTATTTTTAGTAGAGACGGGGTTTCACCACATTGGCCAGGATGGTCTTGATCTCTTGACCTTGTGATCCGCTCGCCTCGGCCTCCCAAAGGGCTGGGATTACATTTCTAACTGCTCACAGCATTTCTGTTAAAGCAGGACCTCATTGCTTCCCAAAGCAGCTTGTTTCAGATCTACTCAGCAAAAATTCTGAGCAAGGTCTTTCCCATGCTCAGTTTAAATCCACTATTGCTCTACCTACTGGTACTACTTCTGACCTCTGGAACTGCACAAAACCATTCTTCCACAAGATGGCCCTTGATGTGTTTAAAGAAAATATCCTAGGTTTGGGCTGTACCAGGATCCAACACTGAGCCCAGGGACTGGGAAAGAAGCCAGTGCAGAAGCTGAAATTTGAGGAAAGACTAATTCTGAGTATAGTGATGGTACCTGGCATTGCTGCTTCTCCATATAAAATCTTGCTTGACCCAACTTCCAAATTCTCCGTCAGCCACGTTTTTCTTAAATGAAGCAGAACTGGGGCCTTTTTCTCCTCTTGGGACTAGAATACAAATGGCTACTCTCATTATGGAGGTCCAGAGAAGCACTGAGTGGTCAGGAAGCACCCTACATGGTGAGAAGCAACAACAGACGTTCAATGGAGATCATCACTGGGCATGCCCATCCCCTCCCTGCATCCAGAGTGTGCCTCATGGAAACGCAGTGGCCAGGCCTAACCATTGATCCCAAACCCTGCTCCTAACCTGCAACCTGTACAGATTTTAATTTGTCACAAACGATTATTTTTTGATGTTTTTAAAACATGTAAAAACTTTGAGAGCATGCTTACCTTGACAGCCATACAATAACAGAAAAAAGGCCATAGTTTTTAGGCCCTTGACCTAGAATGTGTAGTAAATCTCAGTGATAGAATCTTAGGATCTCCCAAGAGCACTGATCCCTGGTTACATATGAGACTGGACCATATGAGACTTACATCCTTGATGACTCTTCTGGAAATAATGTGTATCCTGGCCCTGTGTGGTTTCTTCCCCAGCAGCTCCATTCCTCTACTCATGGCCATGCCAAGCTCAGCAGCAGTCACCTCGTCACATCCGTTTGCGTATCCACTTTGTGGTGTCATTCCTTGGAAGGCTTGGCCTGTACGAGAGGAATATTTGACAACTGCCTTGAGTTTTGGCTCACTACTGCAAAAGGGTAAATGCTTGAAAATTGATTTCCCGGGTGACAAGGAATCCTGACATGACTAAGAGGAAACCTGAAGGTTTAGGAACAATAGCACCTTAACGGGAAATGAGGCACTTGGGGAAGCCGGCATGAACCAAGAGTTAGGATGAAACTTTGAGTTGGACCAGTTGAGGGAACAGCAGTTTTTCCATGAGCTAAAACTGATATTTTCCAATCCTAAAAACATTTCTTAAACTCAACTTCTAAGAACTTTTTTTTTGGTGCTCTAATGAGAGGGAGAGGGTTTTCTGTTGTTGTTGTTGTTGTTTTGCTTAGTTTGTAAAAACAAGAGCTACTTTTAAATATTTTAAGTTATTTGCAGCAAGTTGTTTTCTTAATCTGGAAATTGGAGTTTTGCATTCTGCTAAATATTGTTCTTTCTTTAAATCCTTTGTTTTCCTTAGGAAAGTCCCAGGGCTCTTGTTCCTGTTTGTATGTTGGCTTGCTCCCCAAATCTTCTCAGTTGAACTCTGTTTTTCCCCATTTTATGGGCTGCCTGGGAAAAGGAAGACTACATGATTGGAGTGTAAATAGTGGAGATCTGAGTCAGAAGATAGAAGCTGTCACGAACCAGCAGGTCAATAGACTCTTCCCACTGTTACAAACCCAAGAATACATATATATCTCCCCAATGTCCATTATATTGGGGGCACTGTGGCTTGCAGATGGGGTGAGAGGTATAAGGCAAATACAAGTGGCAAATCTTACTATTAACAAAAGGGCATTATGCCAGTTGTGTTCTGACCCATGTGTCTACGGAAGGAATGAGACAGTCTTCCAAGTTGTCAGCAAAATGATCACATAAACCAAAAGTTATCACTGTAAACATATATTAGTTCACAGATTATGGAAAATGTTGAAAAGCTTACAGAACATGTGTCCATTTCCAATATAGAATGTGTTCAAATAATTAGCTTTTAAAAGTAATATTTTCATGATTATATAATAAATATTAAAATACAGAAGAACAAAAAGACAATAATGAATTTAAAATTATTCATTGCTCACAAAGTGAAACACAGAATTATATATAATCCAGAAATTCTGCTTTGGGGTACATACCCCTAAGAAGTAAAAGCAGGGACTCAAATAGATATTTATGTACTTACGTTCATAGCAGCATTATTTACAATAACCAAAAAGTGGAAACAAACCAAGTGTTGACAGATGAATGGACAAACAGCAAGTTTTACATAATATTATTCAGGCTTAAAAAGGAATGAAATTTTGACATAAGCTACAACATCAGTAACCTTGAAGACATTATTCTAACTGAATAAGCCAGACACGAAAGGACAAATATTGTACAATTCCACTTATATGTGGTACCTAGAGTAATGAAACTCGCAGAGACAGAAAGTAGGATGGTAGTTGCCAGGGTCTTGGGGAAAGAGGGAATGGTGAGTTATTGTTTAATAAGTATGGAGTTTCACTTTGGAAAAATGAAGATATTCTGTGCGTGTGTAGTGGTGATGGTTGCATAACCATGTGAATGCACTTAATGCCACTGAACTGTGCAGCTAAAGTGGTTACTATGGTAAATTTTATGTTATGAATATTTTACCACAATTAAAATTCTTCACTAACAAAAGAAATACAAAATTTATAATCCAAAAACTACAAAACATTGTTAAAAGAAATAGGAAACCTAAATAAATTGAAAGACATCCCATGTTCATGGATCGGATGACTTAAGATGGCAATACTTTCCAAATCATTAAGATGGCAATACTCCCCAAATTGATCTATAGAATAAGTGCAATTTCTATTAAAATCCCAGCTGGCTTCTTTGCATAAATTGATAAGTTGATTCTAAAATTTATATGAAAATTCAAAAGACTCAGAATAGCCAAAATATCTTTAAAAAGAAGGACAAAGATAGAAGACTTATACTTTCTTATTTCAAACCTATTACAAAGCTATAGTAATAAAAATTTGGTACTGTCATAGGATAGACATATAGACCAATGAAATAAAACTTAGAGTCCAGAAACACACCCTCACATTTACGGTCAGTTTATTTTCATAAGAATATCATCACAATTCAGATAATTCAACAGGGAAAGAATAGTCTTTTCAACAAATGATGCTGGGACAATTAGATATCCACACGCAAAAGAAAAAAAAATGGACCCCTATCCCACACTGTATCCAGATGTAAAATGCAGCAATGACCTAAATATAAAAGCTAAAAGTAAATCCTCATATGCTACTGGTGGGATTGTTAAATAGTGCTGATACTTAGAAAAACAGTCTGGCAGTTCTTCAATGACATAGAGTTGCCATCTGATCCGGCAATTCTGCATTCCTAATAATATACCCAAGAGAAATGCAAATATGTATCTTCACAAATACTTGTACAAGAACTTACAACAACATTATTCATAACAGCCAAAACAATGCAAGTGTCCACCAACCAAAGAATGAATAAATTAAATGTGACATATCTATATAATGTGATATTCAATCATAAAAGGAATGATTACTGAGGCATGCTACAACATGGATAAAACTTGAAAACATTATAAGTGAAAGAAGCGAGTCACAAAAGGTCACATATTATATGATTACATTTACATAAAATGTATGGTATAGACAAATCTATAGAGACAGAAAGATTATGGTTGCCTTGGGCTGGGGATGGGGGGTGGGAAATGGAGAGTGACTGCTATGAGTACCGGGTTTCTTTTGGGGTGATAAAAATGCTCTAAAGTTGACCGTGGTGATGGTTACACAGCTTTGTGAATATATTAAAATCATTGAACTGCATACTTTGGATGAATTGTATGGTATGTGAATTATCTCGAAAGACTTAAAAAAAAACTATCCATATCATTGATAGCATTTTGGCATATATGTTTATATTCTTTTTTTCTTCAAATGTTTTTAGATTCTTAAATAGAATTAAGATTGTAATGTTTTACACTCTATATTTTTATTTAACTATATAATACCATGCCATTAGTATTGTACATAATTATTTTATTTGATTTCATTTTACAATTGAACTGTCAAATATTTAAACAATATCCTGTAGTTGGACTATTTTTTCAACTACTTGCACTTTTAAATAACATCATGATGAACATTTTGCAGGCGAATTTCTTAGGCATCTATAATTATTCCTTGGTGAATTCTGGAATCAGGTATTATGGTCAAATTATATGCACATTTAATAGCCTTTGAAATGTATTACCCAACTGCTCTCCAAAAAGGATGTATCTGACATATGAAAAGATGCTCTGTATTAGTAGTCATTAGAAAAATGCAAATCAATTAGGCCGGGCGCAGTGGCTCAAGCCTGTAATCCCAGCACTTTGGGAGGCCGAGGCGGGTGGATCACAAGCTCAAGAGATCGAGACCATCCTGGTCAACATGGTGAAACCCCATCTCTACTAAAAATACAAAAAATTAGCTGGGCATGGTGGCACGTGCCTGTAATCCCAGCTACTCGGGAGGCTGAGGCAGGAGAATTGCCTGAACCCAGGAGGTGGAGGTTGTGGTGAGCTGAGATCGTGCCATTGCACTCCAGCCTGGGTAACAAGAACAAAACTCCGTCTCAAAAAAAAAAAAAAAGAAAAACGCAAATCAAAATCATAATGACATCCCACTTCACACCTACTAGGATGACTCTAAGAAAGACAGACAATATGAAGGTGGAGGTTGCAGTGAGTTGAGATTGCACCACTGCACTCCAGCCTGAGTGACAGAGACTCTATCTCAAAAAAAAAGGGGGGCAATAATAAATGTTAACAAAGATGAGGGAAAATTGGAACCATTGTGCATTTTGACAGTTCCTTTAAAGTTTAAATATAGTTACAAAATGACCCAATAATTCTACTCCTAGGTATATTCCTAAGGGAATTGAAAACATATACACAAAAAATAGTGTTCATATGAACATTATTTATAATAGCCAAAAAGTGGTAACAACCCAGATGTCCATCAACTAATGAATGAAATGCAGTCTATTCATACAATGAAATATTATTCAGCTGTAAGCAGTGATGAAGTGCTGAGGCATGCTGCACATGGATGAACCTTGAAAACATTATACTAAGTGAAAGAATTCAGACACAAAAGACCACATCTTACATAGTTTCGCTTACACACATCTTCAGAACATGTAGCTCCATAGACATGGAAAGTATGGGCTGGGTGTGGTGGCTCATGCGTGTAATCCCAGCACTTCGGGAGGCCGAGGCGGGAGGATCACTTGAGCCCAGGAATTGGAGACCAGCCTGGTCAAGGTGGAGAGACATTGTCTCTACAAAAATTTAAAAATTACCCAGGCATGGTGATGTGTACCTGTAGTCCCAGCTACTCGGGAGGCTAACGGGGGAGGATGGCTTAAGCTCAGGAATTCAAGGAATTCAGGTAGTTCCTTATAGCAATAAGAGAGTGGAATTCAAGCATCTCCACAGGATTTTTCCACCACTGCCCCACCACATCCACGGGGACACCAGAAAAAATAAAAGGTAGTATAGAAATGAACTCCATAATCGTATATCCCTCCTCCAAGGCCTGCAGTGCCTCATTCACTGGGTCCACTCTGACCTGCAGAACAACTTTTTCTCCAAGTGCCTTCACTCTCTTCTTTCAGATTTTCTCAGGTTTTCTCCGACTCTGTTTAAGGCTCTTGCCAGAAGAGCTAAAAGAGTGATTTTGGAGGAGGAGCATTTGCTTAGGCAAGGAAAGGGGCCATTTTCTTCTGGTCCTCAGTCTTCCCTTTCCCCGGCAGGAGTAACAGAACCTCAGGAAGCAACTCAGCAGAGCCACGACACTCCCTGGTCTGCCCATTCACTGCCCATCTCAACAGCTAGCCCAAGGCTCTATGAAGTGGCAGGAGCTGAGATCTGAGGGCGCTGAGACTTGTTCCTCCAGGACACAGGGGCTTCATCCCAACTCCCAGGTACTCACAGGGGCCCTTGCAGTCAGCAGGCGTGGCTCTGGTGAGCTCCTTGGCTTTACTCTGTTGACTCCACTAGAAGCAGTCATGTAGATTCTGCTCTGAGCTCGCATAGCAAGGACACTCTGCAGTGTCTCGCAATATCATAGCATCTCACAGAAAGCTCCATGTGACAAAGTCCTTTTAGAATTCACTGGGGGCCTTTGAGGGAGAAGAGCGGGAGGAGGGAGAGGATCAGAAAAATAATGCCTATCAGGTACTATGCTTAGCGCCTGGGTGATGAAATAGTCTGTATACCAACCCCCCGTGACACGAGTTTACCTGTGTAAAGAACCTGCACCTGTATTCCTGAACCTAAAACGTAAGTTAAAAGAAAAAAGGAATTACGTGCCAGAGAAAGTCCTGTCCCCTCAAGGAAAAGGTGCATTTTTTAATAAAAAGAATGATGTGAGCCACAGGCATGCTGGAGCAGAGTAACAGAACTGGAGGGATTCCAGCCCCCGCGTCCTGGTGTCTTCACACAGTCTCCAGGGAGCATATTTCTGTGTGCTTGGATCAGAGCCTCGTCATTCCCATTATACCTTTTCTGTCGACGTTGGCTCTAATCTCTGAGAAGGAAAAATGATTATAGGGAATTCTAGAAGCCCACAAAGACCTCCGAGATCTGTTGGGTGTGAAAAGGGAAGGCGAGCAGATACTATTACTGGCACTCACTCTTTGCTGCGTTAGTGGATAACCCAATGAACTCACGTGTGAATGCATGAGTTAGTAAAAGAATAGGCCAATAAATCCAACCATATTTGATAAGGCCAATTTTCTCCAAGCCGAAGCTCTGCCTGGGGTGGAAATTAGGTACTTCCTGCCCTTGTTCGGCTACCTCCGGCTGAGAAAGGCACCCCCCCAACACTCCATGCTGGCCATTTTGCCCTCAGTTCCGTCCTCACTCTTCTGTGCTTTGCTCTGTCTTTTTTTTAATTAGATGTAAAATATTTATTTGTAAATGGTAACCTTCTAAATCTGTGTCCACAAATTCCAAAACCCATAACACTCTGTATACTTCAAAAAATTCAATTTTTGCCAACATTAGATACTTATACAGAACAGAAAACAACAAAAAGCTGGTAGGACAAATACTGGTAGGATGTTAGGGCATTGTACAAGAGAAGAAAAATATTCAGGAAACAAATTTCATACAGCTATTTGTCAAGAGAAAAATAAATACAATTGATTTATTCTGTACGATAAAAACACATCATGCCGGCCGGGTGCGGTGGCTCAAGCCTGTAATCCCAGCACTTTGGGAGGCCGAGGCGGGTGGATCACGAGGTCAACAGATCGAGACCATCTTGGTCAACATGGTGAAACCCCGTCTCTACTAAAATTACAAAAAACTAGCTGGGCACGGTGGTGTGTGCCTGTAATCCCAGCTGCTCGGGAGGCTGAGGCAGGAGAATTGCCTGAACCCAGGGGGCGGAGGTTGCGGTGAGCCGAGATCACGCCATTGCACTCCAGCCTGGGTAGCAAGAGCGAAACTCCGTCTCAAAAAAAAAAAAAAAAAAAACACATCATGCCGTGTACAAGTTTAGAACTGCATCACTGAATATACCAACAGTTTATAGTCCGCTTGAATTATGCACACAAAACTTCATTTTATACTTAGCCTGGGAAGTGACAGTACCAGAATTTTAAGTACAAAATAAAAAGCTAACCTGGTTCAAAATGCTGATTAAGTTTCTATAAGCAAACACAAAACTGTGGGTTTTTTTTATTATTAAAGAAATATAAACAAACAGTTCATACAAGCACAGTAGGGGGCTAGGAGCCTGCACACTGCCTCTAGATTCTGCAAACTGGTTAGATTCTGTCCACAGCAGAGCAGGGGACAGGAGGCTGGAAGATGGGGAGAAAGAGTGAAGCCCTTCCTAGCCTTTCTGCATGTCACGACATTGCAGACTGTGGACTCCTCGGCTCTGCTCAGGTGCAGTGACAATGGCAGTGGGTACATCAGCAGCCTCAACAGCATGGTGGTTGGTGGGCCAAGGCTCAGGTAAGGTCAGGCTGGCAGGTGTGATCTGGCTACCTGGTTCCAGCAGTAGCAGCGGGAGTGCAGGCTCTGTCTTCCTGGAGCATCAAAATGTCAGCTGCAAGAGCCCAGCAGCCACAGCCTCCCAGTGTCTTAGGTGTCAGCTATAGGCAACACCGTACCCCTGTTAGCTCTCCTGCCTAAGAGTGATCCAATCTCCTGTAGTTGTAGTTTATGGCTAATCTGATCTCTCTCTTTCTGCTCCTTTGGCCTTCCCAGTGTGTCTGTGACCAACACCCTGTCTTCAGTTCTCCTTATTTGGAACACAGCGCGATGTGTGTGGTTCCATGCACATGGATCCACATGCCTTCCCTCTGTAGATCTGTAACAGCCCAAGCGCTTGCCTACACATTGTTCCCACGTATGTTTTCATATGAAAATAGTTCTGTGACTGAAGAAGATTTCTCTCAGGGGTGGTGTGCCCTCTCATATCCCTCCCTTTCTTGTGAGAACTACGGACAGGTTAACTGTGACTGGGCTTGGCCCTGTCGGCCTTTCATAGCACAATCAACTGCCCCTCTGTGGGGTCATCTCCATAATAAATGAAGAATAAATGAATCCCTTCATGGTTTGCAAAAACTGATCTTGTGAATTTCAAGTCATGTCACTACAGCCTCAATTAGAACTCAGCTGCATGAGATTAACGGCTGTCATACAGCAAATCAGGCGGAGTCCCTGAAGAGGGCGTCTGGGCAGCTGAGTACCCACCCCACCTTGGAGCATGGCTGGGCAGGATTCTAAACACAAGGGGCCTGTTCGGTGGGCTTTTCCTCTCGATTGTCACATTCCACACTTGCAATGTGTTGGAACTGCAAAGGTGTCTTCAGACCTGTCTTCTCCTTGGCCATAGGGGGATGAATGTTGGTTACAGTCTGTGTTGTGGCTTCTGTAATATCAGTTGGTATCAGAGAGACTGTCACTGTGTTTCTTCCCATCCTCATTCACTCGACAATGAGATGGATGGATGTCTACATATTTTTGGCCAAAGTACAAGCCGTCTGCTTAGATATGTAGCCACATTTTTTAATTGCACATTTTGAAGTACACAATTCAGTAGTTTTTAGGATATTCACAAGCCTGTACAACCAAAACTATTATCCAATGTGAATTATTTTCATCACCCCCCAAAATAACCCAGACCCTTTGCAGTCACTCCCTATTTCTCCTGCTCTCAGCCCCTGACAACCAGTAATTTATTTTCTGTTTTTATCTATTTGCCTATCTTGAATGGTCACTTCTCATAATCCATAAAATATGTGGCCTTTTGTGACTGACTTCTTTCACCTAGCATAATGGTTTTTTGTTTTGTTTTTTTTGAGAAGGAGTCTCCCTCTTTCACCGAGACTGGAGTTCTGTGGCCTGATCTTCGCTTATTGCAATCTCTGCTTCCCGGGTTCAAGCGATTCTCCTGCCTCAGCCTCCTGAGTAGCTGGGATTACAGGCATGTACCACCACGCTTGGCTAATTTTTGTATTTGTAGTAGAGACAGGATTTTGCCATGTTGGCTACGCTGGTCTTGAACTCCTGACCTCAAGTGATTCACCTGCCTCGGCCTCCCAAAGTGCTGGGATTACAGGTGTGAGCCACCATGACTGGCCCAACTTAGCACAATGTTTGTAACTTAAATCCATGTTGTGGCATGTGTCAGCTCTTCGTTCCTCTTAATGGCTGAACAATATTTCATCGTATGGCCAGGCCACATTTTGTTTGTCCATTCATTAGTTGATAGACCTTTGGGTTGTTTTCACTTGTTGACTAGTATGTGTAACGCTGCTATGGACATTCGTGTGCAAGTTTTTGTGGGAATATGTCTTCCATTCTTTTTTTTTTTTTTTTTTTTTTTTTTTGAGACGGAGTTTCGCTCTTGTGACCCAGGCTGGAGTGCAATGGCGCAATCTCGGCTCACCGCAACCTCCGCCTCCTGGGTTCAGGCAATTCTCCTGCCTCAGCCTCCCGAGTAGCTGGGATTACAGGCACGCGCCACCATGCCCAGCTAATTTTTTGTATCTTTAGTAGAGACGGGGTCTCACCATGTTGACCAAGATGGTCTCGATCTCTTGACCTCACGATCCACCCGCCTCGGCCTCCCAAAGTGCTGGGATTACAGGCGTGAGCCACCGCGCCCGGCTGCCTTCCATTCTTTTGGATATATATTTAGGATTAGAATTGCTGGGTCACACAGTGACTCTAGCTTAAGCTTTTGAGGAGCTGCCAGGCTGCCTTCCAAAGTTGCCATGCCATTTTATGCTTCCGCCAGCACTGTAAGAAGGTTCTAATTTCTCCATGGCCACGATTTGACCGTGATTAGACTTACCAATCCTAAAGTGTCCAGGATCTGAGATATTTTCATTCAAAACTTAGGACAGGGATTGGCAGGGAGGTGTCCAGGGTCTCAACTGGAGCTGATGTGCCTGGAGATCTGTTTTGCTGCCCTCTGGAAATAGCTGTGGGAATGTGGGTGGCCATCCTCATCCCCCACATCATTTTCAGTAATGAAATGTCAGGTTATAGGACGTTTTGGGGTAGGGAGTTTGTGATCAACATTTGCTGTTCTTTTTATCCTCTTCCTATATTTGGAGACTACTATACTATATAAACTGAAACCTGAAATGCTGCCCACCTGCTTTTCCAGAACCCCTGGAACCGACTTATTACCTGAGCTTTGAGGAGGAATCTGGTGGCGGTGTGGGGTCCACCCTTCTGATGAGGGGCCCCAGCAGCGCTATCAAGGGTCATTTTCACTTGCTTGCCATGTGGCCATACGCTCATGTATCCTGTGTGAGGTACACACTTGCTAGATCGGGGTTTCAAATCAGTAGCTTGCTGGCTGATGCTGGTTAGCAAGTGTGTTCTGTGTGGCCTTCACGATTTCCTAAAGATGGGAAGATTTCGCAAAAAATCCAGAATTGTAGTTTATCCAAACACAATCAGAAGCTCCAGTGGCCCTGAGCCAGCATTCCACATGAGGCAACTCCCAGCTGGGGCTGAGAGCTCATGGATGAGGTGCAAAGCAGGGGATGAACCCTTGGGTTGGCCACTGTGCGACCTCCATCACTCTCTCCACTTATCTGCTTTATCTAACTGCCCCTCAAAATGAATTTGTGAGAAGTAAGAGGATTCCTTCCCATGTCTTCACACAACACAGCCCTGCCTGTTGAGCACATGGGCCTGTGGGTGTACTACCCCTCTAAGCAGCCATGGGGGTCTGCAGTGAGCTGGCTTTCTTTAGAATGGTGGTTCCTAGAGTTGGCTGCACATTATAATTACCTGGAGATTTTTATTTTTAAATTCCAAAGCCCAGCCACATCCCAGACCCATTAAATCACAACTTCTGGGGTGGGATATGAGTAGAAATATTGGCAAATCCTTAACAACAGGCTCATTGGGAGGAAAAGCCCTGACGTGTAACATTTGCTGATTACTGTGGTGTAAATATTCCCATCATGGTTGATTTCCAGCTGCAAAGTGCCTTCACAGAATGCAGAGCTGAAAAGAGATGCTCAGCAGCAAACTAACATAGTGTCTTCATCATGTAGAAAGAACATATAAATAAGGTTGGGTCCAGTGGCTTATGGTTGTAATTCCAGTTTTTTGGCTGGCCAAGGTAGGAGGATTGCTTGAGGCCAGGAGTTTGAGACCAGCTTGGCAACATGGTGAGGCCTTGTCTTTAGGAAAAAAAAATTAGCTGAGTGTGGTAGTGTGCACCTGGGATCCTCGCTACTGGGAAGACTGAGATGGGAGGATCACTTCTGCCCAGGAGGTCAAAGCTAGTGAGTCATGATCACTGCACTTGAGACCCTGTCTCAAACAAAAACAAACAAACAAAATATCAAAAATCTCAAGAGCATAGATAATAGCTAGATGTATTAAAACAACTTGGAGGTGATGGGTTTTGAATATTTATTACTTTCATTTTTAATATAATTTATTTCATTGTAAGTTCATATGTATATAATTTAATTTTAAATAGTGACTGTGTTAGATACTGGACTCACAAAATTTCTGAAATTGAAAACACCAGCTCCGGTGAGCAGGTACACACCAGCTCCAGTGCACTATGGGACAGGCTGCAGTCGTTTTTTGAAGCTCCCTAGTAATCCCAATGTGCAGACAAATTTGGAATCCACCGCTTGAGATCAGTGGTTTTGGACTTAAACTTGCATCAGGATAGCTTGGAAGGCTTGGTGAAAAACACGTCGCTGTCCCCACCACACCCCCCAATTCCTGATGCAATAGATCTTAGGGTGGGGCCCAAGAACTTGTCCTTCTAACAAGTTCCCAGGTGATACTACGGCTGCCAGTCCAGGGACTCTACACTTTGAGATTAAAAAGATGCCAGCCTCGGGTTCTAGTCAGCTTCCTTTTGCAGGCTGGGCCAGGCATGGTTGAAGTCAGTCTGCCCTCGCCCTTGTCACAGGTAGTAATTCCTTGCCAGAGGGTGGCAGGCACAATGAATGGCAGGGGCCTAGGTGCAGTGCTCTTATCTTAAGGATGCCATGGAAGGCTCTGCACCTTCTCCAGTATGTGATTCCTCAGCCTCTCACCCACACTTTCAAGGCAAAAGGTGAGGGGGCAGGCAGGGAGCAGGCAGCAGAGCTATCACTCTGAAAGCGATTAGCAGCTCCCTCAAGGAAGTCACAGTTGCCTGACCTCAGTCACTATGGACACTGGCTAGTTATTGGTAAGCCGGGATCTGATGAATTGGAGGAATGAAGACTGAGGCTAGACAAAGGGAGACAGCTTGGTTAGCCCTCATATTCAAAGGCCAAGGAAAGTCAGAGGCTATGCTAGAGTTTTCCAGAGAAACAGAACTAAGAAGATTAATATATATATATATATATATATGTGTGTGTGTGTGTGTGTGTGTGTGTGTACATACACACACACACACACACACACACACATATCTTCTTAATCTTTTTTTTTATACAGGGTCTCACTCTGTCGCCCAGGAGTGCAGTGGTGTGATCCTAAAGGAAAAGGTTGGCTCTATGTCCCTGTCCAAATTTCATGTCGAATTGTAAACCTCAGTGTTGGAGGAGGGTCCTCTTGGAAGGTGATTGGGTCATTGGGGTGGATTTTCCCCTTGCTGTTCTTATGACAATGAGTGAGTTCTCATGCAATCTGGCTGTTTAAAAGCATGCAGCACCTCCCCCTTCACTACCCTCCTCCTGCTCCAGCCACACAGGACATGCCTGATTCCCCTTTGCCTTCCGCCATGGTTGTACGTTTCCTGGGGCCTTCCCAGTCATGCTTCCTGTACAGCCTGCAGAGTTGCGAACCAATTAAACCTCTTTTTTTAATAAATTACCGAGTCTCAGGTAGTTCCTGAGGCAAGTTCCCACCAGCACTCAGCAGGTGCAGTCTCCCGGCGAGCTAGGTACTGAGCCGGCCATGGTACTCTGAGGACTGCCTGACTTGCATCTCTGGTTTCTACATCTCCAGCACCAGCTGCTGGCACGCAGTAGTGGGACAAGACCAGGAGCAGGGAGAGATGGGATTCATGCACACATGGCTGATGACCGCTGGCTCATTTCTGGTGAGCAAGTACAGTACACATCCTGGATGACAACCACATGGGGAGCTCCCACTTAAATGAGCCAAGGCTGGGCAGCATGCTGCTGCTGTTCCTGGCTGCAGAGTGGCCTGTGCTCTGTGGCCAGAGTGACCATGACACACACTCAGCAGGACGAGGGGAAGCCATAATTGAGTGATGGCTTGCTGATCCTTCTGGTGAGAGGATGTGTGGATGATCAGCTTATGGAAGAAAGAGCATCTCAGTGATCACCAAGTAGACCATAGACAGAGGAGCTGTTCAGTACCAGGATTAGCCATTCTGGTGAGAGAAACTACCAGAGCGTCCTGAGCACAGTGAGATAGATGAGATGGATGGGAGATCAAATCTAGGTGAGACAAGTCCTAAAAGTATCATGCCCAAGCATCTCACCCTTCTCCACCTGCTGCTTAGTGGAGCCGGGGCCAGGAACCTGCAAACTACATTTCTTAGATCCCTAGACAGATGGCCTCTTTTAAGTTTGCCAAAAGGAGGCATTAGAGAGAAACTGAAAAGAGAGCGGAGAGGAGACAGAACGCCCCTCCCGTTTTTCCTGTTCCTGCCTGTCCCAGCAGGAACAGTTGGCTTCAGCCTCCAGCTCCTCTTGGCACTCCCAGAACCAGCCTCACCTGCTGAATGCCAGATCTGAAGAGGATATCAAGATACTGTCTAAGAAGGTCTAGGATGGCATCCAAAGTGTGTTCATCGGGTTTTGAACACAGGGTACCTTTGGCCAAACGTTATCATGAGGAGTAAGGCATGTCCAGAAAGCCACCTTCCTCTGTACTACGATGGAGGACAAAGAACTCAAACATGGACTTCAGAGAATAAGCTACAAATTGCTAAAAATAAAAACAGTATATAAACAATCAAAAAATTGGCCAGGGGTGTGGCTCACACCTGTAATCCCAGAACTTTGAGAGACCGAGGTGGCAGATCACTTGAGCCCAGGACTTCAAGACCAGCCTGGGTGACAGAGAAAGACCCTGTCTCACAAAAGCAAAAACAAACAGACCAGAAAACACACACAAAAACTATACTATAACCATGCACATACACAAAAGTTCAACTTCACCAGTAATTTTTTTAAAAAACAGAAAAAAAATCAACATTAAAATGCCATTTTCTACTCACATTGACAAAATTATGTGAGGATGATAAACACTGATTCTCAAGAAATAATTACAGATGAGCACAAAACAAATTCTACAATGGATTGTTGGGTGTTATTTATGATGGTGAGAAAGTTAAGTTACACAGCAAGCAATAGAATGATATTAAAAATATGAAATATCATTTAGATATTAAAATAATCCTGTAAATAAATGTAAATTGCCATATAAAATGTGTGTGGAATAATATTACCTAATAAAGTTTAAAATTTAAATGGGAAACGTATACATCTTGTATGACCCCATTTATATGAAATGTATGAATGATTATGTAGATATGTGGGTGTACACACACATATACAATTGTGCATCTATTAATGATAAGGGTATGTTTGGAGAAAGATGTTGTTAGATGATTTCATCATTGTGTCAGCATCGGAGTGAACTTACACACACCCAGAAGGTCCAGCTTACCACACACCCAGGCTGTAACGTACAGCCTATTTCTCCTCGGCTCTGAGCCTGTACAGCACGTTACATTACCAAGCATACCGAGCATTGTAGGCAACTGTAACACAATGGTAAGTATTTGTGTATCTAAGCATATCAAAATGTAGAAAAGGTACAGTAAAAAATACAGTATTATAATATTTCTGTTGACTGAAACATCATTAGGCAGTACATAGCTGCATATGAAAGAGATATTTTTAAAAGGAAAGATTTTTAAAGTCCTGATGCCCAGGCCATACTCAAGCCAATGAAAGGATAATAATTTGTTGAGTGGGAACCAGCCCTCAAGCACTTCAGGTGATTCCAATGTATAGCCACAGTTGCGAATCACTGATCTAAGCACATCCCACCTTATTCTATACACGTGCGTCTTCACCTCCAAAATTAAACTTCTCTTTTTCTATGTGTTTCCCAATCTATTTCTTTTGGTAGAATTTGGCCCTCGGGAAATAGAGAATCTCAGTGTTGGTTTGCTACAAAGAAGCCTGGAGCAGGCTGGGCACAGTGGCCTGTGTTCCTAGCACTTTGAGAGGCTGAGGCAGGAGGATCGCTTGAGCCCTGGAGTTCAAGACCAGCCTGGGCAACATGATGAAACCCAGTCTCTCCAAAAATTAGCTAGATGTGGTGACATGTGCCTACATCCTAGCTACTCAGGAGGCTGAGGTGGAAGGATTCCTTGAGCCCATGAGGTCAAGGCTATTGTGAGCTGTGATCACACCACTGCACTCCAGCCTGGGCAGCTCTGGGTCAGGGTGTCTAGAATGTTTTGGGGGCCAGTCTAACTCTGCTTGAGTGAATCGTCCACAGATATCACAGGTCTCAGGTCGAAAGAACCTTCTGAAAGTAGTTCTGAGCAGAAGTCTGAAAAAGAAACAATCAAATACACAGCAGAGCCAGGGCTGACTTCCCAGCTGGCTGGGAAGAGCTACCAAATATTTGATGTTTATAACATGAACTCTCTTTCATTAGTGACCTTTCATTAAGTTGAATCATTTCCTTTGGAAATAAAAGAAAATGCTTCAATTGTTTTTGACAAGTTCTCTTCATCTTTGAAAATATTTTGTAAAATGACTTCTTGCATTTGCAACCTCAGACTTCCTCTAGATTTTGTCTCTATTGACCTAAGCAGACAATTACATAATGTTGTTGGGCAAACTCTTAATTTCATAGAGGAAAACTTCACATTGGAGTTGAGATCTCTTAGACCTCACCATCTGCAACCCCCTCCTCCATTTTAGAGCTGGGGAGCTGAGATCCTGAGAACATCCGAAGGCCTTGGTTGGGGTTAGCCAGAACATTAATAGCTGGGCTGGGGCTGGAACCAACTGTTTGCCACCTCCTTTAGCATGATTTTGGCCAGATCACACTGTGTGGGCCATAAGTATTTCATTGCAACTTCCTCTAGTTCCCCCAGATTGCTGCCTGGTTCAGCAGTAAGGTGCATGGCCTCCTAGCATCAACATGCCCTGGTTCAAATCCTGGCTCAACTAGATATTAGCTGTGAGAATTTTGTCAAGTTACTTAACCTCTCTGTGTCTCAGTTTTCCCATCTATCAAATGGGGATTCACAGGATTCTCATAAGGTTTAAATTGGTTAATTCAAGAAAGGAATTCAGAGCAGTGCTGGCCGTAGTAACAGCCACTTTTATGTCCATGAGACACTTTTATCCTATTGCCAGGCACTAGCCCCACTCTTCCTTCACTTTGGCTTTATAGCCTGATCTTGGTGTTCCACTTCCCATGCTGAGCCCTGAAAGTCTGTGTCCTGTACCAGACAGGAGGGAGCCCTCACACCCAAATGGGGGAAAAGCTGCTCAGCTTGTGGTGAAGTGGGAGGCTGGAAGGCTTGGGACTAGGAGCAGACAAAGGGCTCTAGGATCAGAGGTTTCTGAGCACTTTTGTTCAAGGCATCATTCATTCAGCCTTTCATCAACTCCTCCTGACTAAGCCACTTGGGATGATTACCTTGCTCCAATAAGGATCATTAGCATTTTTCACAGGCATGGGCCTGGGCTGACCCCCTCCCTTCCCTGTCCCTGCCTCCGCCTTTGCCCAGTGGACACAAGATGGCTTCCGCCAGTCATCAAATACTATGGCCTTTTCTTACTGGGTCCTCATAATACCTGGTAGTGAGAGCTGGTGTTTTGTCCCGTTTTATGAATGGGGAAGCCGAGTCTCAGAAAGACTTGCTAAGGCTGTGGGTAAATGCATGGAAGAGGCCCCTGGGTCCTCAGCTTCTGTTTGCTACTCTGCATTCTCCCGGACTCCAGCACCATGGCTTGCCTCTCGCCCCCCTCATCCTTGTCCTCAACCATCCATGTGCATTCACTCTGGGCTTCTCTCCCTGGCCACTCACGTTCCATAAAAATCTATCTCCTTTCCTTCTCCCACCTCTTCCAGGGCCTCGTTTGAGGCTAGATCCTTAGTGAACGTGATTCTGCCTGAGATAATGATGGTCCAAAATGGTTCAGGAGTGACTACTTTCAGGAAACCGAACTCATATTTAGCATGCCTTCCTCGAATCAAAATGCATCCCAAACGGAATGACTCATGAATGATGGAGATTTCTGGTATCTTGGCAGGCCAGAGGGTCAGCTGCTGCCATTGGTGAAGCAAGCCTGTGGAGAAGCGGACAGAGGCCTGAGTAAGCCTAGTGGCTGAGTTACCTTGAGTACAATGCTCCCGTCACTGACCTCTGACCCTCCAATGAAAGGGCAAATCTGATGTCGGCTGAGATAAACTCCAACTCACGTTCCATCTTTTCTAAAGTCCCAGTACACACAGCCGTGGGTCTGTGGATCTTCCTCAAAATATACTG
This sequence comes from Callithrix jacchus, assembly GCF_049354715.1. Lineage (NCBI taxonomy): Eukaryota > Metazoa > Chordata > Mammalia > Primates > Cebidae > Callithrix > Callithrix jacchus. The sequence goes on along the minus strand of NC_133507.1, from coordinate 26,970,025 downwards.
GTATTTTGCCTTCATCTCTCCTACCTTCTTTATGGGGCATTTCAGATTAGCCAGAAAAGCCCCACTTCATCATCTCCCTTCCACAAGCTTTGAGATATATCAGGCTTTTTTCACCTCACCTTGGCTTCCATTTTCCTGTCTGCTTCTTGTAGACAGCGAAACCAGAAACAGGAAATCAAGAAAATGTTGAATTCAGTGAATATTTCTTTAGTAACAATTACTTGTCAGGCACATGAAGCAAATAAGAAGGGGCAGAGGTCATGATTTTTGCCCTCAGGACCCCAAACTACAGTCCAGTCTGAGGTGGGGCCAGATGAGGACCCTAGGAGAGGAATGAGTAAGAGCTGAGGGGGTTGGAAGGAGATTCGCTGAGCCTGGAGTTGCCCGGCAAGGTAAGCGGGGCAGCCCCACTAAAGACAGAAAAGTGAGTCAGCACAGGGTGTTGTCTTTCTTTTGCGTTTATTACACAAACAAATAGCAATGATGGAAATCATGGGGAAAGAAATCCTCACAATCGTCCCGCTAACACATCAGATGTTTTTATTTTTCCAAGTCCTTTTCCAGGCCCTGGTGACATTTATGCAAAAATGGTATGTTGTGGGAAACACAGCACGGGCCCAGTTCCACATCCAGCTGTTCTCACTTAGCCGAGCGTGTCTCTGTGCTGCTGCTACACAAACTTCATCGGTTTAACGGCTGCGCAATATTTCACTGGGTGCTTCCACCAGTGCCACCACCAATGGATGGATGTACCGGCTTCCTGAAATGTATGCTCTGATTAGTGCTGCTATCATTGTTATTATTTCAAATGTTTATTCATTTGTTAAACACAGAATTGTTCTATTTTCTGTATTTCCTTGATAAGTAGAAGGGTTGAACATGTATCCGTTCTTTTGTTTGCTAATTACAGCTTCTCTTGCTGGAATGATCGATTTGGGTTTTTTAGTCGCCCTGGATCCGCTACCATGTACATAGGGTGAGCGGCAGCCCTGATTTGCTCAGTACTGAAGTGGGTTCCCTGGGCATGGGGCTTTCAGGGACCCCCCCCCGAAAATCCAGGGTGAGTTGCTTACCCTATTTTTATATAATAGACTCAGCAATTGTGCAGTTAGTTCTTGATGAATTCCATTACATGCTCCCAAATAAGCCTTCCTTTCCTTCTCCTCTGTAATAGTCAGAATAGAGTCATTACAAGAAATAAATGAAATAACATAGTTCAGGCACTTAGAACAGCTTTTGGAACGTAGTATTTAATACAATTAGGGGAAGAGGGCATAGCATATTGATGAAGACTGTGTTGCATAGAATCACACTGCCAGCATTCATATCCTCCCTGTTGGATTCCTTCTCTGCAAAACTGAAATAATTACCTGCATTATACTTATTACGAAGATTAAATGAGCTAATCCGAGCAAAACACACAGAATAGGGTCCGGCAAATTATAAGCCCCCAGCTGTTAGCTTCTCTTTATGATAGTAGAAATGTCAGTCATATGTACCAGTAACTGCCATTGATCATCTACTACATGTCCTTTCATTGCCCAATACCTCTTCACTTTGACACATAAAGAAACAAGGACTCCAAGTGGTTAAAAAGTTTGCCTGGATGACACAGGTGGTGAGGACCAGAGCCAGCTGGCCCCAGAAGCAGAAGCTATCTCACTTTATGAGCAGCATCTTCACTGGGAAGGGGCTGGATACTGCCTGGAGGCTGACTCACTGTCACCCGAGATCATCTTTTGCTTTTTAATTGTGGTAAAATACGCACAACATTAAATTGACCACTTAATTTTGACGTGTCTATTTCAGTGGCGTGAAGCACATTCACAATATTGTGCAACCATCACCACCATTTCCTGAGATTATCTTTTTACAGTTTTTCTTAGTTTGGTCATGTGCTGACTCTTTCCACACTTATACCCCCCTCACCGTGTCCACAGCTTCTACATGAGAGACAGAGGCTTTTGCCTCCCAGGAGAGCCCTGTGAGCCACCAGTGACCCTGATGTAAGCCAAACATCATCCACTTGCAATTACACAAGTGCCAGTAATATTGAGATTGCAGCTATGGCCACATATGCCTCACCTCTCCCCTCTCTTCTTCCTCCCCTAAGTGTGTCCACTGAGGCTTCGACAGGACTCAGCAAGCTGACATCACAAAGGGATCAGCATTGTTTTTTAAGAAGAATTTGGAGAAGTGTCCATTCATAGTCTTTATCCACTTTTTAATGGGGTTGTTTGTTTTTTCTTGTAAATTTGTTTAAGTTCTTTGTAGATTCTGGTTATTAGCCCTTTGTCAACCATTCTGTTGGTTGCCAGTTCACTTTACTGATAGTTTCTTTTGCTGTGCAGAAGCTGGTATGAGCAGACACTTCTCAAAAGAAGACATTTATGCAGCCAAGAAACATGAAAAAAAGCTCTCATTACTAGTCATTAGAGTAATGCAAATCAAAACCACATTGAGATACCATCTCACACCAGTTAGAATAATGATCATTAAAAAATCTGGAGACAACAGATGCTGGAGAGTATGTGGGGAAATAGGAACACTTTTACACTGTTGGTGGGAGTGTAAGTTAGTTCAACCATTATGGAAGACAGTGTGGCAATTCCTCAAGGATCTGGAACTAGAAATACCATATGACCCAGCAATCCCATTATGGGGTATATACACAAAGGATTATAAACCTTTCAATTATAAAGACACATGCATATGTATGTCCATTTCGGCACTGTGTACAATAGCAAAGACTTGGAACCAACCCAAATGCCCATCAAGGATAGACTGGATAAAGAAAATGTGGCACATACACACCGTGGAATACTATGCAGCCATAAAAAAGATGCATTCATGTCCTTCGCAAGGGAATGGATAAAGCTGGAAACCATCATTCGCAGCAAACTGACACAAGAACAGAAAACCAAACACCGCATGTTCTCACTCATAAGGAGGGCTAACATCAGGAGAAATACCTAGTGTAGATGACGGGGGGATGGATGCAGCAAACCACCATGGCACTTGCATACCTATGTAACAAACCTGTGCTTTCTGCACATGTATTCCAGAACTTAAAGTATAATAGTAAAAATAAATAAATAAGAAAAAAGGTATTTGGAAGAGAGAGGCATTTGTGCTGCATCTGGGCAGATGCTTTTGTTTAGGGAGGTGATGTCCCTGGCCTCTCTGTCCAGGAGACTATAGGACTAGGAAATCTTCCATCATGCTGTGACTAAAACCAAACCTGAAGCATTAAGTTTGACCCGGTTCAGATGCTCCTGAGAACACGGCCCATCAGTCCCTGCACATTAAGGCTGCTGAGGGACTGGACGGAGCCTCCGGCTTCCCATGAGGGTGCAAGACTCCCGGAGGGCTGCACCCACAGTGGGGTGGGGCCAGGAGTGAGGGCTGACTTCCTTCCCCCAAGTTTCCACCCACCTTTTCTTTGAACTCTCTTCAGGTCTTTATCCCATTGTCTTCTGCCTTCTGTAGGCCACGGACTCTGGAGGGTGGGGACACCATCTCAGTGCTGCCTGTATTTGAGCATGCACCCATTCAATCACCTGCATTGCCTCAGAGAAGGGCAGGTGCCTTAGAAGTTTGGTTCTGTGCTAACTATAACGAAGGGCTTCGAATATGATGAAAATCACAATACTAAGCACTTTCTCTCTCTCCTTTAAGACAGGGTCTCACAAGACAGGTCAAAAGACCTGTCTTGGGCTGGAGTGCAGTAACACAATCATGGCTCACTGCAGCCTTCAATTCCTGGGCTCAAGCAATCCTCCCACCTCAGCCTCTGAAGCAGTTGGGACCATAGGTGTGTGTCAACAAGCCTGGCTATTTTTATTTTTTTATAGAGAGGGTAGTCTCACTACGTAGCCAAGGCTAGTCTTGAACTCCTGAGCACAGGTGATTCAACTTCCCAAAGTGTTGGGATTACAGGCGTGAGCAGCCGCGCGCGCGGGCCAAATGCTGTGCTAGTGCCTTCCATCAAGTGTCCTTACCACGACCCTATGAAGAGGTTCATGACGTTTTTAATCATAGAAAAACTGGAGTGAGTCAGAGGAGTGTGACAAGGGATGTGGCCTTTGGGCTGAGCTTACTGAGTGACAGGAGAGGCCTCCTGAGGGCAGGTAAAACCTCTGCCTGCTGTGTAGAAGCGTGGATATGGTGGTGATGGTGGTACAATATTGTGAATGAGCTTCACGCCACTGAAATAGAAGCGTCCAAATAAAATGGCCAGTTTACCGTTATGCATATTTTATCACAATTAAAAAGAAAAAGATGATCTCGGGTGACCATGAATCAGCCTCCAGGCAGCAACCAGCCCCTTACAGTGAAGATGCTGCTCATAAAGTGCGACAGCTTCTGCTTCTGGGGCCAGCTGCCACTGGTCCTCACCACCGGGGTCATCCGGGCAAACCTCTTAACCACTTGGAGTCCTTGTTTCTGGATGTGTCAAAGTGAAGGGATGTTGGGCGACAAAATGAGATCATTTAAAATTCCTACAGTACCTGGCCAGGTACAGCGGCTCATGCCTCTAATTCCGCACTTTGGGAGGCTAAGGTTCTGAAAGAGAGACTGCACAAACTGCAGTGGCCTGCAGAGGAGAGCGCGCAGTAAACAGGGGCCTGAAGAGGAGAGCGCGCGGTAAACAGGGGCCTGAAGAGGAGAGCGCGCGGTAAACAGGGGCCTGAAGAGGAGAGCGCGCGGTAAACAGGGGCCTGAAGAGGAGAGCGCGCGGTAAACAGGGGCCTGAAGAGGAGAGCGCGCGGTAAACAGGGGCCTGAAGAGGAGAGCGCGCGGTAAACAGGGGCCTGAAGAGGAGAGCGCGCGGTAAACAGGGGCCTGAAGAGGAGAGCGCGCGGTAAACAGGGGCCTGAAGAGGAGAGCGCTCGGTAAACAGGGGCCTGAAGAGGAGAGCGCGCGGTAAACAGGGACCTGAAGAGGAGAGCGCGCAGTAAACAGGGGCCTGAAGAAGAGAGCGCGCAGTAAACAGGGGCCTGAAGAGGAGAGCGCGCAATAAACAGGGACATACAGAGGAGGGCGCTCAGTATACAGTGGCCTACAGAGGAGAGCGCTCAGTAAACAGGGGACTGCAGAGGAGAGCGCGCAGTGAACGGTCCTGTAGAGGAGAGCGCAGGAGAGCGCGCAGTGAACGGGCCTGCAGAGGAGAGCTCGCAGTAAACGGGCCTGCAGAGGAGAGGGCGCAGTGAATGGTCCTGTAGAGGAGAGCGCCCAGTAAATGGGCCTGCAGAGGAGAGCGCGCAGTAAACGGGCCTGCAGAAGAGAGCGTGGAGTAAACAGGGGCTTGAAGAGGAGAGCGCGAGCGCGCAGTAAACGGGACTACAGAGGAGAGCGCACAGTAAACAGGGACCTGCAGAGGAGAGCGCGCAGTAAACGGGCCTACAAAGGAGAGCGCTCAGTAAACAGGGGCCTGAAGAGGAGAGCGCGCAGTGAATGGGCCTGCAGAGGAGAGCGCGCAGTAAACGGGCCTGCAGAGGAGAGCGCGCAGTAAACGGGCCTGAAGAGGAGAGCGCGCAGTAAACGGGCCTGCAGAGGAGAGCGCTCAGTAAACAGGGGCCTGAAGAGGAGAGCGCGCAGTGAATGGTCCTGTAGAGGAGAGCGCGCAGTGAACGGGCCTGCAGAGGAGAGCGCGCAGTGAACGGGCCTGCAGAGGAGAGCGCGCAGTGAACGGGCCTGCAGAGGAGAGCGCGCAGTGAACGGGCCTGCAGAGGAGAGCGCGCAGTGAACGGGCCTGCAGAGGAGAGCGCGCAGTGAACGGGCCTGCAGAGGAGAGCGCGCAGTGAACGGGCCTGCAGAGGAGAGCGCTCAGTAAACAGGGGCCTGAAGAGGAGAGCGCGCAGTGAACGGTCCTGTAGAGGAGAGCGCGCAGTGAACGGGCCTGTAGAGGAGAGCGCGCAGTGAACGGGCCTGTAGAGGAGAGCGCGCAGTGAACGGGCCTGTAGAGGAGAGCGCGCAGTGAACGGGCCTGCAGAGGATAGCCCGCGGTAAACGGAAGTAACTGGGCTTGAGAGGGCTCTGGGGGATGAGCAGCAGCACTCAAGGCCGATTTGGAGCAGAGGCTGGGAAGCCAGGCGTGGTGGCTCATGCCTATAGTTCCAGCACTTTGGGAGGCCAAGGAGGGTGGTTCACTTGAGGCAAGGAGTTTAAGACCAGCCTGACCAACACGGTGAAACCTCATCTCTATGAAAAACACAAAAATTAGGTGGACCTCGTGGTGTGTGCCTGTAATCTCAGCTGCTTGGGAGACTGAGGCAGGAGAACCACTTCAACCTGGGAGCTGGACGTTGCAGTGAGCCAAGATTGCACCACTGCGCCCTAGCCTTTGGCACAGAGTGCAAAAAAACAAAACCCAAAGAACACAAGTTGGCAAGGTGGCAGCCTCTGGGGGAAGGCATTGGCCGGGAGGTGAGCTGCACCCTCGAGTTGCACCCTCAAGGCGTTGTTCTGCTCCGTGATTCTGGGATGGGCTGAGGATGTGGTCAGAAAGCGCCATCACCCAGAGGGAGCTCAGAGGATGGGCAAAGAGCAAGCAGCTTCCCGAAGAACATTTCCTGTGTTTACTCACTATAGCTTAAGCAGAAGGTGTCTGCTATGGTGGCTTTGCCTGGAATAATTTGTAATTGACACAGTCTTCATGACCTTCTCCGGGTTTCCCCTCATTTTTTTTTTTCCAGTTAACAGAATAGTGATGAGTAATTTTATCTGACTTCACTGTGACATCAACTGGCGCATCTCCTAAAGTAGCCTTTTGTCTACTGACTGCCCTTCAGGGGGATATATTTATATTTATGTCTCATTTATTTGCCTCCTCTGTGGATTGTGGTTTTCCGGGAGAGAAGTAAATTCCATTTTAGGAGAAAATGGAAAATCCAATTGTTCAATAGATGATAAATCGCATTTCCTCTCTTTTTTTCAAAAGATGAGCTGTTAAGAATCACGTTAGGAATGGTCTTCATGCTAGAAGTTCACAACTCCCAGTGTTTACACCTTGTGAGTTTGTAGAAAAGGATTCAATTCACTATGCCACCTTCTCCATGAAGACTTCTGTGATCCTTCCAACCTGGAAGACGTTTCTACCTGTGGGCTTCCGTTCACTCCACCTGTGCCTCCCTTTGAACCTGACACCTTTCTGATTATCCCTTCTGCCAGCAAACTGCCTGGCCCTCAGGAAGTGCTAAGTGGTCACCAAATGAAAGTTAGTTGTAAACGGAACCGAATTTGCTCACAGTCATATGGAAATAATCATTCTGGAATATTCTTGCATCAGGGCAGTTTTTCCCTCACATTGTAAAAACAACATGCCTAGGAATCCAGAGAAGAACTTCAATCCTGAAACAGAGTCTTCTGTGTGGGTAGTATCTCCATCTTTCTCTGATTGTAGAGGTTCATGGAATTTGTTGATGTCTTGAGGGTCTCAGAATTTTTTTTTTTTTTTTTTTTTTTTTTCTGAGACAGAGTTTCGCTCTTGTTACCCAGGCTGGAGTGCAATGGCACGATCTCGGCTCACCACAACCTCCACCTCCTGGGTTCAGGCAATTCTCCTGCCTCAGCCTCCTGAGTAGCTGGGACTACAGGCACGCGCCACCATGCCCAGCTAATTTTTGTATCTTTAGTAGAGACGGGGTTTCACCATGTTAACCACGATGGTCTCGATCTTTTGACCTCGTGATCCACCCGCCTCGGCCTCCCAAAGTGCTGGGATTACAGGCATGAGCCACCGTGCCCGGCCGGGTCTCAGAATTTTAAAGGCCTACAGTTGGGCTGTAAAGAGCTTGAAAGGTCATGTAGCCCTTTAAAGCCACTTTATCTTAAGGGTTGAGAAACCATTGTCTAGAAAGACAGATCAGTCATCCTTTGGGTGTATACCCAGTAATGCGATTGCTGGGTCAAATGGAATTTCTATTCCTAGGTCCTTGAGGAATCGCCATACTGTTTTCCACAACGTTTGAACTAATTTGCACTCCCACCAACAGTGTAAAAGCATTCCTATTTCTCCACATCCTCTCTAGCATCTGCTATCTCCTGATTATAAAGACACATGCTCATGTATTTTTATTGTGGCACAGTTCACAATAGCAAAGACTTGGAACCAACCCAAATGCCCATCAAGGATAGACTGGATAACAAAAATGTGGCACATATACACCATGAAATTCTATGCAGTCATAAAAATGGATGAGTTCATGTCCTTTGCAGGGGAAGGGATAAAGCTGGAAACCATCATTTTCAGCAAACTGACACAAGAACAGAAAACTGAACACCGCATGTTTTCACTCATAAGTGGGTGTTAAACAATGAGAACACATGGACACAGGGAGGGGAACATCACACATGGGGCCTGTCGGGCGGTGGGGGGCTAGGGGAAGGATAGCAGAGAGGGATAGCATTAGAAGAAATGCCTAACATCACGTGGTGATGGATGCAGCAAACCCCCATGGCACGTGTATACCTATGTAACAAACCTGTACGTTCTGCACATGTACCCCAGAACTTAAAGTATAATTTAAAGAAAGAAAGACAGATCATTCATCAAGGTAAGTCAATTGCCAGTAGCGTGGGTCCCATCTATACTCACCCTCTATGTATGGATATAGTGTGAACTAATCAAGCTGTGATACAAAGTAGGGTTTGATCGTTGAGCCTGATGTGCAGGAAACTTGACTTAATAAACCCTCATGACTGAGTCTAAAAGGGGAGCATTATTCTCCCTCTTACTGATGAGCTGTGAAGCTCACGACCCTCAGAGAGAGTCTAAACCAGCCCAGAATACTGAGTCAGTGCTCTGAAGAGAGGAACCAGAAGCCCTGAAAAGTGCTTGGCCTGACTAGCCTTCGTCTCTTTCCAATAGTCTCCCTTATCATGTCTAGGGCTGATTTAGGGAAGAATCCTCAAGTGCTGAGGGAATAGTGAGTATTTAGGAAGGACCGTTCAGAACATATGTAGTGAGTTCAGCAAGCCATTATCACAGTCACCAGGTCAGGGGTCCATGAGAGTAGTGAACTGACACTACTTGCCCACAGCCCTTGGCACAAGGCCTGGCACCTAGTAAAGACTGCCCAATCCACATTTGTCAGATTGAAATCGAGTCAAGTATGCACACTTCACCAATGTGTTTGTCAAACCTGGAGTACCGCAGAGAAGATAGCAAGGTCGCTGTGCTAGGATCACATGCAAATCCATAAAGGGATACAAGCATATATAGGAATGCTGGGCACAGTGGCTCACACCTGTAATCCCAGCACTTTGGGAGGGTGAGGCAGGCAGATCACCTGAGGTCAGGAGTTCGAGACCAGCCTGGGCAACATGCTGAGACACCCCCACCCCCTCATCTCTACTAAAAATACAAAAATTAGCGAGGCATGGTTGCACATGCTTCTAATTCCAGGCACTCAGGAGGCTGAGGCAGGAGCATCACTTGAACCTGGGAAGTGGAGGTTGCGGTGAGCTGAGATCGCGCCACTGCACTGCAGCCTCGGCAACAGAATGAGACTCTGTCTCAAAAAAAAAAAGAAAAAATACACAGGAAAATAGTATCAAAACCCCAAAAGAAAGAATATTCACCAATCTCAGAGGAGTGATTGCTGCAGGGACCAGTGCTGGGGGTGGGGGGTACAAAGGAAACTTGATGTGCATCTATTATGTACTATGTTTTTTTTCTTTTCTTTTTTTTGAGACAGGATATTACTCTGTCACCCAGGCTGGAGAGCAGTGGCACCATCATGGCTCACTGCAGCCTTGACCTCCTGGGCTCAAGCAATTATCCCACCTCAGCCTCCTGTGTAGTTTTTGGGGTTACTGGCATGCATAATCACACCCCCCTAATTTTTAAAAATTTTTTTGTAGAGATGAGGTCTCACTGTGTTGCCTAGGTTGCTCTCGAACTCCTCGGCTCAAGTGGTCCTCCTGCCTCGGCCTCCCAATGTTTTATTCTTAATCAAAAAAAGAAATGAAGGAGAAACTGAAACAAATATGATAAAATGTATTGATTCATTGTGGGCGATGGAGACACTGGTGTTATAGTAACTTCTGGAATTCTCCGAGGGTTTGAGTTTTTTAAAATAACACTGCTGCAGTATGCTACAAGAGTCATTATTTTTGTTTTCATTCTGGCTCCAGTGTGGAAGATTTCCAAAACGTCTCTCAAGTTCAATGATTTGGTAGAAACTCGTAGAACTCAGAAAAGCTGTGATGCTCACAGCCTCAGTTTATTAGAGTGAAAGATACAGATGAAAATGGCAGAGGAAAACGGTGCCTAACACAGAGTCCACGACAGAGCATGTATGAACTTCCCACTGTCCTCTCCTAAAGGAGTTGCACACAGAGTACTTAATTCTCCCAGGAACAACATGCCCTGGTACATACAAAGTGCGGCCAACCACAGAAGCTCAGCAGAGTTTTTGTGTCCGGGATTTTGTCAGTTTCTCTCCTCCCCTAAGTGCAAGCAAACACAATGTGGCCTAAGGCCTGCGTCATAAATCACACTGCTGACATTAAGTCACCTGATGTCATCCAACACCTCAGGTATACAAAGGCCAGTCTTTTCTTTGAAATATGTGGGGATTGAATATCGTGTCTATGAGTCAACCCTTTATTGCACGGTCCCCAAACAAGTCAAAGTGAGATGCAAGACCTCTGCCTGGATTTGCAAAAGATTTTGTGACCTCAAGCCTACAGAACATTCAGACTACTGGAAATCTCAGTATGCGTCTCCTGACCTTTCAGAAATCAACAGACTGGTGACTGATTTGCACCTGAGATATGTAATTTAGGAAAGACAGGCTTGCTGCTCTGGGAACAGACTTTGGGATCTGACTGCACTCCCAGATTTTGATAAAACAAAGAATGGGTGAGGATTTCTAGTGGAGGGAGGAAGTGAAAACCAGTTCAGGATCTTCTTGGAAGCTGTGGGGCTGGACCACAGCATTTTTAAGGGCTAAGGAAGGTACTGTAAGCAGTCAGCCAGAGGAAAAGGCATCAGCTCAAAAACAGGAAGTGATGGGGGTTTTGAAGAACATTTTAGAGTCTCATGGGAGAAGAAGAGTTAACTTCCAACCCTGCCAAGTCCTGGGAACACATAAGCCAACTCACTGTAGTAGTCAGTTTTTAAAGTTCCTGCCCTGGACGGTGGCACATACCTGTAATCCTGGCTACTTGGGAGGCTGAAGTGGGAGGTTGTCTTGAGGTCAGGAGATTGAGGCTGCTGTGAGCTACAGTGACACTGCTGGGCTCCAGCCTAGGCACAGAGCAAGACCTTGCCTAAAAAGAAAGAAATTTCTGTCTACTTTCTCCTCTACAAACTGGTTAGTAGGGTGCATGAGAAAAACTGGGTGAAGAAAAAGGAAAGAATCTTCTTTTTTCTACAGGCCTACATAGGTCAAAGCTGGGGGAGCAAAAACATTCAACTTTGAATGAAGTGCAAAATTCCAATTATTAATGACACTGGAGATTTTAATTAATAAACTGCTGCTATTTGGGAAACAGAAAGTTTGTCACTATTTTTCCCCCTCTGTGTTTCAGTTCTAGTAATTTCCTTGACTTGTCTTGTTTCCTGCCATGTCCAGTCTGCTAATAAGTCATTCTAGGAAATTTCTAATTTCAGATGTTATGTTTTCTGTTTCTACAGTGTCTACTTGATTTTTTAAAAAATATTTTAATTTTCTATTGAAATGTTGATTCTTTTTACCCACTTAATCCATTTTTTCCCTCTATTTTCCGAAAAATATTAATCAAGAGATGTTCTTGTGTGCTGACTCCAATGCCACGGTCATCTCTGAGCCTGCTTCTATTGACTGCTTCATTTCCTGGTAGTTGGTCTCCTTTTGCCTGCCTCTTTGTGTGTCAAAAAATTTTGTTGTATGCCAAATGTTGTAGATGGTACATTGTGGAGGCTCTGGATTATGTAATATTCCTTAAGAGGGTGTTAAATTTTGTTTTTGCACAAAGTAAAATTACCAGATGGTCACCTTGATCATGTTGAGACTTGAGGATTAGATTTAGGCTTAGTTAGGGTAAGTCTTTTATAGTTTTACCCTAGTTTCTAAGGTGTAGCCCTTACTTCTAATAAATGGCTCTTATTCCTATGGCATGATCTTTCTAGAGTCTCAACTGAAAGCTCACATGTTAACCAAGTATGTCTACTCTGGATACTCCTGAAATTCAAAATCTCCCCGGCACTGTCCAGTATTGAAATCTCTGCTTCGCTCTCTAGCCTTCTGATCACATGGAGTCCCAGCCTATCCTGTGCATCTTTTAAGATTCAATATGATGCAATTCGTGTCTGTGTGAACATTTTTTCACTCCTTTTCTGAGGCTCTCTTCTTACAAGTACACTGACCCAAGCAGGCTAGGCAGCCCTGATGAACTCTAATCTCTATTTCTTCTACCCAGCAGGAGTCCCTCTCTCTGCTTGGGGGTTCTGTTTCCCTGCACCCTGGCTTGGAGATAATTTCAGCGTTTCAGTTCGATCCTCAAATGTTTCCTCTGTCTAACTCCATACAAAGGCTGCAGAAAGGAGAGAGGTTGGAGAGGCGAATTGCACAGTTATCCCAGGAAGGCAATCAGATACTGCCTCTTCCTCTTTCTATAGAAAGTGGCAGAGCACTGGGAATTAAATACAATGAGAGCAGTTTTGACGTGCTATGATGTATACAGATACTGAAAGATTCTGGTTCTAGTGTAGAGAACATCATACCAAGGTAAGAAAAGAGCAAAGAAAAACCTGGAAAGATATTCCAGTTGAATTTGTATTAGACTTCTCAAGTTGACTTAGGGATTGTGCATTTAAATGTTACTTTCAGGTTTAAATCTGAGAGGGTAAAGTTTCTAGCAGCCAATAAGGAGAGAGAAGATATAAGTATCTACCTACCTCCTTCCTCCTCTAAAACAGAAGATAACAAAGAGTTTGAAAAGGATAGGAAGACATTTTGGCTTAGTTCAAGATTTGGCACCCAACTCAGGAAGGTAAGGACCAAAATCACCAAAAAACGGGTCATGGGACCCGGCTGAAGGACCAAAATCACCAAAAAACAAGTCATGGGACACAGCTGAAAGAGGAGACTGCAGTTCTCTATTAAAGCCATTACAGTGCCTTTATATTTTTAAGGTTATGCAAATGAATTTTGATCTTTTCCAATAGAAATATGAGTCAAAGGAATAAACAGGATATTTAATTTAAAAAAACACAAATGGCAAAATGGTCAGAAAAGAAAGTTTAAATAAAGGCAGAATAAAACAACTAGTTACCATTTTTAAAACCTATAAGCATAGCATAGTAATTAAGCATGGAATAATTTAACCAACAATTCAAACAAGACAAATGTCCCCAAATGGGTAGATTGCTTAAATAAATTATGATGAATTAAAGAGCTGTATGGATACGATCTTATCTTGGCAGAAATAGAATTATTTGAACATATATGCATATATATACATGTGTGGTCTAAGTAATATACGTGAATGTGTCAGTGAGAGTTAACATCACAGAGCAGGATTATGGGTTTTCTTCTGGTTCTTTTGCTCATCTCTATTTACATATTACAATTAATAAATAATGTTTTCGTAAGAAGAACTCCTTTCCCATCAACACCAAAAAATCTGGTATTTTTTGTGCTTGAAAAGTGTTTTCTTATTTTAAATTATGAATTTATGTTACACTAAGTATACCTGCATTGCTTACTTGACTTTCCACTTGTGGACAGGGGTAAAGAAATGTGACTGTTTTAACATCTGTAAGATGGGGATAAATATATATCTTAGAGGGTTACTGCTTTTGTCTAGGAATAAACTCTTGTCTGTCTAAATCAAACCCCACTGTTGAATTTAGATTGTTTTGGCTGATGAAGGCCAGGAGAGGAGGTCAAGATACCTTCTTTGACCCCACTGTCCCCTCCAAGCCACTCCAGCTTTCTCTCCTCCTTCCCTCACAACACCCAGCTTTTTCCAGCTCATTCCTTCCAGCTATCTGACCTGCCACCTACCCCCTGCAGTCACCAGCTGATTTCCTGGTCACTCCTCCTGTATTCGTGAAGGAATTGGAGTGGCCTCCCGGCTTGCTGTCTTCCTCTCCACCCTCTCATGGGCTTCAATTCTTGCTGATTTCTGTCTCTAACTCTTCACTCCCTTCGCCCTTCAATTCCTTCACCTCCTTCCCTCCACCCCAGCACAGCCCCCTCTTCCCACCAGGGGAAGAGGGGGCTGTGCTGGGGTGGAGGGAAGGAGGTGAAGGAATTGCCATATTCTCCACCAGGTACCCCTGGTAAATTCACCTTTTCTGAATCCCTCCTTTCAAGCATCTTTCTCTCTTCCAAGCTTACTTTCTCTAATACCCCACTTCAACAATTATTTGACTAAATCCATGGATTTCCCCTCCTTCTTTTCCACACTAAAATTTCCTCATCCCATGACCTCCCTTGTGTGTTCATTTCTCACCATTGCAATCAGTTCCTTAAAATGCCTCACCTCCCTGGTGCCTTTCCCCTTTGTCATATTTGCGGGGCAGAACTCCAACCCTGGCTGAATCCAACTCTTAGCTTTCTTTGTACTTGCTGCCAATTATCTAAATGTCACCAGAGAAAAGGTACAGAACCTGGGTGACTGGTTCAGCTTAGACTTCATAACCACAACGTAACAGGTCACCAACACCACGTGGCAAGCCTGTTTCATTTCCTTAGTATATTTTCTTTTGTCTTCCCTCCATATCAAGTTGATGCCCAGGTGCGCCCTCAGAAGCTCTGTCCACTGAGAGGGTATCTGCTCCCTTATGGCTGTCTTCGGGACCGCTTCCGAGTGGGACAGTAGTGGCAGCAGTCCATCTTCAGCTTGAACCAGCACATTGGGCTGACCAATTCATGATCCGGCTTTGGATTTCTCCCTCCTCTATCAGTGGCTGTGGAGAACCTTCCCCAGCAGATCACGGTGTGAGCAGTTGCCTTGGTGCAGCAGAAGTAAATAACTTAGTAGATGGTACTCTCTGTCTCTCTCTTTACACACACACACACACACACACACACACAGGTTCTCACTCTGTCACTCAGGCTGGAGTACAGTGGCACAATCACAGCTTGCTGGGCTCAAGCAGTCCTCTCTCCTCAGTTTCCCAAGTAGCTGGGACTACAGATGCACACCACCACACCTGGCTAATCTTTCTATTTTTATTTTTTGTGGAGATGAAATCGCACTATGTTGCCCAGGCTGGTTCTGAACTCCTGGCCTCAAGTGATCCGCCTGCCTCAGCCTTCTAAAGTGCTGAGAAATAAAGAAAGAAAGGAAGGAAAGAAAGAGGGGGGCGGGGAGAGAGAGAGAGAAAGAAAGCAAGCAGGTGGAAGCCAGGGAGCCAGGTATAGGGGAATGTGTAGTCCCAGCTACTCAGAAGGCTGAGGCAGGAGTATTGCTTAAACCCAGGAAATTGAGGCTGCAGTGAGCCAATGTCACACCACTGCACTGCAGCCTGGATGACAGAGCAACGGCCTGTCTCTTCAAAAAAAAAAGTTACAGAAGGAACAGGATTGAAAAAAACTAAGTAGAGGGAGACAGGTGAAGTCAATTAAAAATTTTTTTTTTGAGATGGAATCTCACTCTTATCCCCAGGTAGGAGCACAGTGGTGCTATCTCAGCTCACTGCAACCTCCACCTCCCAGGTTCAAGTGATTCTGCAGCCTCAGCCTCCCTGGTAGGTGGGACTACGGGTGTGCATCACCACATCCTGCTAATTTTTGTACTTTTAGTAGAGATGGGGTTTCACTATGCTTGCCAGGCTGGTCTTGAACTGCTGACCTCAGGTGATCCGCCCACCTTGGCCTCTGAAGTGCCGGGATTATAGGTGTGAGCTACCTCGCTGGGTCAATTTTAATATATTTAATCCAAGATATCTAAAATATTTTCTTTTTTTCCCTTCATTTTTAACTTTTTTTTAGAGACAGGAGTCTCAGTCTGCCTCTCAGGCTGGTGCAGTGGCACAGTCATTGCTCACTGCAGCCTTGAACTCCTGGGCTCAGGAGAGCCTCCTATCTTAGCCTCCTGAGTAGCTGGGACTACAGACATGAGCCACCAGGCCTGGCTTAAAATATTTTCGACATGTAATCGTAGCCACCTTTCAAGAGCTTACTAGCTGAATGTGGCAAGTGGCTATCATATTGGAGAGTTCTGATGCAGACTCATTTCTCAGTAATTCTTCATATCCATGCAGAACTTTAGAGGCTACAGAAATCTCCCTACACTTTCTCTAGTTTGTTTCTTGACAATGTGATCAATGGATTTATGACCGCCCTGTTGGAGATGAGAAACTGAAGTTCGGAGATCTGGCCATTCGAAGTCTAATTCCATAACGAGCAGAGCAGTAGTTTCCAAACGTGTCTGCATGTTCAAATCACTTGGAGATCTTTAAAAATTTCCGAAGTCCAGCCACACCCCAGATGAATTAAAATACAGGAGCTGGGGTGGGACACAGGCATCATTCATTTCTGAAGCTCCCTGGTGGTTTCACTGGGCAGCCACTTTTGGGAATCACTGATATACATTCTTTGTTTTTTTTTTTCCCAATACACAGTTTCACTCTTGTTACCCAGGCTGGAGTGCAATGGCACGATCTTGGCTCACTGCAATCTCTCCTCTGGGGTTCAATCGATTCTCCTGCCTCAACCTTCTGAGTAGCTGGGTGCAGGCATGCACCACTATGCCCAGCTATTTTTGTGTTTTTAGTAGAGACAGAGTTTCACCATGTTGGTCAGGCTGGTCTCGAACTCCTGACCTCAGATGATCCGCCCACCTCGACCTCCCACAGTGCTGGGATTACAGGCGTGAGCCACCCCTCCTGACCTGGTATACGTTCTTGTTCCTCAAAGTGTGGCCCATGGACATCAGCATCATCGGGGAGCCTGCGTTGTCAGAAAGCCATCTTCTCAAACCCAGCGCAGACCCACTGAATCAGAATCTGCCTTTTAACAGGGTCTTCAGATGATTCCAGTGCATGATAAAGCTTGAGAACTCTAAACCACAGTGTACTTCTTTTAGATGAAATAAAATATAGTCCAGTACATTTTCATTATGAGGTTTACTGAAAAGGGCAGTAACCATGGTTTCATATTGGTAGCCATTATGTTTTCATTAAATTAATATTATATAATTAGGGTTCTGCTTTCTTGATTTTATTATCACTGTATTTCTGAATGATTATTACACACTGTCTTTCTGTTGCACAGAATTGGTGTAAAAAGACTAAAGAAACTGCCCTAAATCTCTTTCCATGAGTTTCTCTCAACCTTTAAATGCACCTTTGTTTGACAAAAAAAGTTTGACTTTTCCCCCCTCATTCAATCAGCAGATAAATACACAGATCATATACAGTATAAGTGCTCGGTAAAACTTAAGTAAAAAAAGTATTAAGAAATAAGTTTTACCAAGCACTTATACTGTATATGATGTTGAGAGGTGAGATGGGAACTAAAAAACGACTTCAGGTCATTTCGTATGCTTTCAAGAGGGTTACAGTTTGCAGCAAAAAGCTAATACGTGCACCCACAGGGCTCTCAAACAAGAGACTGCGAGGCACACCATGAGGGTGTGTAGACAAGGTACCCTGTGATTCAGGAATAGGAGAGGCCACTTCCTGCTACTAGGATTAGGGAAATTGCCATGAAGGAGGTGGCCTTTGTGTTAGAGGATTTGGACACTCAGGGTGGAGGGAAGCTGTTTTTACAAGAGAGAACACCCACCCAGGATGGCTTCAATCATTCACTGAATACTGACATGTATTAGTCAGAATGCGTGGTAGTAAGAGACTGATGCCCTAATCAACCTGGTTAAAGCTGGAAGAAGATTTTGGGCTCAGAGAATCTACAGGTTGAACAATCAAACTGTGGAGCGGACTCTGGAACATTAGGAGCACAGACTCAAAAGCTTCCAGGACTCTTTCTCCCTATGTTTTCTTTATGTCAGTTTCATCTTTTCTTCCTTTAGACTGGCTTGCTCAACAGGAGAGAAGCATGGCTGCAAACCTCTCCTGTCTTTTTATTTACATCCTACACCTTCCAGTACCAGAGAGTGAAATCCTAATATGACAAGGGAGGAAAAAGATGGGCGTATGGCTGAACCAAGACTGGCCAGTGAATTGATCCTTGCTGAAGGTGGGTATTACATAGGTGGGAGTTTGTTATGCTAGTCTGTCTGTCTGTTTAAGACCCAGGACAACACACTGAATGTTATGCTATTCTGTAGACTTTTGTACATGTTGGACATTTAAATTTTAAAAATATCCCCAAGAAGGAATCATACTTAGCCTCTCTTTTTTTTTTGTCTTTTGAGATGGAGTCTTGCTCTGTTGCCCAGGCTGGAGTGCAATGGCATGATCTCGGCTCGGCTCACTGCAACCTCTGCCTCCCAGGTTCAAGAAATTCTCATGCCTCAGCCTCCCGAGTAGCTGGGATTACAGGCATGCGCCACCATGCCCAGCTAATTTTTTTTGTATTTTTTAGTAGAGTAGAGGTTTCACCATATTGGCCAGATGGTCTTGATCTCTTGACCTCATGAACCGCCCGCCTCAGCCTCCCAAAGTGCTGGGATTACAGGCATGAGCCATCGCTCCCAGCTGCAGTTAGCCTCTCTTAGACACCTGCCTCTGGATCAGGCAACAGTGGCCAGAGGATGTGGTGATGGAGAAATTTGGCAGCTTCATGGTGGGGACTGAGGATAGGATAGAGGAGCTGTTCCCGTAATAAAAGGGCCTTATTTCCAGAGGAGAAGAGGGGAGTCACCCAGGGCAGAGATGATTGATTTATGGTGTCTCCAACTTGTTATTAACCAGCCTCCATTTCTCTCTCCTGGGCTCTAGGCCCATATTTCTGAGGATCATCAGATTGTCCCAACTGGATGTCCCTGGGCACCCCTACACTGACATGTTTAAAATCAGACTCATCATCTTGTATTCCTGCAGTGTTTTCATCTTCCACCAGAAATTCATTATTACTTTTTTGAGACAGAATCTTGCTCTGTTGCCCAGGCTGGAGTGCAATGACCCAATCTTGGCTCACTGCAACCTCTGCCTCCCAGGTTCAAGCAGCTCTCCTGCCTCAGCCTCCCAAATTGCTGGGATTACAGCACTGCCTAAACCCAAGTAGCTGGGATTACAGGCACCCACCACCACACCTGGCTAATTTTTGTATTTTTAGAAGAGATGGGGTTTCACCAATGATCTTGAACTCCTGACCTCAGGTGATCCACCCACCTCAGCCTCCCAAAGCGCTGGGATTACAGGCATGAGCCACCAAGCCCAGCCTCTAACCAATTTCTGAGTCATGTTCAACTGGTTCTGCTTCCTTACAATCCCCGTATCTCAGTTTCGTCACATCTACCTCTGAAATAATTATTGACTCTATCCCTTCCTCCCTATGTCCAGCTTCACTACACCAGGTCAGAAGTCTCCCAGCCTCAAGACCTCCAAAGTCCACGCCACCTCACACAACATATCACAACTTTCTACTACACCTATTTAATCTCTTTGTTCCCGGGCTTCAAGTCTTCAGGAGTTCCTTGTGCTCTCATAACAAACATAAGGCATCGCGACCTTAAGTTCCTATAAGGTTATTCAAAATTGAGTCAGATTGCTTTTAAAGCTTTAAAGCTTCTTACCTGCCAATATTGTATACAGTATAAGTGCTCAGTGAAAACCTGCTGATTGAATCAGGGGGAAAAAAGTTTGACTTTTGTTGGAAAGCAAAGGCGCAGTGCCATTTAAAGCCATTTGTATACACTGGGCTACACACGACACAGACATTTAATTCTTCTGAACTTTTGCTTATGGTTCTTCCCTCTTTTCATTCATTAGTTATAATTGACAAACAATTGGGTTTTTTATGGAGCACAATGTAATGTTTTGATCTGTAATGTATACATTGTAAAGAGATTAATCTAGCTAATTAACATAACTATTACTTTACCAGCTTATCACTTTTTTTGGTGAGAATATTAAACATCTATACTTTTAGCAGTTTTGAAATATAGATTATTCTTTCTTTCTTTTTTTTTTTTAAGAATTTTAAAATTTTATTTGACTTGTTTTTTTGTTTTTTGAGATGAGGTCTCACTCTGACACCAGGCTGGAGTGCAGTGAGTGGTAAGATCTCAGCTCACTGCAGCCTCTGCCTCCCAGGCTCAAGCAATCCTCTCACCTCAGCCTCTCAAGTAGCTGGGACCAAAGGCATGTGCCACCATGCCCTGGTAATTTTTAGTATTTTTGGTAGAGATGGAGTTTCACCATGTTGTCCAGGCTGGTCTTGAACTCCAGAGTTCAAGCGATCCACCTGCCTTGGCCTCTCAAAGTGCTGGGATTACAGGTGTGAGCCACAACATCTGGCCCTGAAATTCATGTTGTTAGTAACTGCAGTCACCATGCAGTTCGGTAGATCACTACGTTATTTCTCCAGGCTAAATAAAAGTCTGTACCCTTTGCTTGGCATCTCCTCTTTCCCTATCCCTCCCTCTCTGTGAAGCCCACCCTTCTTTCTCCTATTTGCATGTGATTGACTTTTTTAGATTCCACATATACGTGAAACGACACATTATTTGCTTTTCTGTGCTTGGCTCATTTCAGTTAACACGACGTCTTCTAACTCCATGTGTGTTGTCTGAATGACAGACACTCCTTATTTGTAAAGTTTGTGTATAGTATTCCATCGCATGTGTGTATACCACATTTTTATTCATTTAGCCACTGCGAAAGTTAGGTTGCTTCCTATCTTAGCTGCTGTGAATGATGCTGAAATAAACAGAGGTGTGCTGATATCTTGAATGTTCCAATTCCAGTTCCTTTGGATATGTACCCGGAAGCAGAATTGCTGAGCCGTATGGTAATTCTATTTTTAGTTTTTTGAGGAACCTCCACACCCTTTTCTGAAATGACTGCACTTGCTTCTTCTTGATTATGAACAAACTGGCTTAATTCTACAAGAGTGGGCTTAAAACTCTGATGTCTTCAGTAGTCACGTCCTCTTTTGTGCTCTTAGACACTCTTTTAAGTATGGCTCTTCTAATACCATGCAGTAATTATCTTTTTGTTCCCCTTCATATCCTCTTCCCTGGAAAAAGCTCAGTTTTAATCATCATGAGTGTATCGGTTGTACATAATGCAATGAGAAAACATTTTTTAAATAAATTTGAAAGCTACAACACAGAATAATAGGCCCTCTTGGTTACCTGGGATCCCAGCATTCTAGTTCAGTCACCTGTAACAGATTAGACTTGGGCATAATCAGCCCCAGTGAAGGGAGCTCTCTGCAGAGGGAGCCCATTCTATTTTTGGAGAACTCGTACAAGGTGCTTCCTTGCACTGACCCTTGAATCCTTCTCTCTGCAGTTCTGGCCAATTAGTCAAAGTTCTATTTCTTGGAACCTCCTGAATTGGACTTCAGAAATCAGCTCTACTGTTCTTCAAACCAGACATCGAACTTTCTTTCAAGAACTGCTCACAAGGCGCAGGATGAGTTTCGAAGCTTCTGCACGTGCTTCAGCTTGTCTCAATCTCGCTCTGGATATGTGGCTCCAGAATTGCATATGATACCAGGTGTGGTCTGATTGGGAACAGGACATCAACAAGGAAGCCTTGTGAGTAAGAAGACTCGTGAGCAACATTGCAGCTGAGTTACGCAATGGAATACCAATTTCCGTAGCCAAGCACAGCAGCCCATGATGAAGAACAAAGGAGACGGTGTTTGTGTTTTCATTTATTTATTTATTTATTTATTTTCAGACAGGTTGTTGCTGTGTCGCCCAGGCTGGAGTGCAGTGGTGTAATCACGGCTCATTGTAGCCGCGACCTCCCAGGCTCAGGTGATCCTCCTCCCATATCAACCTCCCAAGTAGCTGAAACCACAGGTGTGTGCCATCATGCCAGGCTAATTTTTTAATTACTTTTTTTGTAGAGACATGGGTTTCACATGTTGTTCACACTAGTCTTGAGCAATTCTCCCGTCTCAAGCAATTCTCCCACCTTCTCCTTCCTAAGTGCTGAGATGGATTACAGGCATGAACCACTGTACATGGCCTGTTTGTGCTTATTCAGGGCTACGAATTGGCAAGGTCAGAATAGTAAAGGATCATAGAAGAGGAACCTCCTGGAAAGCCATTTAATCCATTCATATTATCTTCTTCACATTCTCATCTTAGAAAAGTCCCCTCATTTTTTTTTTTTTTTTTGAGACAGTCTTGCTCTGTCACCAGGTGTCAGGCTGGAGTGCAATGGTGCAATCTCGGCTCACCGCAACCTCCGCCTTCTGGGTTCAGGCAATTCTTCTGCCTCTGCCTCCCTAGTAGCTGGGACTACAGGCATGCACCACCACGTGCAGCTAATTTTTGTATTTTTTAGTAGAGACGGGGTTTTATCATGTTGGCCAGGATGGTCTCAATCTCTTGACCTCGTGATCTGCCTGCCTCGGCCTTCCAAAGTGCTGAGATTACAGGCGTGAGCCACCGCACCTTGCCCAGTCCCCTCATTCTATAAAGGCTTCAGCATCAAAAGTGAATTTGTTCAGACTTTCCTCTGTATGTTTTCAGATTTAGAAAATTTATCCCTTCTTCTTATCTGATGTGGCAAAGAGAAAGACACTTTTGACATTATTTTCCTAATAGTATGTTGCTTAAAATTTGATAAACTAGTAATTCCTTTGAAATTACACGATGATGAGCTTTGTGCAGTGGCAGTATCATAGCCAATGAAGTTTGTCCGAGGTGCAATTATTGCTAATTGAAATTACACGATGAAACAAAATAAACCTTATCTCATTCAAGTAAAAAAAATAAAATAGCGCTTGCTTCAGCAGCACATATACAAAAATTAGAATGATACAGAGAAAATTAGCATGGCCTTTGCATGAGGACGGCACACAAATCTGTGAAAAATAAAAATAAAAACATAAAATGGAGTTTCCAAGTCACCCATGATTGGTGTTTTTCTATAAACATGGGAGACTCAGACTCCAGGGCTGGGTGTCATGAAAGAAGGAATGGGCTTCGTGGATCTCTACTCTTCACCGTAAGATTATGGAGGGTGGAAATCTCCCTCCCTAGAGTGCCCAATTCAAAATTAAAATAGGAGCCATTTGTTAGCCATAAAGGAGTCTCCAAATACTGCAACACTTCGACAAAGCGAAACATCGACATTCTGTGAAATAGGAAACTGACACATGGCTAGGGAAGCATGTCCCTCAAGAGGGTTGAGATTAATATATGTGTCCTGGAGATAGGGCGACCAGATCAGAAGGGCTTTAGATTGAAATTAGATAAGGAGACAAACACCTAGCTCGACCTGTCAAACCAGTTGCTATGGAAGACAGATTGGACTTCTGCAGGAAGAGCCTTATTTTGTAGATGCTACGTGCAACCTTCACTGCCTACATAATACCGTGCATCTCACTGGTAATGATGTGGGCTTGAGACTATAATATACTATAGTACAAACAATCTTATGAGGATAAGATTACTTGGTATGATAGGAATTAAAGACAGGAATATGTGGATTAAAATACATCTTTAGGTCAGGCGAGGTGGCTGGAATCCCAGAACTTTAAGAGGCCAAGGCAGGCATGGTGGTGTTCCCCTATGGTCCCACCTACTCAGGAGGCTGAGGTGGGAGGATGATTTGAGCTGGGGAGGTTGAGGCTGCAGTGAGCCAAGACTGCACCACTGCACTCCAGCCTGGGCGACAGTGAGACCCTGTGTCAAAACAAACAAACAAAACAGCTTACAAATACATCTTTAGGCCAGGAGAGGTGGCTCATGCCTGTAATCCTATTGCTTTGGGTGGCCAAGGTGGGAGGATAGCATGAGAAGCCAGGAATTCAAGACTAGCCTAACTGGCAACATATCAAGACCCCATCTCGACACACACACACACACACACACACACAGAGCAGGGCATAGTGGCGAGCTTCTATAGTCCCAGCTACTTGAGAGGCTGAGGCAGGTAGATTGCTTGAGCCCAGGAGTCTGAGGCTGCAGTGAGCTGTGATCACACCACTGCATTTTAGCCTGGGCGACAAAGAAAGATGCTATTTTAATTTATTTTTAGAAAATAAAAGTACATTTTGGGCCGGGTGCAGTGGCTCATGCCTGTAATCCCAGCACTTTGGGAGGCTGAGGCGGGTGGATCACGAGGTCAAGAGATCGAGACCATCCTGGTCAGCATGGTGAAACCCCGTCTCTACTAAAAATACAAAAAATTAGCTGGGCATGGTGGTGCATGCCTATAGTTCCAGCTACACGGGAGGCTGAGGCAGGAGAATTGCCTGAACCCAGGAGGCGGAGGTTGCGGTGAGCCGAGATCACGCCATTGCACTCCAGCCTGGGCAACAAGAGCGAAACTCCGTCTCAAAAATAAATAAATAAATAAAAGTACATTTTTTTATAATGACGAGTGAGAAGGGAAACTGCAATGCTCTACAGACCCACAGACCATGGCCATGTTTCAAGGTCCAGATGCTGTATTAGGCCTTAGGAATGTGATGATTATGGAGGCAACTGTCCTTCCTGTCCTCAGGGAGTCTAATGGGGGAAGGGTAGAGAGTATGGACTGTTTAAGGGATTGTGAGTAGGTTCTGATGAGGTGGGGAATGGCTAGAGATGAAGTTAGAGACAAGAAAGGACTCAGAGGCCCTATAATGGAATTTAGACCTTATCTTAATGTCAAGGGGATATCGTTAAAGGATCTGAAGCAGGAACAGGACGTGAGCAAATTTTATGGGGAATGAGAATTGAAGCAGAAGCTAGAAGCTAAGACAACAATCTATGCAAGAAAGACTTGTGGCCTGGGCCAGGGCAGGTGGCTCTCATCTGTAATCCCAGCACTCTGGGAGGGTGAGGCAGGCAGATTGCTTGAGTCCAGGAGTTCAAGACCAGCCTGGACAACATGGGGAAATCCCATCTCTACCAAAAATACACAAAATTAGCCAGGCGTGGTGGTGCTTGCTTATAGTTCCAGCTTCTCAGGAGGTTGGGGTGGGAGGATCACCTGAGCCCAGGAGGCTGAGGCTTCAGTGAGCCAAGATCACACCACTGCTCTCCAGCCTGGACAACAGAGAGAAACCCTACTCAAAAAAAAAAAAAAGAATTGTAGCTTGAATTAAGGTAGGGATGGATTGAATTATCGTCAGGATTAAAATTAGCAAGACCCAAACCAACTGGAAATAGAGGGTGAAAGAGGAGAAGGAATCAAAGATAACATCAACATCTCTGGCTGTGGCTTCTGGGGAGTGCCATTTGCTGAGCTGAGTGTGGGAGGAGGGCTCAGGTAGATGAGATGGGGGCTGAGCTGAGCTCCACTGCAGACATACTGAGTAGAAGGGGCCTGCGGCTCACTGGAGTGGAGATGCCTAGGAGGCAGGTGGAATTGCAGACTGAAGAGGTGGGAAAAGAGGTGGGCGGGTGTTCAAGATTTACAAGTTGAGATCTTCCAAGGAGAGGCCCAAGAATGAAATTATACACCTGCACATAAATCTGTGAAAGGCCGGGTGCAGTGGCTGACACCTGTAATCCTAGCACTTTGGGGGGGCAAGGCAGGCAGATTGCTTGAGCCTAGGAGTTTCAGACCAGCCTGAGCAACATAGCAAGGCCCTGTCTCTACAAAAATTACAAAAAATTAACTGGGAGTGGTGTGTGTGCCTGTAGTCCCAGCTGCTCAGGAGGCTGAGGTGGGGGTATCACTTGAGTCTGGGAAGTTGAGGCTGCAGTGAGCAGAGATTGCACCACTATGTTCCTGCCTGGGGGATGGAGAGAAACTCTGTATTAAAAATCAGACAAAACAAACAAAGAAAACCACACTAAATCTGTGAAAAGGTACAGAAGGAAACTGAAGAGTACACACAGATTTTTACATCAATCCCTTCTCTACTCAGTCTACAGCAACATTTTTTTTTAAATACATTTATAATCTGGAAGTTTTAAATAAATAAATCTGTAATCTGGAGGTTTTAATCTGTCAAATTAAAAACGTAATAGTCTTATTATGGGGGATCATTTAGGAATGTGGCTAACATCAAGATCTGAATGCAGAATGGGGGTTTTTAAAAAAAATTCTTATTTTTTTAAAGGTGGAATCCCACTATGTTGCCCAGGCTAACCCCAAACTCCTGGGCTCAAGCAATCTTCTTCGCCTCTGCCTTATGAAGCACTGGGATTACAGGCACGTGCCACTGCACCCGGCCTCTGTTAGCATTTCAAGAAAAGGTAATGTCAGTATTATAAACACCGGAGTCCCAGTTATTGACTTAGGAACTGTTGACCTTGAGGATGTAATCCTCATTCCTGATTTTTCTTTTTTTTTTTTCTCATCTATTCAGGTCAGAGAAAAAGATTTCTAGTTATTTCACACTCAGATGGAGTTGCCAAGAGCCTGAGGTACGGTGGAGGACCCATTCTCTTTTAGAAGTGCCAGTTGATGACTGGGGTCCCATGCCATAAAGACAAATAGTTGGTGCCTAAGTCAAACTCTTAAGAATGCTTAGCATCATTTCCTAGGTTAAAGCTGTATCTTAGACATTATTGGGATGCAAAATTATTTGACTTGTCTCTTTGCAGAAAAGATCTGTGCCATGCTTCAGGGCATACCAGACACAGTCACTCACTCCATAATTATAGGATAGCTCTCAGGACTGGCTTCAATTAACCAAGCTGCTTCTCACTATCACTATATTATCCATATTTATAGCATTTGACATTTTCACAGTGTTCTTTAATCAGATTGTATGTAGGTTGACTTAATCTAAATCTCTCACATACTTGGGATACCAGATGTTCCTGTTTTCTGGACCTTCCAGATGGGGAAATAAGGCATGAATCAGTTGTCCGATGACGGCACCTGGGAGTTACAGTCCCAAGTCACTTGGGCCGGTCAGTGGTGGTTGAGGTTTCATACTAAAGCCAAGGCCTGCTTGGTAAGGTTGGGTAGGTCAATGAGACACTAAGACACTGTGCTAAAGATAAAAAGACATTGTCTTGGGTTCAAAGGTCCAAGGACTAGATGAGCCTGGCTAGTTCAATGGAACCTCAGGAGCCTAGCGTCCTTACCACCACCAGGCTACAGAGGCAATGAGACGGAGCAGGGATGCCTCTTAGTGACCTGCCAGACACCCTCTCACAAGCATGGAAGTCAAGGAAGATCTTGAGTTCTTTCTAGAGAAATTCCAGGCACCTAGCTCCCCCTGAGAAGTAAGTGACCAACGTGATAAGCAGTAGCCAAGGAAGTCAGCATCGCGAGATGTTTGGTTCCCTGTACACTAAAGATAACATCTTACCATATGTCCCTGAGCTCTTTCAGAAACTTAGACCCCCCAACAAATGGAACCAGTGGCACAAAGACCTCAGATAAAGGGGAACTGAGGAATGAACTCTGACAAGAGTTATTTTTCTAAATTTCTTCCTAAAGGGTCTGGAGGAGGTCATGCCCACAAGCCAGAATTAACATTCTTTTCTGTGGATCCCCAACTTTTAGACAAAGCTCTGCCTCCTGAACCAACTGCAAATCAGAAAATCTTTGAATCCACCTATGACTCATGCCCTCCATGACCCAGACGTCCTGCCTTTCTAGGTCAAACCAATATATAGCTGCCAGATATTGATTTATGACTTTACCTGTAACCTCTGCCTCCCTACCTTTAAAAACTCTTACCTGTAATCCATCAGGGAATTCGTCTTAAGCATGAGCTGCCTGATTCTCCTTGCTGGGTGCCCTGCAATAAATCCCCCACTTTCTCTGGCTGCCATCCAGTGCCAGTGTTTGGCTTTGCTGCACCCGGTGAGCAGACCCCAGTTTGGTTCGGTAACAGCAAGAGCTGTGAGTGGGCCTCTGCTACCACCATTTTAACTGAGCTAACTTTGGTTTCCCTGTTCTTTATCCCCTGGGTATACCTGGGTATAACAATTTTCTGGACTCTGCTGGAAGTTCTTTCTCTTGTGACCGGACAGTGACAATCAGGGCACAGAATAGAAAGTTGTCTGAATCTGAAATAGTTAATATGGGATGCCATCACCTTACGGGCATGGACTCTGATCAGGAAGATTCTGACAAAGTTTTATATCTGTGCATGAATGGTTAGTTTTACTATTCTGATTGATAGCAGCCCCAAAGAAATGCAAATCACAATTGCCAGTACAATCCCATCCCATGTGATTTCAATCACATCCCATGTGATTGAAAAGATAGCTATGCATATATGCTATCCCATAGATGCATAGCTATATATGTAGATACAGGACTTGTGCTGTCTTGCTACCCTGGAAATCTATAGCAGAATCCATATGGAAATGATAACCCTTTGTCATTCTATATCTGATTCACAGAGAACGCATCTGCTCCTCCTAGCCCTCCAAGATGTCTTTCTTTCATTATAAGCCATAAATCCTGTCTTCAAGTTTGTAGAGCTGGAAATCATTTGAATTTGCTGGCTGGATTGGTTAGAAATGTTTTTTTGAAGTAAATATGAAATTAGTTGAATGTTAAATTGGGCAGTGTTTTTTTCTTCCTCTGATTTAATGGTGAATATTATGCTTACATCTTACTTTCTTTCATTAGATGAGTCATTTTAAAGAAGAATGACCTGTCCTGAGATTCTTTTCTAAAGTTCTGTATTTGACCAAGCATGGCTGGTTTTATAAATGTCATTACTCAGCAAAGCTCTTTTTCAATGAGTGGCTTTCTTGTAACTCAGCTGGGTCCTTGGTGCTGCTCCACACATGGTCACACATTGTCACACACTCCAAAGCAATTCTCCAAACCTCAGCATTCCTGTTAACCCATCCAATCTTTTCTACCTTCACTTACTCTCAGTAAGTAACGGCCCACACAGTTCAGTCACCAGGTGAAAATGTCTTCAGCTTCCCTACTGACAAGCTCACACTCTTGATGTCTTCACAACTGACCTTGCAGGTGAAATGTCGTCTTTGGCCAAGTCTGGTCCTCTATTTGTACTTTTGTTTCTCTGCTGCCCTCCTTCTCTTCTGAGCACATCACATATTTCCTCCTGAATTTTCCATTTCTTCTCATTGTCTCCTTTCCCACACCTGCAAAGCCATGAAGTCTCTTCTATCTTATCAAAGAATTACCCTTCCCTAAAAACAAAGTATCATCACGTTTCTTTCCCACCCTTTGCCACCAAGCTCCTCTGAAACATTCTATACCCATGTAGTGAGCTGAATAGTGTTCCAACAAAGTTCTTGTCCACCCAATGATACAGGAGACAGGAAAATGCTGGGTAGAAGAGGGCAGTTCCCCAGCAAAGGCCCCACCCTCAAGCCTGAAGACTCGTAGCCCTAAATGAGGACAGCTATTTCTGTTTTCATGCCCAAAAATTTGCCTTTTGGCTCACCACTCTCCCTATCCTGCCCCCATATAAACCTCAAATCCCAGGCTCTAGATGAGACCCACAAGTGAGGAGATGAGAAGGCAAATAGACCAGCAGACCAGCAGACCAGTGATAGCAAAATGATGTGGCAAAGAAAGAGAAAAGAGGATGTCTGGACACTGAGGGGAGTTTGGTCAGGGGAGGTCAGAGAAGAGTCTAGCCAATGGGTAGACCGACTCCAGAGGTAGATCACCTTCCCACTCCATTCCCCTTTTAGCTCCCCATCCATCACTTTCACCACTCAATAAAACCTTGCACTCATCCTTCAAGCCTGTGTGTGATCTGATTCTTTCAGGATACTACTGGTAAGAGCTTGGGATACAGAAGACTGTCACACCAGCCCCCTACCCTTGTGATAAGGCAGAGGGTCCACTGAGCTGATTAACACACAAGCCATATGCAGATGGCAAAGCTAAAGGAGCCCAACGTAACACATGTCCACTTGGGCTTTGGGAGTCGCTGACACCCACCCCTAGATTCTACCATGGGGCTGAGAGCCCAAAACACTCTCCCTTGCCTCTGCACCTATCCATCTGCATGCTCCCTCTAGGGGGCTGAGCTGCAGGGTGACCAAACAATCAAGCCACACCCCTGTTTGGTGACTCCACACCCAAATGAGGGAACTTTCCCATTTCACTAGAGCCTCAGAATGTGAGCTTATTTGGAAATAGATTCTTTGCAGAATGAATTACCTAAGAATCATTCAATTTCAGTCATCATGGATCTAGGGTGGGTTTTAAGTCCAATGACAGGTGTCTTTATAAAGAAAGGAGAGGGATATTTTGATATACAGAGAGACACAGAGAAGGTTGTGTGAAGACAGAGGCACAGATTAGAGCAGTGCAGCCACAAGCCAAGGAACGTCTGGAGCTCCCAGAAGCTGGAACAATTAAGGATAAATCCTTCCTTTGGGTCTTCTGAGAAGGGTCTGATACCATTATTTCAGGCTCCCAGAAGTGCGAGAGAATAAATCTCTGATGCTTTAAGCCACCCAGGTTGTGGCAATGTGTCATGACAGCCCTAGGAAACTAATAAAATGCTCTTTCCTCCTGCTCACCAGATGTTTGAACAGAATCATAACTGATTTTTTTTTTGAGACAGAGTCTTGCTGTATTGCCATGCTAGAGTGTAGTGGTGTGATCTCAGCTCACTGCAACCTCTGCCTCCGGGGTTCAAGGGATTCTCTTCCCTCAGCCTCCCGAGTAGCTGGGATTACAGATGTGCACCACCACCTGTAGCTAATTATTGTGTTTTTAGTAGAGATGGGGTTTCACCATGCCGGCCAGGATGGTCTCCATTTCCTGATCTTGTAATCCACCTGCCTTAGCCTCCCAGAGTGCTGGGATTAGAGGCGTAAGCCACTGCATCCAGCTTCATAACTGAAATTTTATTGAGCACTTAATATATTCCTATTTCCAAGTTTCTTTTCTTTTTTTTTTAATTTTAAATAGAGACAGAGTCTTGCTCTGTCATCCAGACTGGAGTACAGTGGTGCAATGATAGCTCACTATAACCTCGAATTCCTGGACTCAAGTGATCTTCTCATCTCAGTGTCTCCAGTAGCTGGGACTGCAGGCATACATCACCATGCTCAGCTAACTTCTTAAATTTTTGTAGAGACATGGTCTCACCTTGTTGCCAAGGCTGGTCTTGACCTCTTGGGCTCAAGCCATTCTCCTGCCTCAGCCTCCACAAGTGCTGGGACTGCAGGCATGAACCGCCATGCCCAGCCTATTCCAACTTCTTTATATGTATGTCTAATTTGATCTTTAGTCTCTTAGAGGTAGCAGCCATTATTATCCAAATTTATGTAGATGAAGTAACTGAAGCTTACAGTGCTTACAAGATCATGCAGCTAAAGAGGAGAGTTAGGGTTCAGGCCCAAGTCTAGCAGATTCCATAGTCCAAACTGTCAATCATAATCACAACTGGCCACTATGTGATCCCCAATTTCTTGCACTTTGGGTTCCACTCAATGGTTCCTTAATGTTTTTCTGATCTACTCTAACATTTCAGGGGACTTCCACCAAGATGGCCTAATAGGAACACCTCCGGAGCACAGTTCCCAACAAGAGTGATGCAGAAGGTGAGTCATCTCTGCATTTCCAACAGAGGTACCAGGTTCATCTCAACGGGACTGGTTGGACAGTGGGTGTAGCCCAAGGGGGGAAAACCAAAGCACGGTTGGGCACTGCCTCACCTGTGAAGTTCAACAGGCCAGAGGGCACTCCCTCCTACCCAGTGGAGGCCATCGGGGACGTCCAGCCACTCCAGAGCTCCCGTTCCGATACTGTGCTTCTCCTGTGGTCTTTGCAGCCCACAGACCAGGAGATTCCCCCTTGCTGACAGGTGCTGTGGGTTTCTAGGGCAAATCTGGGCAGCCAATTCAGCTGGCACCACGAGTTCCCAGCACAAACACCAGCAGCCGTTTTGACTGGTGCTTGGAGTGCCTGCAAGACAGAGTTGCCCATACACCCGAGAGAAAGGGGGCTCGAGGTGGGGAGCCAGGTGATCTGGCTCCCAGGTACCAGGAGACCAGCAAACTGAATCCCACTGGCTTGGGATTTTCGAGGCCAGCATAGCTGTTTGAGCTCAACCCTAGACTGTTGAGCTCTGTTGGGGGAAGAGAGTCTGCCATTACCAAGGCAGCTCTAACCTTGCCTGTGTAAACAAAAGCCGTTTACACAGCAGCTCAACAATGCCTCTGCAGGCAGACTGAGACTAGAATCCCTCCTTGCTGAGCAGAGCATCTCTGAAAAAAGGCAGCAGCTTGTCAGGGACTTGTAAATAAAACCACACCTTCCTGAGACAAAGCACCTGGGAAAAGGAGCGGTTGTGAGTTCCACTGCAGCAAACTTAAATGTCCCTGCCCAGCAGCTCTGAAGGGAGCAATGGAGCTCCCAGCACAGCACTTGAGCTCTGACAAGGGACAGACTGCCTCCTCAAGCAGCTCCCTGACCCCTGTATATCCAAAGAGGCACCTCATACAGGAGAGTTCCAGCTGACATCTGTCAGGTACCCTTCTGGGATGAAGCTACCAGAGGAAGGAACAGGCAGCAATTCTTGCTGTTCTGCAACCCCTGCAGGTGATTCCCAGGCAAGCAGGGTCTGGAGTGGATCTCCAACAGTCCAGCAGCAGAGGGACCTGACTGTTAGAAGGAAAACTAAAAAACAGAAAGAAACAGCCTCAAACATCAACAAAAAGGACACCCACTCAGAGACCCCAACTGAAAGTCACCAACTTCAAAGACCAAAGGTAGATAAATCCACAAAGACAGGAATAAACCAGTGCAAAAGGGATGAAATCACCAAAAACCAGAATGCCTCTCCTCCTCCAAGGGATCACAACTCTTCACCAGCAGGGGAACAAAACTGGATGGAGAATGAGTTTGACAAATTCACAGAAGCAGGCTTCAGAAGCTGGGTAATCACAAACTTCTCTGAGCTAAAGGAACATGTTCTATCCCAATGCAAAGAACCTAAGAACCTTGAAAAAAGGTTAGATGAGATACTAACTCAATAACCAGTTTAAAGAAGAACATAAATGACTTGATGGAGCTGAAAAACACAGCACGAGAACTTCACGAAGGATACACAAGTTTCAATAGCCGAATTGATCAAGCAGAAGAAAGGATATCAGAGATTGAAGATCAACTCAATGAAATAAAACAAGAAGGCAAGATTAGAGAAAAAATAGTGAAAAGAAATGAACAAAGCCTCCACGAAACATGGGATTATGTGAAAAAACCTAATCTACGTTTGATGGGTGTACCTGAATGTGACGAAGAGAATGAATCCAAATTGGAAAACACTCTTCATCATATTATGCAGGAGAACTTCCCCAAGCTAGCAAAGCAGGCCACCATTCAAGTCCAGGAAATACAGAGAACACCACAAAGATATTCCTCAAGAAGAGCAACCCCAAAGCACATAATCCTCAGAATCACCAGGGTTGAAATGAAGGGAAAAATGCTTAGGGCAGCCAGAAAGAAAGGTTGAGTTACCCACAAAGGGAAGCCCATCAGACTCACAGCAGATTTCTCAGCAGAAACCCTACAAGTCAATAGAGAGTGGGGGCCAATATTCAACATCCTTAAAGAAAAGAACTTTAACCCAGAATTTCATATCCAGCCAAACTAAGCTTCATAAGCAAAGGAGAAATAAAATCCTTTACGGGCAACCAATTGCTGAGATGTTTTGTCGCCTTTTTCATGGTAGCATCTGCTTAGCTTTCTTCTGCTTCCGCACTCTCTTCCCCAGAGACATGGGTTACCTCCACAGTTTCACTTGTCACTTCTACCTCAAAATGTTGCCCTCCTTTCAGGGACTGGCTTTAAATCAGCATTGCCACCTTCTTCCTCCAGCCCTCCTCCCCGAGGTCCTGCAGCAACCTCACTCACGTGATCGCCCTTGCAAAGCCGCCTCTCATTCTAGATTTGCTCTGATTATAGAACTCTCTCTACCCTGTGAGGCTCATGGCCACATACCTCCACATCTGTGCTATTATGACAGATATATATCTGGTTTTCATCAATGATTCCCAGCTCTCAGCCCCAGTAGCCCTTGTTAGTTCCTAAGTGACTAGTATAATAAGAATATTTGTGTTAAAGTATTTAGATTTTTGGTTTTGGTTCCTAAAGTAGTTCCTGAAGGGTAAAGGTGGAAGA
The DNA here is from genome assembly GCF_049354715.1 of Callithrix jacchus. Classification (NCBI taxonomy): domain Eukaryota; kingdom Metazoa; phylum Chordata; class Mammalia; order Primates; family Cebidae; genus Callithrix; species Callithrix jacchus. The sequence continues at coordinate 26,935,956 of NC_133507.1, read as the reverse complement.
CAATCTTTGATTATTTACAAGTCCTTTCAAACACACCTGAGCTTATGTTAATGAGGCAATGTTTGGAAAGTCCCTGAAACCACTGGATGGGGGTTAGTTGCCAGAGGAAGCAGCCTTGTGCCCGAATGGTTTGAACTTTCAGCTTCACCCACCAACCTGCAGGGAAGGGGCAGGGCCGGTGGCTTCATCAACCATGCCTACATAATGAAGCCTCCTGAAACACCCAAAAAGACAGAGTTCAGAGAGTTTCCTGATGGCTGAACATGTGGAGGTTTCTGAAGGGTGGTGCTCCAGGGAAGGGCTAGAAGCTCTGTGCTCTTCCACACACCTAACCCTATATGTCACTTCGTCGGTATTCTTTGTAATATCCTTTAAAACATGAAAGGAAAATAAATTTCGAAACCCCAAAATCACTCAGCCAAAGGGGAAAGTCAAGCTGGAAACTGCTTAGGGTAAACCTGCCTCCCATTCTATTCCAAAAAAGGATAGCTACTAATGTCAGAGGCGTGTGAACTAGAGCAACTCCATCTCAAATAGGAACTAGGTGAAATGAGGCTGAGACCTACTGGGCTGTATTCCCAGATGTTAGTTAAGGCATCCTAAAGTCATAGGATGAGGTCGGCACAAAACACAGGTCCTAAAGACCTTCTGATAAAACAGTTTGCAGTAAAGAAGCCAGCTAAAACCCACCAAAATCAAGATGGCCACAAGAGTGACTTCTGGATGTCCTCACTGCTCCATTCCTACTGCTGCCATGACAGTTTACAAATGCCATGGCAACATGAACGTCAGGAAGTTACCCTACATGGTCTAGAAGAAGGAGGCATGAATAATCTACCCCTTGTTTAGTGTATATATAAGAAATGCTCATAAAAATGGGCAACCAGCAGCCCTCAGAGCTGTTCTGCCTATGGAGTAGCCATTCTTTCACTCATTTACTTTTTTAATAAACTTGCTTTCACTGTACTGTATGGACTCACCCTGAATTCCTTCTCGGGCAAGTTTCAACAACCCCCTCTTGAAGCCTTTTCCTGTAACACCAAGATTAAAAAATAAAAAGTTACAAACCTCTGTCACAATTTGTGGGCAAAGAACAGACAGAGGGCAAAGTCATCTCTCTGCTCACTGAGATAAATACATATCTGATTGTTTCCTTTGGAAGGCTAATCAGAAACTCAAAAGAATGAAACTGACCTGAAAGCCCTCCCCCGCCCCCCACTTTGGGTTGTCTTGCCTTTCTGGATTGAACCAATATACATCTTACATATATTAATGGATGTCTCATGTCTCCCTAAAATGTGTAAAACCAAACTTGCCCCAACCAAGTTTGGGCACATGGGGACCTCCTGAGGCTGTGTCACGGGCGTGTCCTTAACCTTCTTAAACTGATTGAGATTTCTCTCAGATTCTGTTTGGTTTATGATAATAAACTGGTTATAGAGTTTATGAACCACTCTACTAAATTAATCAAAAATAAGGAGGGGATCATGGGAATCCCAAGTCATAGTCAGTCAGAAGCACGGGTATAATAATCTGACACTTGCAACTGGCATTTGACATCTTGTGGGACTGAGTCCTCACCCTGTGGGATCTGATGCTATTTCCAGGTGGGCTATGTGAGAATTGAAGTAGAGAACACCTACATGGGCCAGGTGCGGTGGCTCATGCCTGTAATCCCAGCACTTTGGGAGGCCGAGGTGGTCGAATCACAAGGTCAGGAGTTGGAATCCAGCCTGGCCAACATGGTGAAACCCCATCTCTTCTAAAAATATAAAAATTAGCCCAGTGTGGTGGCAGGTGCCTGTAGTCCCAGCTACTCAGGAGGCTGAGGCAGGAGAATCGCTTGAACCTGGGAGGTGGAGGTTGCTATGAGCCGAGATCACACCACTGCACTCCAGCCCAGGTGACAGAGTGAGGCTCCGTCTCAAAGAAAAAAAAAGAGAGAATATCTAGGTGGTGTCTGCTGCAGCACTGCTTGCTTGCTTGGTGTGGGTGGGAAATGCCTTGCATCATTTGTGACTTCCTCCCTGGCCCTTGACATTTGGTCACAGAAGTCTTCTGTATGGATTGTCGTGGGATGAGAAAATAGAAAGAAAACACTGGGTTTGTTATTTCCACATTCCACCCCCACAGAGCTAGTGTATGAATCTTATTGTTGATTCCTCTTTCTCAATCTCTTTTCAAAGCTCTCCTCTTCTTTCCATCCTATTGTCAATGATTGAGTCAGGCTCTGTCTCTCACGTGGTTTGTTGCAATGGCCTCCGACCTTCATTGTCTCCATCTCCAGTCCGTGCTTCACACTGTTGCTCCTGCCATATATCCAAAACACATGCTGTTTCCCTGTGGAAAATCCCAAATGGGTCCTCGTGGTCTAGAGAGCAGGTCCAGGGGCTGCCCCTGCATTTTCTTACTCCTTCATAATTTTGTCTCAATGTGTAATACCTATGTAAACCAAAAACAAAATTCTAAGCATCCCCGACCACATGAATGGACCCCTCTCTTGTCAAGGGCATTCCAAAGCCAACTTGAAAAACTAGTTCAGGTCATGACAGGCAGGGTGGTCAGACATGCCTCATTATACCCTCCTCACCTGCATGATAAAACTCTAGATTCCATATCCCCTTATCTTAACACAGACATTCCTTAAGTTTTAGACAATAATAACTATTTCAACCAATTGCCAATCCGAAAATCTTCAAATCTACCTTTAACCTGGAAGCCCCTCCCCCATCCCTCTGCCCCCCTTTGAGTTGTCCCACCTTTCTGGACTGAACCAAAGTGCATCTTACATGTATTTGATTGGTGTCCCATGTCTTCCTAAAATGGAAATAAAACTAAGCTGTACCCCTGCCACCTTGGGCACATGTTCTCAGGATCTTCTGAGTGCTGTGTCATGGGCCATTGGGCACTCATATTTGGCTAGAATAAATCTCTTCAAATATTTTAGAGTTTGACTCTTTTCGTAGACACCTACTTTTACCTTATAGCTCTTAGCCCCACCTTCAATACTCCCTAGGGGAATTTGTCAATCTATTTGTCATTATTGCCTTTCTATCACATCAGCCTCCTGTTAAGCCAAGTTTAGCCTAAAGCTGCCTCCGTCCATATTTTAAGTTCAGCCTGAAGGTTTTTCTGTACAGATGTAGCCAACTGTTCAAACCACGTTCAAATAAGGCAACACCACGCTGTAACCAAGCCAGCTGTTTCTATACCTCAGTTTTTTTCTTCTGCATGTCACTTTCCTTTTTCTGTCCATAAATCTTCTACCACGTGGCTGCGCAGGAGTCTCAGAGCCTACTCTGGCTTGGGAAGCTGTCCGATTCATGAATCGTTCATTGCTCAGTTAAAGTCTTTTAAATTTAATTAGGCTGAAGTTTTTCTTTTATCACTTCTTTGACATTCTTTCCCTAATTGTTCCTCCTCATGAAATTATAATGTATGTATAGATATACATTACACAGATATACTATGTGTTTATGTTCTGTGACCCTTTGAAGGTCACAAACCCTGTCATATCTAATATCATTTTGTACCCCCAAAAAACAGTTTTCGGCCAGGTGTGGTGGCTCATGCCTATAATCCCAACATACTGGGAGGCCAGAAGGAGGGCATCACTTGAGGCCAGGAGTTTGAGACCAGCCCAAACAGCATAGCAAGACCTCCACCTCTACAAGAAATTTTTTAAAACTTAGTGGGGTGTCGTGGCACATGCCTGTAGTCCCAGATACTTGGGAGGCTGAGGTGGGAGGATTTCCTGAGTACAGGAAGTCGAGGCTGCAGAGAGTTGAGATTGCACCACTGTACTCCAGCCTGGGTGACAAAGTGAGAGTCTCTCTCAAAGAAAAAAAAAATAGTTTTACAGCCTTGAAGGCGGTATCACTCCCTGCCCCCATATCTGCCATTGAGAATTCACATCCTAGAGAAAGAATGAACTTTGGAATCAGAACCAGACTCCAATTTCTGCTCTGAGATGTGTAAGCTGTGTGACATGTGATATGAAAAAGTTGTTCAGTGTTCTCTCTTATCTTCAGAGTTCCCCATGCTGGGAGCCGAGACCTTCGGTGAGACCGCATTACAGCACAACTTTCCTTCTGCCCAATCCTGCCTTCCTTCCTTTCCCATCGACAGATGTTGATGCCAGGGTCACTCCCTGATAAACTTCCTGTGCATTGATCTCCGGCTCAGAGATCAACAGCCTTTCACAGTGCCCTGTTTGTCACAGGGTGAACCCCAACACTGCAGTTCAGCCTGGGATCCCATGTGGGTTCTTGGCTTTGCGCAGGAAAGAATTCAAGAGCGAGCTGACAGAGTAAAGTGAAAGCGATTTATTAAGAAAGCAAAGGAATAAAAGGGTGGACACCCCACAGGCCGAGCGGCAGCATGGGCTGCTGGACGGGGCATACTTATGGTTATTTATTGATTATATGCTGTATGCGGGGTGGATTATTCATTCAGGAAAGAGGTGAGGAGTTTCCGGAACTGAGGGTTTCTCCCCTTTTTAGACTATATATGGTAACTTCCAGACATTGCCATGAGCTTTGTAAACTGTCATGAGCTGGTGGGAGTATCTTTTAGTATGCTGATGCATTATAATTAGCATTAAATGAGCAGTGAGGATGAGCAGAGGTCACTTTCACTGCCATCTTGGTTTTGAAGGGCTCTGGCTGACTTCTTAACCACATCCTCTTTTATCAGCCAGGTCTTTGTGAACTGAAGCATGTGATACCGGTCCTACTGAACTCCTGTCCCATCCTGTGACAACTAATGCTTCACCTCCTGGGAATGCAGCCGAGCAAGTCTCAGCCTCATTTTACTCAGTCCCTGTTCACGATGAAGCTGCTCTCGTTCAAACACCTCTGACGTGTTTACTACTGCCTGGCACGGAGGTAGGGCTCCATAAATGTGAATTGTCTCCCTCCTGCTTCTGACCAAGCTTCCTGGGTTGCGACTTACACTGCTTGTTGGTACACATTCTGGACACTTTCCTCTGCTCAAAAGTCACCTTTGTGAAGCCTTTTCTGACTGATCACTTTCCCAGGAGTGGAGAGTAACTACTTCCTTGACGCCCCGTAGCACTTCCTATTTGCCTCAGTTAACACTTCACTGTACTGGCGCAGTGCAGACATGGAATGATCTCTGTGTTGAACAGGAAGTTCTGCCCGTCTAGCAGGACAATTTTCTGTTGTCAGAAGCTGGGTCCACCCACCTGGTGCCCATCCCAGGACAATGAATATGTATCATTTCTGGATTCCTGTTCCTGCCCGACTTTGTTTATTATGTCCCCAAACACCTACTTACGTAAGCAGGGCAAGGTTCCAATTTTATTAGAAGCTATTCCATGGAAGGCTTTGAACGCCAAGAGTGTATACCTAGTTGGCGACCAACGCTTTTTGGCATCAAGATAAAATAGAAATTTCTCCTAAGGGAGCCTAATAAAGAGGACTTGCTGTGGCATGATGAAAAACATTTTTGTTTCAGTTTTCTACTGCTATATAAGAAACTGCTCCAAAGCTTCGTGGCAAAGACAAAAATTTGTTATTAGTATTGATGGTTCTGAGGGTCGATAGGCTTACCTAGGTGGTTCTCACTTGGGATCTTCCGTAAGGTGGTGGTCAGATGCCAGCTGAAGCTGACCATTCACTTGAATGTCTGATACCTGGGCTGGAACAACTGAAGAATCTGGGAGGTTGATCAGACACTCTCAACGCAGACCCTCCATTTGAATAACTTGAACTCCTCACAACAGGCCAGCAGGTTTTCCCCAAGGAAGCATATCAAGAGAGTCAGATGGAAGCTGCGAAGCTTTGTAGGATATAGGCTTGGAAGTCTCACAGAACCACTGCAACCACATTCTGTTAATCAAAGCAGTCACAGGCAAACCCAATCTCAAACAAGTAGAGGAACAGAACACATCTCTCAATGGAGAAATTGCTTGTACAGGGAAGCACTTCGGGAGGCTGAGGCAGGTGGATCACTTAAGGTCAGGAGTTCGAGACCAGCCTGTCTAACATGGCGAAACCCCGACTCTTAAAAATACAAAAATCAGTTGGGTGTGTCTGTAATTTCACCTGCGTTGGGGGGCAAAGGCATCTCTTGAACCTGGGAGGTGGAGATTGCAGTGAGCTGAGCTCGTGCCACTGCACTCCAGCTTGGGTGACAGAGTAAGTCTGTCTCAAAAAATAAAAAAATTTGGTTAATAAAATGTAAGATGAACAATTACATTTTTAAAAGAAATATTAGGGATGGATGCAGCAAACCACCACAGCATGTGTGTACCTATGTAACAATCCTGCATGATCTGCACATGTACCCCAGAACTTAAAGTATAATTTAAAAAAAAGAAAGGCAATATTTCCCCAAATAGAAAACATTTTAAAAAATTAAAAATAAAAAAATGAAGTATCTTGGAATAGCTGGAAGAACATTTTCATTATTCATGAGGACTTTCCTCCTTTTCTGTGTTTCACATAAAATGGCCTTTATTATTTCAATGTTAATTATAAAAACAACACGAGCTTAGGACTTATACAATATAGGCATCCATAAGACACAACCATCAAACCAGAACAAATCCTCCACAATCTCACTAGCCAGTCATATGGTTTGGATTTGTGTCTCTGCCAAAACTCATGTTGGAAGAGAAATGTAATCCCCAGTGCTGGAGGTGGGGCCTGTTGAGGGGTGTTTGGGTCATGGGTCATGGATTGGTCCTCTCCTTGCAATAGTGAGTACCTGCAAGCTCTGGTTCTTTAAAAGTGTGGCACCTTTCCCCCAATCTTTCTTGCTCCTGCCACATTAGACAACTGTTCCCTCTTCACCTTCTGCCACGATTGGAAGCTTCCTGAGGCCTCCCCAGAAGCAAATGCCAGCACTCCGCTTCTTGTACAGCCTGCAAGACCTTATGCCAATTAAACCTCCCTCCTTATAAATGACCCAGCGTCAGGCATTTCTTTATAGCAATGCAAGAATGCCTAATAAAGCCAGTGATAGTGTTTTGGGGGGGCTTGAACTTTTAAAGTATATTTACATATTGTTGTAAATACTTTGTGCTCTGTTTTCACTCAACGTATTATGGATATTTTCCTATCATAGTAAATACGGTTCTTCAATTTCCATTTTAATGGCACATATTACTCTATTGCCTGAGCTATTATTTACTTTAGTTTTTGGTGTTCTCAAGTTTTTGGGGTTTTTTTTTTTTTGCTATTATAAACTATGCTGTCATAAACATCCTAGTATTTAAAATCTATGTGAGAAATGAGTTATTTCCTTAGACTAACTTTCAATCTGAATTACTGGATTACCAGAAGGTATGTTGTTAAGCCTTTAGATATATATTGTCAAATTTCCTTCCAGAAAGTTACACCAGTTCACTTATCTGCCAGAAAGTTATATATGAGAGTGCCCGCATTCCAGCACCATGTCCAACAGAGCGCTAGCGGTCTTTATCCCTTCTCACAAAAACATCTTTTAGTTGGGGTCCATCCAAAGGGGTAAAATATATAATTTTCAAAATTTGCTTTTTTAAAACTAATAACTCTAGCCATTTTTTCATTTGCTCATTGGCCATTTGTACTTCTTTTTATAAAATGTTTGGTTACTTATTCTGCCAATTTTTCTCCAGTGGGGTTTTTGACTTCTTTTAAAACATGAATTTAAGGCAAATATTTTTGCCTAGTTTGTCAAAATCATGAAGAGTTAAAAATATGTAAATTTTATTATGAAAATTTTCAAACATATACACAAGTAGAGAATGGTATATCAACCCCCCATATACCCATCAACCCATTATTTCACAATTATCGACTTGTGGCTAATCAATCTTGTTTTTTATCTGTCTTCTTTCCTCATTCTCTCCTCACATTATCTTATTTTTCTTTCTAAGATAGGGTCTTGCTCTGTTGCCCAGGCTGGAGTGCAGTGATGTGACCTCTGCTCCTTGCAACCTCTGCTTCCTGGGCTCAAGCAATCCTCCAATCTCAGCCTCCCAAGTAGCCAGGACTACAGGCAAGCAGCACCATGCCTGGCTGACTTTAGTAATTTTTGTAGATTTGGGGTTTTGCCGTGTTGCCCAGGATGGTCTGAAACTCCTGGGCTCCAGCGATCTGCCTGCCTCGGCCTCCCAAAGTGCTGGGATTACAGGCATGAACCAGAGAGCCAGGCAGATGATTTTTTTTTTTAAAAGCAAATCCTCAGCATTATGTCATCTCACCTGTAAACACTTTAGTATAGAAAATATTTAAAACTTATGTTATCAGTTTTTTGTTTTCTTAGACAAGGTCTCACTCTGTCGCCCAGGCCAGAGTGCAGTGGTGCAATCATGGCTTACTGCAGCTTACTGGGTTCAAGCGATTTCTCCGCCTCAGCCTCCTGAGTAGCTCGGACCATAGGTGTGCACCACCACACCCAGCTACTTTTTAAAATTTATTTTTGTAGAGATGGAATCTCATTATATTTGAACTTCTGGGCTCAAGTGATCCTCCCGCCTTGGCCTCCCAGAGTGCTGGGATTACAGGCATGAGCCACCACCTTCAGAACCTAGGAATTTTTATTTAAATTGGTTTCACTAAAAATATATCTTTCACTTTTTAATTCATCAGAACTGATTTTTTCCAAATATTTAGCTAACTGAATATGTTAATGTATCCTCACAGATTGGAAGGATCAACTTCATCCTCTGCAAAATACTTACACACTGCTAGGTCATGTCGATGTCTCTCTCCGGTCTCATGCTGGCATCACTATTTTTTGGAACATGCATTTAATATTTGTTATTAAAATTTTCCAGGAATAATCATTCATGTATATTGGGTTAATGTGCAACTATCCAAAATTCTAAAAAAGAATCTTAAAATTGATGCCATGATATTGTTCATCATCATCTTAAAATTAGATTTGCAAACTCAGCATATAAGAGGCTGTTCCTTCCCACTTTCCATTTAAAAAATTACTTGTTAAGTAAAAATTTACTTATCAGTTATACCCAGTCTATTCCATCTTTGCATAGTTTTTAAGTGTTTAGAAATGAGCAGAAATTTAATTCCAGTCGATTGACAAATGTGTTTTGCGTTCCCATTATGTACTAGGACCTGATGTTCGGTGCTGACTACGCAGGGATAAACAGGTGGGCACCGAGCCTATCAGGCACTTTACCAACTTGAAATTCTGTCATCAATTTCAGGGACTCTGGACCCCCTGTTAAGAATCTATGAATAGGAGATAGGATAAGACTAGTCAGAAATGCAGGTTTGAGGACATTATTACCCATGGAATGACCCTGGTTATAGCAACGGTGAAAACACCTTTTTGCGGTGGCCGGGGTTTTGTTTCTTTCAGTCCTTATCTCTGCAGTGCCTTCTCAGCGGTTTGTGGATCTCAGCTCTCCCCGGCTGGGTTCCAGTGACCTCATTTACAACACTTTGGATAATGCCTTCAGACTGAAAAAGATTCTGGGAAAAGATATTTTGTCTCCAAAAGTGTTTAGTTGAATGGCAGGCCTCTTACCCCAATTAATGCCAGCATAGAACTGGAATAACCTCAAAGTATCATTATATCTTATTTTAAAAATTAGAAGCTTTTCATTTTTTTCACATTTCAGATTTGTTAGTTTACTAGTTATCTCCTTAAAAAATAATTTCCCATCTGTAGTCAGTCATCCTTAAATATTTTTCCGTGGAGGAGCAAGCAGGATTTAGGCATAGTTCCACTACTGACCAACACAGCATGCATTGTCCTTATCGAGAAAGCAGCTAAGAACAATGTCAGATCTTTGCTTCTGATTCCTGAATCAACAAATAAACCCAACTACAACGACATACAAAGACTTGGTTTTTTCACATAAGAAGCCTAGACAAATGCAGGCCAGATCTGGGCAGCTATGAAACCATGTCATGAAGGAACTGGGCTATCTTTCTGTACCACCATGTTCAGCTGTGAAATTTACCCTCATGCTTGCAAGATGGCTGCTTTTGCTCAAAAAACAATGCCTGCAACCCAAGAAGGAACATAAAGAAAGGGTGAAGGGAAACCTTGCAGCTGAGCCTGGCTCTGTTAAAAGTCTCTGCAGAAGATCCTCCAATATTCTGCATTTAGGGCCGATTGGACAGAATCCTTTCACGGGCCATCCTGACAGCAAAGGAGGCTGAGTGACTGTGCGACTTAACTGGGTACATTGTCACCAGAACACAATGTGAGCTCTTTTGGTAAGAAATACAGAGAGAATGTCACAGTTCCTTGGCTAGAGGACGCAGGGTGATACTGGCATTGGCTCTGGACCACTTTGTGTTTTCTTCAAAGCCCATAACTCCAGTAACACTGCCCAAAACAGAAGGAACAAGCTTGGTCTCTTGTATGCATTCACTAAATCACTCATTCATTCTTTGACATGTATTTTATTATTATTTTTGAGACAGGGACTCAGTCTGTCACCAAGGCTGGAGTACAGTGGCATGATGACACCTCACTGCGGCCTCGATCTCCTGGGCTCAAGTGATCCTCCAACCTCAGCCTCTGAAGTGACTAAGACTACAGGAGTGCACCGCAACACCTAGTTGATTTCTTTTTGTATTTATTATAGAGACAGGGTTTCACCATGTTGCCCAGGCTGGTGTCAAACTGCTGAGCTCGAGCAATCTGCTTGCCTCAGCCTCCCAAAGTGCTGGAATTACAGGTGTGAGCCCCTGTACCTGCCCTCTCATTCTTTAATTTAGCAACTAATTAACATTTACTGAGCATCTTCTCTATGCCAGTCATGGGGGAAACAATGTGAATAAAATAGACATGATCCCTGATTTCACTGAGTACCCAGTCCTAAGTTTTTTAAAAAATGTAAAATGGGGCAGCATATCTTAGATTCCATACAGACAACAAGATTCTGTTTTTAAGCAAGAGTATCCTTCTCTTACGGTCCAAAGTTTGTTCTACTTTTACAAATGAAAGTGGTCTTGAGCAACTCCATATCCAGCTGACTGGTGTGGAAGCCAAAATCCAGTGTGTAAAGGGCCAATATTAAGTAATAGAGAGCAGGTGTTTAGTTATGTGGAATATTCCTTAGTTCGTCAATCCTGGCTGGCTTGGCAGGATATATAGTTACTCTAAGAGACAGATCATACAATGCACTTGTTGAGGGCAGGAGGAGCTGTGCATTAGCCACCTGTACATTACCAAGTCAACTCAGTGACCGACTCATGGTAAGCACCTAGCAGAGTGAATGTCTGCTGACCTGAACTCAAAGTTAGACTTTTCTCTACTACGATGATCAGAATAACAGAGAAATTATTTAAGGCTGGGGTCCCCAAACCCCAGGCCGTGGACCTGTATTGGTAGGTGGCCTGTTAGGAACGGGGCTGCACAGCAGGATGTGGGCAGCTGGTGGGTGTGCATTACTGTCTGAGTTCCGCCTCCTGGCAAATCAGCGGCAGCATTCGCTTCTCATAGGAGCACAAACCCTACTGTGAATTGTGCATGTGGAAGATCTAAGTTGCGAGCTCCTTCTGAGAATCGAACTAGGATTTTCATGGAAAAATTGTCTTCCATGAAACCAGTCCCTGTGCCTCAGCCTGGTTTGGCTCAAAATGGTTGGGGACTGCTGCTTTAAGGTCAAAGTGGACAGCTGGTAAGCGCATCTTCACATTTTATAAGGCAAATGCACTCTTTCCGTGCTGTATAAGTTTCCCAACCAATATGACAAGGCACACTGACACATTTGTCGTCAGGAATGTTGGATGTTAGAGACGTGCTGAGACATGTCACCTCTTATTCCCCGGGCAGCACATCTCATGTCAGTGGGCCACACAAACTCTACCACGGCCGATATGTGGCAGGAGATAAGGGCTTGGTAGCTCCAATCTATGGCATATAATCTTAGGGTCCCAAGTGAATATTCACACAAACCTGAACCAACCTATTTTCCTGGGGAATAAGTGCTCTTGCAGCCCACCTCTGTGTAGCCTCCTAATAGGATGCAAAGGAAAGCCAGACTTTTATTTATTTGCTTATTTATTTATATTATACTGAATCATACTTCACAAATCCTTTGTGGAATGAGTTCAGGTATAAATAAACACATATCTAGTTTTTATTTTTTTCTGACAATGCTAACACTGCTGCCAGACTATCTGAAATACAAAGGCTGTCTTTTCCACCAGCAGCACAGAAGACAAGTGCTTGAGACTCTCATCAATCCCCGCTTTCATGAATTAAGGGCTATTCAACTCTTATCAAAGGACAGGTGAGAGGAGTGGTATCTGAGAAAGATGGACTGAGGGGGCTCTTAGACACCCTTTCATCTCAGTTCCCAAAGTTCTATTCTTGTTCTGAATTAGATTAGGGACTAATGCACTCAACTATACCTTAGCTCCCCATAGAAATATCACCACTGAACCAGGACACAAGACTGTTTTCTTAGCTTTTATGAGGACTTGATTTTTTTAAAAGGCACATAAAAACTGTTTTGAATCTTCTGCTGATGTCCTAGACTGTAAGGGACTTGAAAGCAGGGACAGTCTTACTCACGTTGGTAGCATAGCACCTAACACAGTGGGTGCTGTGAGCACAAAAACATTACTTACATAAATATTGAATACAACAAAGTTACCAAAATATACCAAGGTGTAGCCAATTATAAAATTTTTTCATTTTTTTAATGTAGTTTTGAGACAGTCTTACTCTGTCTCCCAGGCTGGAGGGCAGTGGCACAATCTTGGCTCACTGCAAACTCTGACTCCTGGCTTCAAGTGATTCTCATGCCTCAGCTTCCTGAGTAGCTGGGATTACAGGTGTGTGCCACCATGCCTGGCTAATTTTTGTATTTTTAGTAGAGATGGGGGTTTTACCATGTTGACCAGGCTGGTCTTGAACCTCTGACCTCAAGTGATCCGTCCAATCAGCCTCCCAAAGTGGTGGGATTACAGGTGTGAGCTACTGTGCCCAGCTGTATAAAGCATTTTTTTTTCTTTTAAGAAAATGCAAACCTGCAAAACTAAAATTTGGCTTTATGTGAATAGTTTCACCAAGTGTGAAAACCTTCGAAACAGACTTTATGCCATCTGAACAGGCTTTGTTACCAGGTTTTTACAAATCAAGCTTCAATAGTTCAAAAACAACTAAAATGGTTTCAGTGAAGCAATGGCCTTTTAAAACCCAGGTCCTAGCTGGGCAAGGTGCCGTGTGCTGGTAGTCCTAGCTACTTGGGAGGAAGGCCAGAGGGTCATTTGAGCCTGGGAGTTGGGAGCCCAGCCTGCACAATACAGGGAGACCCTGTCTCTTAAAAAAATAATACAAGCGAGGTCCTGAAGGTTACTGAAATCAGTATGGGCAATTCATTTAGATGAGGCTGCTCAAAATACTCCTTCTGTAGAAAGCCACAACGAAAGGTAAAATTCTCAGGACATGTTTGAGTTAAAACAGACCCAGCGTAGGGATTGTGCCAACCTCCCAGTCTCCAGCTGCCCTGCTGGCAGTCTGGGAAGGGTATCTCCTGTCAGTTCCTGAAGGGGAATTCAGCTGCCAAATCAGGCGGGAAAAAGGAAGTATAGAAGGCTCTGTGGAAATTGGCACCAGAGCACAGTTTCAAGGTACTGAGAGTTATATTTTAAAAATCATGTAAAGGTGGCTGCCAAGATTCCAGTGGATTTAAAGCAGTGTAAGAAATCGTTCATGATTAAGGCCACTTAAAAATCCTAGACCCAAAGCAATTCTAGAGACACAAACACTGTAGAGGATACCTAGTATCTAGTTACTACTGGCAAATCTGCCACACGTGGGACAGAAATGACAACCTCTACATGGTGTGTTGCTAAATACAGTACCGTTCTGTTCTAACAGCTGACTTACAGATACAGAAATACACTAAGGGTAAAAGCATGCCCTCAGAAAGGCTACACTGTTGCTACCTATGCAGAAACAGCGTCTCCTAATAGGAAACACGCTGCCGAGCGCTCCATCCCACAACCCCGTACCCCTGACGGCGCTGAGAGCTTTTGGTATTGAGCCAGTTCAGAAAGCAGCACACACGAGAGCCAAATATTTGGGGTATATTCCAACTCTTGTCCACCCTTAGTTTTCTTTTCAGCAGATTCCCAAGTACCTCCACCCACCGCAGAAACTTGGGTTTGGGGGAGGGAATCCCCGCGGGGGCAGGGAAGCGGTCCACCCCGGGACACCTGCACCCCCTCCCCGGTCCCCTCTGCGGCTCGGCCCAGCTGTCCGGGTGCAGCGCCCCATTGTCGGCGCCCCGCTACTCCGGGTCCCGGAGCCCCTGGAAGCCCCCGTCGGCCGTGGGTCGAGACATGCTTCCCGGGCCGGGGAAGGTGCCCGCGCCCTTGTCCGTGGAGCCCCGCCCCGATGCCCGGCCCTGCGCCGCGTCCCGGCGGGGGCGCTGCCGCGCGGTAACCCGGAAGTGGCGGCGGCGGCGGGCGTGCGGGAGCGGGAACGGTAGCGGGGGGCGGCGCGCTCGAGCCGGCCATGGCAGCCGCCGCCGGCTTTGTGTGCCGCGCGCGGGCCCCGGCCGCCCGCGCTTCGCCTGGGCTCCGGGGCCGCCGCTGACCCGCCCGAGCTCCGAGCGCCGCGCCCGCCGGGCCGGCCCCGCCTCCTGCCCTCCTCCGCCTCCGCCTCCTCCGGCCGCCGGGCGGGCGGGCTGCAGCCGCCCTCCGCGCTCGCCAGCCCGCTCCCTTGCCGCGCGCCCGCGCTCCGTCCTCCCGGGCCAGCCAGCCAGCCAGCCGGGCCGGCGGCGGGCACCAGGCCGTCCCGATGCCCGAGCCAGGCCCCAGGATGAACGGCTTCTCGCTGGGCGAGCTGTGCTGGCTCTTCTGCTGCCCGCCCTGCCCGAGCCGCATCGCAGCCAAGCTGGCCTTCCTGCCTCCCGAGCCCACCTACACGGTGCTGGCGCCCGAGCAGCGCGGCCCCGGCGCGCCCGCCCCGGCCCCGGCCCCGGCCGCAGCAGCCGCCAACGCCGCGGCCCAGCCCGCACCGCAGCAGCCCGAGGAGGGCGCGGGCGCGGGGCCCGGCGCGTGTAGCCTGCACCTCAGCGAGCGCGCCGACTGGCAGTACTCGCAGCGCGAGCTGGACGCCGTCGAGGTCTTCTTCTCGCGCACGGCCCGGGACAACCGGCTCGGCTGCATGTTCGTGCGCTGCGCGCCCTCCAGCCGCTACACGCTGCTCTTCTCGCACGGCAACGCCGTGGACCTGGGCCAGATGTGCAGCTTCTACATCGGCCTCGGCTCCCGCATCAACTGCAACATCTTCTCCTACGACTACTCGGGCTACGGCGTCAGCTCGGGCAAACCCTCCGAGAAGAACCTCTACGCCGACATCGACGCCGCGTGGCAGGCGCTGCGCACCCGGTGAGCCTGCTGGGGTCGCCGGGCATGGCTTCCTGTGGGGGGGCGGGGTGAGGCCTCTTGGGGTCCCTGGGGTGGCCTGCCAAGGGAGGGGCCCCTCCTCCGGGGCTGTGGGCCAGCGGACGGCCCCCTGGCCGCCGTGAATTCGCGTTTCTTGTCCCTCCGTGGCCTGCTCCCACCCTCTCCAAAAACCGCGCCAGCCTTCAGGTTCCTGCAGAGCTCAGACTCAGAGGGTTGTGCCTGCTTTGGCTCGCCTGGCCTGGGTGCCGCTGGTCCACCAGCTGGGTCTTTTGTGGCTCCGGTCACCGCCAGTGGCAGCGTTTGGGTGCTTAAGTACCGGGCGGAAAAAACAACTTTGTTCGTGTTTCGTTTGTACCAGCTGAAGTGACCTTGGGCAAGGCACATGGGTTTCTAGACCTCAGTTTCCTTCCCTGTAAAGTCAGAAGGCGAGACAGGATGGCCTCTGAAAGACTTTCTGGTTGTAAAGTGCGGGCAGAACAATGTCCGGGCAACCTTGGGGGCAGCTGGAGGGGCGGGTGGAGCCGGGACTTTGCCTCTTGGTGGAGCAGAGTAGTGGCACTGTGGGGCAGGAAGTTAGCTGGTAGCTGTGGGCTTGGCACACGGCCTCCATAACAGCCCAGGATAAGTTCGAATCTGGGAAATCTCTGACCTTGAATTAGCATTCACAGAAGGACTGGGAAGTGTTTAGAGTGGGCCTTCTGTGAGCCAGGCACAAACTGGGGACATGGTTTAGTGGTTAGATCTGGTTGTTTTATAACAAGCAAGCCAAAAGTCTGACTTTTATTCGCAATTAGACAAAAGTCTGGTAAGTGGGCAGGCAGGGACCTGTTTGTGCTCCAGTTTGGGTATATGTGACCTTTCCAACCTGCCTTATAGCAGTGATAGTGAAAATGCCTGAGGTCATGTCTATAATGAGATTTGATTTCTTCGGATGAAAGAGTCCCCAGAATAAGTACGCCGGGCGTTACTGTCACCATGGACCCTTCTGTAGTTTTTATCTAAAACCTGTTTGCTTGGCTTCTGCATATCATCAACATTTATGATTTGTTTTTCATTCGTATTCATGCTGTTCCTAAGTGACTCCTTGCTTGTCTGGGAAGATGGCCTGTCCAACTGGGAAGTACTTAGTATTTTCGCTGTTGCATGTTTATGCTTTCCTGAAGTCTGGAAGGGGATGCCCTCACTGGGATTATAGCTTTTCGAAAGTGGCTTAGGCAAATGAGACTGTATCACCTGCAGATACATTGGGTCAGAGTCTGTAAGGAGGAGTTAAAAGCCACCTGTTCCAGTAAAGGGTTTCAAAAGCATGTGTCACACACAGTCAGTAGCTTGCTAGAATTTGCTGTTGGCAAAGGTATTAAAAATAAGGTTGGCATTAGATCTTTAAAAACTGAAACATGAAAATCCTGCTGTGGTAGATTTTTTAATTTAAGAATTTCCCTAAAACGTTGTTCCTGTGTGTGCATGTTTGCATTACAATGAAAGCCTTTCACGTGGCTGACCCTTTGCCCCAAATATGCAGGTGTGTCTGTGTTACAGCATATGTGGAGTGTAGTTATTTCCTGGAGACTTTTTTTTCTTTCCTGGTTATATTTAGTGAAATAAGGGTCATTGTTTTGGATAATGTTGATTTATCTGGGCGTTGTTTTGGATAATTTTGAATTATCTGATGGTATGTGTAAAGATTGCCCAAGGTCTTTTAAATGTTATACCAGAACTCTTATCTAAGTTAATTTATTCAACTGTAAAATAGGTTAGAATTTAAAGGCTGCATGGGAATCTTAGAATTTGAAGGAACCTTACAAATCCTCATGTCTTGTGCTTTTCAAACTGTTTGGACTGTAACCTCACAGTAAGAAGCACGTTTTACATTTGATCAAGCACATATACACATCTGTATCTACACACCTGACACTGCTTCACAAAACAGTCAGTTTTCTGTGGGCAATACACTTAGCAGAATATGTTGTTTTATTTCACTTTTATAAAAAAGAAGAAAGAATGATGGTTGTGAATTGCTAAATTTATTTCCCAACTCATGCATGGACACTGCTTACATTCAGTCTGGCGGCAAATCAGTGGTCGGTCTGTTGAACCACCACTTTAGTACTCTTGCCACGGGACTGTTGCCACAGTCGTCATATTTATGAGATTCTTCAAGAATTGCATTTGTGTGTCTTGTTATTCTGCTGACATAGGAGTTACCTACTTCTGAAGCCAATCAGCCCCTCCACCACCTTCCTTTTCGTCTTTCCTCTCTGGCTGTTAGTGTGGCTCTTCTGCCCTTGCTTGCCCAGAACATACCCTATTCTCTGCTCCTTTACAGCTTCATTCAGGCCAGTGCCATGGCAGGAATGCCTTCCACCCCATGTACCCATTCTTCTGTTACTGGGTCAGACTGTTTTCCACCCGCCATCCCCATGTCTTCTTTGGGAATCTTTATCTTTCTTTCCCTCCTAGTTAACCGCACTCCCCAGGACACTGACTGGAGAGTTTGCCTTGTTCTGAGTCATGTCTATGTCTGTGCTTAGACTGTTTCCGCAGGAGGACTGTAAGGTGCAGTGCCCTGCAGCCCCCAAGCCCCATACTCAAGACCTTGCCCCACCATTCTGCTCACACCTAGCCTTTTTTATCTGCCCTTCTCCTGCGCTGGGAACACTGGATCCTGACTGGATTAGGAGACCCTTTGTGTTCCCCATGTACCTGTACTCAGCCCCTTTGCTTGAGTTATCGTAGTGTGGCTATATCTGTTATTTAACTGTATCTCCACTAAACTGAAAGATCTCTGAGGGCAGGGACATTCTGTCTTCTTTATTCCTGACAGTTGGCAAAGTGGCTTAGATAATTCGCACTCACTGGTATTTGTTGAAAGAATTGCACATAATGGGTGCCCCACAGATAAGTGGGGTAAATTTAATGTTTTCTAAGTTGGACTTTTACAAGGATTTGGGTATTTTATCTTCAGGATTTAATATCCATAGGTACAGCCATAGACAAAAAAAGTGCCAGTTGTATTGGTTTCAGGCCTGGTCCATTTGTATTCATTGTGTTGGTGTTCTTATGACGTTGAAATGTCTGCATTGGACAGAAGAGCAATACTAACCCATCGTTTGTATGACTCTGCCTCTTTTATCTGTTACCTATCTGTGCCAGCCCATGCCCGTGATAGATTGAGCTGCCCAGCCCTTGACACAGATGTAAACACTGCCAGTGTGCAGACCCCTCATGCATGGATAAAGACAGTGAATCCCCCCAGATGATGAGTATTAAGGTGGGCATGTGATCCAGAGTAAGCGTTTCAGGAGGAAGTAGATTTGGTAAGAAAGGCGGTTTTTGTCACTTGGCCAATATAGATGATCATTTTAAACATTTGAAAAGTTCCTGAAACTTGTATGAGTTTGAAGGAGCGAGAAAGAGTGGCATGACCAATGAGAGCTCACTGAGCAGCATGGACAGCCCCAAGATCAAGACTTGTCTTATGTTTGTGTTACTGATAAGTAATATAAGTGTGTTGTGAATACAAGTAATTGAGGGAATGAATTGAAATCACTTAGACGTATCTGTGGAAAGGACACTGAAAATCAGGGACACCTTATTGGAGCGTATTGTCACTTGAGTCGGAGAGGTAAAGTGATTAATCGGTGCAGGAGAGAGGCTGCCTGTTGGTTAAGGTGGGCGTAGGCAGATTCAGCCTCCTCAACACACATCCTTCCAGGGAAATCCTCTTAGGGCCAAGCAGTTTAGACTGTGTGTGCACAAGTGGCACCGTGACTCAAGAGACAGTGAATCAGACTGATTTGAAACTATAAACCCAAACAAGCAAATAGCCCAAGAATGAGGTGTAAAGGAGGCAGAGGATTTTAGCTGAAATATTTTAATCCAGAGAAACAGGAGAGTGGGACATTTGTAATTCAGTTTGTTATCTGTGTCTGCTGATGCTATCCACAGAAGTCTCTTCCATCCTTCTTTCTGATGCTGGTGACAAAAGCTGTGGACGAGAGAGGCATTTGGTAATGTAGGCAGAGAAACGTTGACACAGTCAGAGAAAGCAGATGCAGAGGGAAGAAGATAACTAAGACTTTTCAGTGCCTTAAGTATAAAAGGCAAATTACAAAAGACTTAATATTTCATTTATTCCTTCATTTGACCAGTAAACCATTAACCATTAAACATAGGCTAGGTGTGGTGGCTCATACCTGTAATCCCAGCAATTTGGGAGGCTTAGGCGGGAGGATCACTTGAGCCCAGGAGTTCAAGACCAGCCTGGATGACATAGTTGAGACCTCCATCTCTACAAAAAAAATATTAAAAGTAGCCGGGTGTGGTGGTGTGTGCGTGTAGTTCCAGCTACTCGGGAGTCTAAGGTGGGAGGATAGCCCGAGCCCCAGAGTGTGAGGCTACAATGATCCATGATTGCACCACTGCACTCCAGCCTGGGCGACGGAGTGAGATTCTGTCTCAAAAAACAATATGAGCAAAAAACCCCAAACTATTAAACACACATTGATTTATGCTCCACTTGTGCCAGACCCGGTACTACATACTCTTGAAGTATCGTTAATCCCAAACTGCTTTTTTTTAGTTGTAAAAGAATGGGATAGATTTCAGAGGCATTTTGAATACATAACTATGATTTGCTGTTTTGTAATTTTTGTGTCTGTGATTCACAGCACCCATAATTGGAAAATCCATGTCATAGCAAAGCTGTAGTGGTATCTTCTCAGGCCGTGGGACCCAAAAGCAACACCTTCTGTTGGTTGTGAATGGTGTTCATGGCCAGCACTCTCAGGGTGGAATCCTCCTCGGAGCAGCAAGCTACTTTCCTGGGCGTATTAATAACCTAACTTGTTTGTTCTCAGTGTTCCAGGAAGGAATACTATGATGCCATTAAGGGAAGAAGGCTTAGAATTTCTACCTGGGTTTGACGGATTAGGGAACAGAAAAACAAAAACAGCCTGGTGTGGTGGCTCACACCTGTAATTCCAGCACTTTGGGAGGCTAAAGCGGGCGGATCTCTTGAGGTCAGGAGTTTGAGACCAGCCTGGCCAATATGGTATGAACTGCGAACCCTGTCTCTACTAAAAATACAAAAATTAGGTGGGCTTGGTGGCAGGCACCTGTAATCCCAGCTACTCAGGAGGCTAAGACATGAGAATGGCTTAAACCCGGGACGTGGAGGTTGCAGTGAGCTGAGACTGCACCACTACCCTCCAGCCCGGGCAATAAGAGTGAAACTCTGTCTCAAAAAAAAAAAAAAGAAAAGAAAAACAGAAATGTTATGAATGCTGTTTGACAATGATATTTCTAGAAAGGAAATAGAACGTTGATTTGCAATTCAAGGCAGCCAATATGTGAATAGGAAGAACCTAACTCTTAAGCACAGACCTGTTGAAACTGAAGTAAGCACAGCGTGATTTGGGGGTCAAAGTAGTGGACCTTCTCTTTGGTCTACCTTCACCCTTTTTCCGAGTGCTCTTTTGCTATACCTGGCCCTTCCGGCTGGCCTCACCATGCGGTTCTGCTCTCTATCGGGACCAAAATCTGAGCTCTCGCTCTCCTCCCACCACAATGTACTTACCTATGGTTCTGTTTTGAGGGGCCTTGCTTTTCTCCAGTAATCCAGTTGCAAAAGATCTGACAGATGATTTCATTTTCTGTATTAATGGGCAATAACTCCTTAATGTGTTCTCTTCCAAGCACATGTGTTTTCATTTAGGGAACTCTTAGCGGCTCAGTCTTCCCTAAAGCGCAGTCTAAGTCAGGCATGGTGACACATGTCTGTATTCTCAGCTTCTGGGAGGCTGAGACAGGAGGATGGCTTGAACCCAGGAGCCTCAGACCAGCCTGGGCAACATAGGGAGACCTTGTCTCTAAAAAAAAAAAATTAGCTGGGCATGATGGCTCATGTCTATAGTCTCAGCTACTGGGAGGCTGAGGCAGGAGGATCCCTTGAGCCCAGGAGTTTGAGACCAGCCTGGGCAACATAGCAAGAACCTGTCTTCAGAAACCAAAATCAAGTCTTAAAACTCTAATGATGCCATTGCATATTGGTGCAAGAAGCATTTTTTCCCCTGCAGAAGTCACTTAAATCATACTATCCCGAGATGACTTAGAGCTTGCCTGTAAGGTCATTCCCTACCTTCCGTTACTGCTTCTCTTCCTCACTCTCCAAATTTAGTAACAACTCTCTTCAGTGTCGATAATCCCACATAGGACTCGAAAATCTGGCTTTGGAAATTGCAGTGTTCATTTTGATAGCAGCTTTACCCTCTGTACTGGATTTTGCTGAGGCTCATGTTGAAACTCTAAATCTGCTCTACTTTAAGAAGCCTATGTACAGGAATCCAAAGTATCAACACATACCGTTGGGAGATTATTATTTGGATAACCGAGTGAGTGATTTTTTTTTTGTTAAGCCTGCTTTAAATAATAGGCTTTCTAATTTCATCTAAAAGATGTGATTCAAAAAAAACAAATAAAACCTTTTGGACTAGGCAAGTTAGTTCTGACTCCGGCACTCCCACTAATTCACTGTAGTTTTGTACGGCTGTAACAGAAGACCCTAGACTGGGTAATTTATAAGAAAAGAGGTTGCTTTCCCAATTTCTGGAGGCTGGGAAATGCAAGATCCAGGCATTCCATGTTTGGTGTCTGATGGCTGTGCTGCTTCTCGGCTGGCTTCTTGAACCAAAGGCAGGAGGAAGGCTGCTGCTCAAAGCCTTCCCCAAGAAAACGGGAAGGGCAAGTGAGGGAAGGGAGAGAGGCACAGAGTTGCTCTTTTATCCTGAAGCTGCTCTGAGATAAGGGGTTATCTATTCATAAGGGTGGAGCCTGAATGGCCTGATCACCTCTTAGGGTCCTGCCTCTTCATCCAGTTACCATGGCAACTAAATTTCAACAGGAGTTTGGGAGGGTACAAGCACTCAAACTCTGGCTGTCCCCTTCAACAGCACACGTCACACTTTTGGGCTTCACATTACACTGTTTTAAAACCTGGAATAATTAAATGTGATCCCACTGCATGGCTCCTGAGGTGTCCTCTGGTGAGTCTGTGTTTTGTGATTTTCAGGGAAAGCACCTAATGTTTTTGAATTTGCATTTTCTTGACTGCGTGGGGAAATACAGTGCACTCTCTCTGGTCAGTGGATGTCCACCCTCGCTGTATTTAGAATCTCCTAGGTAGATTTTTTTCTAAGTGTGCAATCTATGTGTGTGAGTGTGTGGGTGTGCACACACAACCAGCGTTGAGATACACTAGCTTAGAAATGTCCAGGAGCCAGTGAGCATGTCAAGATCAGCCCTGATTATCATTTGTTAAGACTTGAAAAAAAGGGAATGTTAGAAATTTTCACACATTTATATACAGTCATCCCCCCTTACCTGGGGGATACATTCCAAGACCCGCAGTGGCTGCCTGAGCCTTGGATAGTACCAAATCTCGTGTGCATGATGTTTTCTCCTATACATACTATCTACGGTAAAGTTTACAAATTCGGCACAGTAAGAGATTAACAGTAATAGGTAATGATAAAATAGAACGATGATACCAGTATACTGTAATGAAAGTTGAGTGACTGTGGTCTGTACCTCAGAACAAGATACACAAAATATCTTGTTCTGTACCTCGGATAACCAAACCAGCAGGAAGCAAAGCAGTGGATGAGGGAGAGTGTGGTAGATGGTTCCAGATAAAGATCTCTTGTGGCCAGGAACCCGCTAGAGTAAACCATAGGAATGGGCAGTGGTTGAAGAGAAATCATCACATTCATATTGGCGAGATTCCAGGGAGCCTGAAGCTCCTGCCCTCTTCCTTTCTCTCTCTCTCCAGCTGCTTGGCTGCTCTCATCTGTCCTCGGGCCTGTCCCATTGCTCTTTCTTCATGCAAGCCTTTTCCCTCATTCACACCCGCTGTGCATCACTGTGCCGCAACCCACCTAGCTTCGCTCTGACCTGGCTGCCTGGAGCTGGCCTCCTTCATGCTCAGTTCCCATCCTTGCTTCACCTGGTTGTACCCCTGGGTTATCGAGGGCTGGTGCCAAAGCAGGATAAGAAATGCAGCTTCCTCCTTGGTGCCTGCAGGAGGGCGCAGTCCTGAGAGGAGGGGGCTGTGGCCGGGTGAGCATGTGGACACCCCCAGGATGCTGTCACTTCCATGCCTTCTGAGTCAGTCTCCTTCCTCTCCTCTGGTTGTGGATGGAAGATTGCATGGAATTGTCACCACTCTCCACTGAGCTCCTTGTGTGACACAGAGTTCAGTCTGACAAGAGAGCATCGACCTTGAAGAATACACTACAATTAATTCCTTAAACCAGGTCAGTAGAGCAGTGACATCATTGCCTTTTTGAGACCACATGTGTGGGTGCCCACTGCAAGCCTGGAAGTGAAAGGCTGTAGAAAAATAGGTCTGTCCCTTTGTTGCCTGTACTGTCTCCTGTCCTGCAGCTGACACACCATCCACCATGGGGCTGTGGGGCTGCTGAGGAGAAGTGGTCTATGGTGTGGACATGATTCTAAACAACCTATGGGGCAGCGGAGGTCGGGCCAGGTATCAGGTGAAGGAGGCAAGAGGGGGAAGATGGCCAAAACTTGATGCTGCCAGTGGACTTCTGTGTGACTTGGGTTGGAGGTTCCTGGCGTGAAATGGTTTCATAATTTAATTCTTCATTTAGCTGGTTTACAACTGGAACTGATTCTGGCTTTTATGTCTGAGTCACACGGGCAAGGTTGTCTGAAGGGTAACCTGGGGGAAAATGTTCCCTGCAGTTCTGAGCTTCCTATGATTGCCTCTGTGTGTGTGTGTGTGTGTGTGTGTGTGTGTGTGTGTGTGTGTGTGTGATTAGGAGCATAGATTTTAGAGTCCAGCACACCTGATTTTAGGTCTTGCCTGTGATTAGCTGCTTTCCCTCACTTCATGCCTCAGTTAAAATAATGATGATGGTTACAATAGCAGCGACCACCTTGTCAGGTGCTTAACACAGAGCTTTCCACATAGCAAGAGCGTGGTATTGTTGTTCGGGATTATTGATAAAATAACTAGAGCTGTAATAACCTAATGTGCAAATCATGCTGGAGAGTAGGTGCTTGGATCAGAAGGAGTGTTAAAGAACTTGCTTCCTTTCCCACCCTGTGTAAATACAAATACACAGGTCAAGCCTGGTTTGGTGGATGTGGAAGTGGAGGAACAGTAGGGATGCTTTAGTTTTATTTGTAGCTAAGGGGAAAGTCTCTTTGGAATTGCTGCTTGTGGCCTGGAGAGCATTGGAGAGTGGTATGCATTCGTATTTTAAATCTGATAGCATTTCATTTACCTAGGTGTTTATGTCCCCAAGGGAGAGCTTTAAAGGGGAGGAAACCCTACCTGTAATCCAACACCTGCAATTACTTTGCAAACCATTCCCGGTTTGCTCCCTTCCCTTTGCCATTCCCAGGCTTAGCTTTGTGGGGGTAGGCAGGAATCAGACTTCTCTGAGCAGAGTCGGAGATGGCAAGGACCAGAAGGCAAAAGTGTGTATCGTGTACACCATTCAGGACGTTCTGGTTGCTCTTTACTTATAGAACGATCCCTAAAAGATAGTTAAGCTTCCCTTTCCCTAGTTGGCCAAAGGATCTGAACAGCAAGCTTCCTTTTAAAATATGAATGCTCCCATAATGCCTTGTACCTCAGATTCATGTGGCGTTTTCACGGCTCTGTGTAATGGAGCTCATTGATAACTCCCACATTATTGATTCACTTTAGTGTGTTAAAGGACCACGGCTCCACGGTGAAATTGGAAACCTCTGTTTTTCAGGAAGTCTAGGTCATTCAGATTCAATGCTCAGACCGAATAGTTAACCATTGTACATCAATTACTTGCTGAATCACCCAGAGGAGCCTAATGTCCAGCTTACTTGTTAACAGAGCCCTGTTTAAATTTCCAAAGGAAAACGGAGCATAGAGAACCGCCAGTGCTGAATATTTGTTTGCTCCTTCACTTTACATTTTTTCATGGTTACAGTGAAATCTGGGTAGTTACTTTGGGGGAAAATGCAAAGGAGCCTGTGTTCAGAATATATCCACAAAAAGTGAGTTTCCAGATGTTGCGTGTGACTCTACTTGCTAAATTCTCTGTTATTATGATTGATGATCAGATGAGAATTCTTACCTAATGTCAGACTGTTTTTAAAGATTGTCATGGACATAACTAAACCCCGTGCAGTGATGATTATATGGACAGCAAAGATCTATGATGCCAGAACAAGGTTTTTGTGTGCTGATCTAACTTAAATAATTTGATCTATTCCTGTTGTCATAAACAGCTCAAGGGTATTTCAATTTCTGCGGTATTGATTGTTGCCGTGATGTTTGGCTATCACTGTTGTCCTTATAACTTGTGACTTTATACTATTGTAATTTTCATATAGATATTAGGAAACGATGTGTCACATGCTAATCACTATGAAGCATAGTTTATAGTATACAGCTAGACTGGATAAAATAAGTACCTTAAAAAATGAACATGCCATTGTAGAGGCCAAGGGAAAACTTCTTTGTGTGCTGAAGGTTTGCTGAAAAATCACTTGATAAAAAGCAGATTAATGGGAGAAATGGCATATAAATTTATCTGTGTGCACAGTGGAGAAATGTCAGAATAACTACCCAATATCTCAATGGGTGCCTGCGTCTTCTTATATGCCCCGCTTCTTAGGGGAAAGGGAAACGGGAACATGTGGGTGGTTTTAGAGGGATGGTAAATGATTTTTAGGGGAATGTAATGGACTTGGAGAACACACTGAGATAAAGTCTGTTGGACCCTCAGGGCAGACAGTGTTTGTGACAAAAGTCTGTGTAGGTGAACTGACAGACTGCACGCTTTCTTCCTGCAATAGGAGTTCCGTTAATGAAAACCTACAGAAGGGAACAGAAGTAATTCTTTACTTCTTTGGTGTCCAATCTTTTGGCTTCCCTGGGCCACATTGGAAGAAGAATTGTCTTGGGCCACACATAAAATAGCGATAGCCGATGAGCCAAAAAAAAAAAAAAAAAAAAAAGAAATCACAAAAAATCTCACAGTGTTTTAAGAAAGTTTACAAATTTGTGTTGGGCCGCATCATCCAAAGCCATCCTGGGCCGAGGGTTGGACGCTGGAGCTTAATCTGGACTTAAGGCGGATAAGGGGACTTCAGAGAACAACTTCCTGCTGTGCTTTGGGAGGGTCAGAGTTTTGGTGGGGAGGGGCAGAGAGGCCTCCCGAGGCTTCTGCAGCTCAGCCTCTCAAAGTACTGTATTTGGGGATATCCATTTTTTAAACCTTAACACCGTCATATGTTTAATTAGAATAAATTAGTTTTTCCTACTGAAAACTCCAAGATAACCCTAAAAAGGTTAAGAAGGTATTAAACTAGAAATATAAATGGTTTCCAATTCCTGCTTCCATTCCTGAAGCTCAGGGGGAGCTTGCAGTGCAAGGATTCCAGCTGCCTCTGGCTGCACCCAGTGGGCAGTCCTTCCGCACCCGGGCCCCAGGCACTTCAGTGCAGCTCTTCATGCTCCGTCACTCGCTTCTGTTTATCCAGGTCCAAGCCACAGAGTCCTCTGTGGTCCCTTTCTCTCCATCTGAATATCTGGTCAGCCACACGTTTCTATTATGATTTCCTCCGTCTTCCTTCCCCTTCTTTCCTTATTTTAGCCTCTCGATAGCTTGTCCCCGAATTGCTGCACTGGCCTGTTCTCCCCACCTCACATTCTTCTCCATTTTGTTTTTCGTTTTGTTTTATTTTTTGAGACAGGGTCTTGTTCTGTCGCCCAGGCTGGACTGCAGTGGCATGATCTCAGCTCACTGCAGCCTCTGCCTCCTGGGTTCAAGTGATTCTCATGCCTCAGCCTCCCAAGTAGCTGGGATTGCAGATGTGTGCCACCACACCCAGATAACCTGTATTTTTAGTAGAGACAGGGTTTCACTATGTTGGCCAGGCTGGTCTCAAACTCCTGAGTCAAGCAGTCCTCCTGCCTCGGCCTCCTAAAGTGCTGGGATTACAGGCGTGAATCCTCCATATGTTTTGTGAGTTAAGCCTAAATGCTCCAGTACAGGAGGCAGGCTTACTCTGCATGATCAGCTTCACTCACTCCTTCCTCTCAGCCACCTGGACTAGTGCAGCCTGGCGGGAAATAGGTGTTCATTGAGTATTTGTTGAGTAAATAAACAAGTAAGTTGGTAGTAACAGAGTTCACAAACTTTAGAGTAAGAATTACTGAGAGGCCTTGTTAAAATAGATGCCAGACCCCCATCCTCAAAGACTCCGATAGAATAGGTCTGGAGCGGGCCCAGATGCAGTCATCTTAAACCCGCAGGCTGCTGGGGAGGGTGGGTTGTCCGTATTTTAGGAACCCGAGGACATATAATTCCTGAGGGAGGCAGTTGGAGTCCCCACATAGTGACCATGCTTGTACAGTATTACCTGCTCTTTGGAAGCTTCTGTGATTCTCTTTTGCTGGAGCAGTAATAGTTTATATTATACCAAGGATTTCCACATTGTTTTTAGCAGTAAATGTATACTTGATAAATATATGTATATATTATAAATATAAATATATAGATTTTTAAAAAAGCTATTGGGGCCCAGTGTGGTGGCTCACGCCTGTAATCCCAGCACTTTGGGAGGCTGAGGTGGGTGGATCACTTGAGGTCAGGAGTTTGAGACCAGCCTGGCCAACACGGTGAAACCCCGTGTTGACCCAAAATACAAAAATCAGCAGGGTATGGTGGTTCACGCCTGTGGTCCCAGCTGCTTGGGAGGCTGAGGCATGAGACTCACTTGAACCCAGGAGGCAGAGGTTGCCATGAGCTGGGACTGCAGCACCGCACTCCAGCCTGGGCAACAGAGTGAGACTCTGTCTCAAAAAAGAAAAACATGATAATGAAATGAAGTTAAAAAGCGATTGGTAGCTGTTGGCCTCCGGGTTATAGTTGCATACTCCTCAAAGACTCGCACATCTGGATCACCATTTTCTTTACCCCCAACCTTCTGCTTTCATCCTGCATAATGTGAATATCCTGGGCTGTGATCAGCCTGTTCTGCAGCCCCGCCTCACTTCCCCAGCCTCTCCCTCATTGTTCTCCTCCTCCACTCTGCACCACTCACAGCAGCCCACACCCGTGGCCACACCTCTCACCTCCTGATCACCTGGAATGCTCTACCTCCAGGATTTTGAATTCTGAAATACTCCTTTTGGACTCACCTCATATCCCGCTGGATCGGCGTGTTTAACAAACATAGTAAGTGTCTACTGTGGGCCAGGCTTTCTTCCAGAAGAAAAGAAACAAAAGCCCTGCTCCTGTGAAGCTTTGTTTCACAAGTGCCCATGGAACACAGTAATCATAATGATTATGTAAATGACAGTTTATTATTCAAATATGATAACTGCTAGAGGAAAACAGAACAGGGCGAGGGGATGGGAGTGCTGGAAGATGGATGTGTCGGTTGCAGTTTTTAAAGGGTGATTAGCGTATGCTTCATTCAGAGAGTGACACGTGGCCCAAAGCTCTGTACAGGAACGGGCTGAGGGACCAGGGTCCTAAGATGGGGTATGGTTGGCAGATGCAGAGATCATCAAGGAAGCCAGCGGGGGGCTAGAGCAGGGCGAGTAAGGGGTAGGAGGAGGAGTAGGAGATGAGGACTGAGTAACAGGGGAGGGGTGAGGGCATCGGTCAAACGGCCTTGCAGACCATTGCGGGGACTTTGGCTTTGTTGGCAGGACTGGGAGCCACTGGAGAGCTTTCAGTAGAGATGTGACACGATTTGACTTAGGTTTCAGAAGGGTTACCCTGTGTTAATGACAAATTGGAGGGGCTGATAAGTCAAGGGAGGAAGGTAAGAGACCAGTTAGGATTCAAATGCAGTATTTTAGATGAGAGATGCTGGTGGCTTGGACCAGAGTGTTGGCAGCAGAGGTGGTGAGATGTTGGATGTATTTTAAAGGCAGAATCAACAACAGTATTTGCTGATGCAGAGTGGGGAAGGGGAGTATCCAGGATAACTCTAAGGATTTTGGCTTGAGCAACAGGAAAACTAGAAACTGAAATGGATTTTTTTTTCTTTTATTTTCATTAACTGAAACTTACTTTTCTTTTTGTGGAAATGGGGTCTCACTCTGTTGTCCAGGCTGGAACTCCTGGGCTCAAGCAGTCTTCCTGCCTCTGCCTCTGCCTCCCTAAGTGCTGGGGTTACAGGCATGAGCCGCCGTGCCCGGCAGAGTTGCTGTCGATTGAGATGGGGAGGGCTGTGAGTGGCTTAGGATTCTGGGGCAGGACATAGACAAGGAGTGTGGTTGAGCTTGAGGTGCTCAGCAGACCTTTAAGTGGAGATGCAGAGTAAGCAAAAGAATGTAAGTCTAGAGTTCAGGAGTGAGGGCTGGCTAGACATAAATTTTTGGGAATTCTCCCTTCAAAGAAGGAAAGGCAAGTAAGCCAAAAACAAACCTGAAAGAATTGGCAGTTTTTCCTGGGATAGACCTACCTCTGCTTCTGTGCCAGTCACTCTGTAGGAGCTCTGCTCATCTGGCTCCGTGGCATCTTTGATCAGCATTGCCACCATGCCTTTCAAAGAAGCCAGTGTTGAGGATCAGATGCGCACATGAATCACTGAGTGACAGGTTTCTCTAGGAGAGAGCATCCTGACATCAGGTTGGGGCTGTGGCTCTTTGGTTACTTTCTGTGTCTGGAGAGTGATCGCTGATTTCCCCCGAGGTTTCTTCCCAGCACCCAGAAGAGCAGCAGGATAGCGCCATGCTTGCTGTAGCACCCCCAGGCAGTGTGAGATTTCCCCAGGGAGGTTCTGTGCACTGCAGTTTTGCCAGAGGTCTTGTCATTACTGCACACTTCCTCACTTCCACTAGATTATTTTTTAAAAAAACCTCCTACTGACTTGATGTGGACTAGTATTTCTTGATTTGTAAAATGTGAGAAAATCATAATTACTTTGGCAGGATTAAGTGTGGTGAGGATTACAGTTTTAATTTGCATAATGCCTCCTGCCTGTCTGTTTCCCTGTATTTCCTCTCTGAACTGAAAATGGGACCAGCTTTTGGGGACTTTTACAGGCATTGGATCTTCTGAAACCTGTTCTTGTATTATTTCTGAGTTATCCTCTTAGTGACATTTGCTAAAGAACTGCGAGGCTAACTAATTAACGCGGCAAACAATTGGAGTCTGTATTTCCTAGGACTTGTCCCTTCGTTTGCAGCTCTTTTCTAAAAAGTTCTAGGTAGAATGAAAGACTGCTTCCTGCCTGTATATTTTTGGAGGAAGAAAATGCCATGGCTTTGATCTTTACCTGCTTCTCTGCAGCCGTCAGACAGTGGTATCCATTAGCCCTCCTGCACCCATTCACACGTCTCCCTTGCCAGCAAAACAGACTTCCCGTTCTCTATCTCCCATAGTTCTGATTATTCCTTTGTTTCAGTCCTTATCTTCTGGTCCTTTGGTTATGGATGACTATGCCTGACTCCTCCGTTGGAATGTGATCTCCTTGAGGACAGAGGTAGTATCTAATTCTTTAGACTCACCCCGAGCCCAGTACGATAGTTCTTGTACCAAAGGACTGGGGGTAGAATCACTGTAAGAGGTGGGATTTGTATGGAGAGCTCTTTCTTTTCAGGTTCAGGATGTGGGGCCTTCATCTCCTTTGATTCTTGGAATGGAGGCATCAGTCAGGTGGCTGGTGCAGCCCCAGCTTCCTGCTGAGGTTCCTCTCTAGGCATGGGTGTGAATGTGTAGCCCATCCAAGGAGGGGTAGAAGGAGCCATCTGGGCCCAGGAAACTGAGGTCCCAGCCTCAGCCTGCCATTGATCCTTCAATTGCCTGGCCTTCTGTATAGAAGTCAAAGCTTATTTTCTGCAGAGCAGCCTCCTGTCTGTGGGTAGGGGCCCAGAAGAGTGATAGGAGTGCTGAGAGGAGAGGGGATGTTTGTTCTTGTCCTGTGTGGGGAGGAGTGTGTCCAGCTGTCAGTGCAGTACAGCCTTCCACGTGTGGATTGACAGCCTCTCATTCTAGTATGTTTTTTACAATACTTGGACAAAGTGACTGTGGTTGTTACTGTTGAAGGATTTGCCTATACTTCAAATGTCACTTAATAACGAGAAGAATGTAGAATTTAAACAGCTTTTTCTAACTCTCTAGTTTTACTGACTGCCTGTCTATTGGCTTCATCTCAGATCCATGAGACCTGTGCATTGCTGTCTTTTTGATACTTTGCCATGTTGTTTATTAAAAACAAAACTTTCTAATGGAAAAAATTCAAATTATGTACAGTATCCAGAAACTATTAAGATAAATTCCATGGCGCTGTCATCACCGGAGCAACTGTTAACATTGCACCATTCTGTAGCATCTACAGTTCCACTCACACTCTGCCATCCACAGTCTATTATTACTACTTTGTAAATCTCTTTTAAGGAACTATGTGCATGCATTGAAATGCACAAATCATAGCTCTCTGACTTCGCCGCAGTGTCTTCTTGCCACCCACAGCAGCTCTCAGGCAGTGAGGAGCCAGCTGCAGAGCCACGCTCTCCTTGGCATGCCGTGGTGACGGTGTCCTGCCGTTTTTGGAGTGTGGATTGCACCATGAGAGTAGAGTTAAGGGAGGCTGTGGAGAAATTTAATACCAAATACTTACCAAAGGAAAGCCACTGAGGTCTTGTTCATTTTTTTTTTTCAAAATCAGTCTTAGAAAGGAAAACAGAAAGATAGGGAACTCCAGGAGTGTGTCCCATTTATCCAGAATTAGTGGTTTGCTTAAATAGGGCACTGGTCTGGAGCTGGGAGAACAGTGGCTTTTATTAACATTGAGATACACAGCTGTGTGGCCTGGATGATGGTCTTATATTATCTTTGGGTCTCATTGTCTACACACACACACACACACACACACACACACTTTTTTTTTACTTTTTATTTTTTATTTTTCTTTTTAGAGACATGCTCTTGCTGTGTCACCCAGGCTGCAGTGCAGTGGCACAATTATGGGTCATCACACTCCTGACCTGGCAGGCTCAGGTGCTCCTCCCATCTCAGCCTCCTGAGTAGCTGGGGCTACAAGTACGGGCCACCACACCTGGCTAATTTTAAAAAATTTTTGGTAGAGAAGAGATGTTGCCATTTTGTCTAGGCTGGTCTTGAACTTCTGGACTCAAGCGATCTGCCCACCTCAACCTCCCAAAGTGCTAGGATTATAGGCATGAGGGAGGCATCACACCCATCCTGTCTCCATTTATAAAGTAGAAAGTTTGCATAAGGTTGTAGTTCTGGTGGAACCAGTGTTCCTTGAACATTTTGTTTTATGCTAAGCACATTTCACATATTGTGTAATTTTAATCATCTCGCATCTGTGAGGCATGAACTGTTGTCTCCATTTCGCAGATCCAGAAACTCAGGACCACGGTAGATGAATGATTTGTCCCAGGTCACACCAAGTTAAAAGGTGAGCCAGGATTTGAGCCCAGGCAGCTTGACCCTGGATCCCATGCTCTAAAATAAGAAAATGTTCACTACATGCATAGTCTTCTAAGGTGGCAGGGCGTGGACATCTAGAAAACGCTCCAGGCCTACACTAGGGGTACAGAAAGACAACACCAGAACTTACATTTTGGCTTAATATTTGTGATTTGTGTGTGTGTGTGTGTTTGTGTTTTCAATTCCTGTAGATTTTGTAGTGTTTTAAAATACACATACACACACACAAATTGAGAGCACATGCTCTGATTTTTATTAAAAAGGATGTAAAAGTTTAGACACCAGTGTTCTCGATTCATATTGTTACTTAATATATTTTTGAATTTCTTTCCTCAGAAATATAGTATCAAGAACATGACAATAAATTAAAATGTTTAGAAATTGCAGTCTTTCCACAAATCGAGTGCCTGGTATATGTCAGGTGTTGGGCTAAGTGCTATGTATAATCTTCTGCAGTAAACAAAATACTCAGTTTGCATTTTATTACTTTGTATATCCCTAGAGAGATTGTTTTCTCCCATGGAATTCTATATTGTCTGACCATTTTCTGACGAGAGAAAATTTCTCCTGAATCTTTGGAAATCAATTGAAAGAAAGGAAAGAATTGCAGTGGCCATTCGGATTCCTCTGACCATTTGGATTGGGTAGTTCTGACTCTTTTACCACTTTTTATTGTGGATTCTGATAAGAGGAAGATTAGTAAACAGCTGGATAACTGTAGGTGGGGCTGGGTTAAGAGCAAGGTCAGTAGAGCCAGATCACCTGGGTTCGAATCCTGCCTGCATGGTTTAATCCCTGTGTCTCAGTTTCCTCTTCTGTAAAGTGGGGAAATGATAATTGTGAATATAGTAGGATTGTTATTCATAGTAAATGAGTGTTTGCAAAGTGCTTACATGTAAATCGGATAGAATACATTTTTACAAAACTGAAAGAAATGAGGGAAAGATATGAATGAATTTATAGTAGTAGAGAGCTTTCAAAGATTTGAAGAATAGCAACCCACCTATTTCTAAGTGGGTTTGTGATCTTCGAAGCAGTTTCACATAGACTCTCTTGGCTCCTAAGAGCGGTTCTATGCAGCCTACATGTGTGTTAACTAGTGAGTGCAAGGTTTTGACATATTTCTTTTGACTTTTGCATGTTTTCAGTTGCCCGGATTAGCTTGCTGCCCTTAGTAGTCACTTTCATCATTTGCTTTGCAATGCTTTTGTCAGGCTAAATAAAGCCATGTATCCAAATGGTCTAGCAATGTAGCCTTTCCCTATTTGACCTTAAGAAAAAATGGAGAGCAATTGAATTTTAATTCTTACAGTCTGCTTATGGACATCACTGTAATTGTTTTTTGAGCCATAATAACCTGTATTAAATAATCTGGAGCAACATTTTATTCCTGATGATTTAAACAAGGACCAGTTTTTCCCACTGACTTGCATCATTTTAGACAGGGAGTCAGAATCTTCTGATGTGTTTATGGGGTCTCTCCAACGTGCCTAACTCTAAAAGGTAAGTAAAGAAGGGGGTTCTTATCTTCCAAGAGCTTGGAGTATCATTGCAGGTTGCTTTCTGGAGATGTGTAAGCTCCAGGGATAAAGGCTGTTGATTGTAACTAGCTGCTCAGAAGCCTGGTCAAGGCTCTTTGACCTAGTCCCAGACTGGGCTCCGACATGCTTCTGTCTCAAGACTGCAGGGACAGCCACGTAAGACAAGTCCTGTGACCTTGTGTGAAACGTTCCTGCTTCATGGATTCTTGCCAGTCTGTAGGTCCGCCACAATTTCTACAAAGTAAGAAGGTCCCTTTCACCTGAAAATGAGAGGGCCCTGGCAATAGAAGAGCTATAACCATGTCCAGAGCCTCTGTAAGTTTCTTGGTAGATTGTATCTCTAGTGTAAGATACCATTAATAGGCCGGGCGTAGTGGCTCACGCCTGTAATCCAAGCACTTTGGAGGCCAAGGCAGGCGGATCACCTGAGGTCGGGAGTTCAAGACCAGCCTGACCAACATGGTCTTTAAAAAAAAAAACCCATCTTTAAAAAAAAAAAAAGATGCCATTAATAAAGAAAATCATCTTAAATCTCTCCTGTCTTATTTAACTCCACTGAAGTTTAGACTTCTTGAATTATAGCCAGATAGATGAAGGAGTATGGTCTCTGCTTACTTATATTATGTCCTATAAAGTCCATTATATTTAAGTCCATTATATTTATGAGTGGATTGTACGGTTTTAGCTCCTCTATTGCTAGGAAAACCATTACAGTATACAGTCAGATGATCCTCGGAAGGGACAGTAGATTTGAGGTGATCCAGTGGATCCTTCATGCCAGTGCATGGTGCAGGAAGACATTTTTACTTATCCACAGAAAAACAGGAAAAACGAAAACAACAGATCCTTGAAGCCAAATCTATTTAGCAGCTCCAGTATTCTGACGTTTTTGCCTCTTCTGCTTTTTGTTCTTCAAATAGTCTTTAAAAGTATTTTATTTGGCAACCCAGATCACTTCCCTATTTTTACTGGAGGAGGACGGGTGGGACAGTTTGCAAGTGTATGAAAACTAGAAGTATAGGATTTACTCATTTAGTGTAACTCATACTTGATTCAAGATGTTTAAAATTTTTTTTTTTAAATATGCTAATGTCAAGTGCAAAATTTGACTCTAATCTTAGGTTATTGATACAGTTTAATGGCCTGTTAGCAATTTATGTTTGTTTAGCTTTTGTGTTTGTTTGAACGATGTAATAAATAAGCCTCATTTCTAGGGAAATAATAATTTACCTCTAACCCTATGGTCCCTGTCTTGCTTCCCACCCCCCGCCCCCACAAACACCCTTGAATACCCAGGCGGCTGGCCACCGAACTCTGAATTTATCTCGGCCAGGAATTCTATTAATATTATTAATAGTCATCCAGTCTCAATAAATATTATTTGAATGCATAACTGAATTAATATTTGAATACCAACAGTCGAATCCTTCTAAGAAGAGCAGTGTTTTCGCCTAAGTTCCATTCTGTCTTTTAATTTTCTCCTCAGTCCTAATTCTCGGTTGTCATTCCACTTCACACCCTGTCAGATGTTTGGAAACTGCTGGTTAGTAAGCTCCATGAGGGCAGAGGTGGCGTCTGGGTGGCATTTGAATTCCCTGCAGAACCTAACATGAAGTGGAGCCTCAGCAAATCCTGGCTGAGGTAGATTAAATTCTTCTCCTAATCATCTTTTGCAGCGTGAGCATTCCCAGTTCTCTTGACCATTCTTTGTCTGAGGTGTTCCCGGATTCTTCACCATCCCTGTCCTTCTCTGCGAGGACATCCCTGTTGAGCAGAATTTCTGAGACAGGCCTACGGTTCAGGTGAGGTCTGACAAGGGACAGTGTATTGGATCCGTTCCCCCATGGCCTCATCTCACCGGGTAATGAGGGCTAAAGATGAACGAGCAGCCTGCTATTGTCATAAAAGCATTTCTAAAAATACTGCTTTGAGCAGGATGATAGACTTGTTACGGGGAAGGTTCCATTCATTGAAAGCTTACTTAAAAATGGTTTCCTAGTTATATTTTTATTTTTATTAACAGTTTTTAAAATTACATCTATTTCTAGGTTTTCACACAAGTGCTTTACATGTCCTTGTTTTCCTTTAAAATTGAACGTACACTCTATCAGCCAGAGGCCAGTGAGCATTTAATAGGAGAAAAAAAAGAAAATCAGAGCTTTGGTATAGCTAATACTTTTCATCTTTGCCCCATCCATATTGTTTGAATCTCGCACTTATTAATTTAGCACTTTTATTTTTTCTATTTTTCCATTCATTTTATAAAATTACAGCAAAATTTTTTTTTGAGATAAACTCAATTTGTTGTGCAGTTTGGAGTACAGTGGTGTGATCTTGGCTCACTGCAACCTCTGCTTCTCAGGTTCGAGTGATTCTCATGAGTAGGGATTATAGGTGCGTACCACCATGCCTGGCTAATCTGTGTATCTTTAGTATTTTCATCACGTTAGCCAGCCAGGCTGGTCTCAAACTCCTGACCTCAAGTGATCCACCCGCCTCGACCTCCCCAAGTGCTGGGATTACAGATGTGAGCCATTGTGCCTAGCTACAAAATACATTTTAACAGTGGTTTTAAAATCTTTATTTTCAAAAATTGGAACCATTTTTCTTCAGAATTTGAATTAGGATTGAATCAGAGTAGGAAGCTCAACCTTCTCCCCTGGACTAGGTTCCTGAGAAGCTTAAGATGTTCTGAAGCAGAATTTGAAAATGGTTGCAATAAAATATTCACATAATTTCACGAGTACTGGAGTCCTGCTAAGGATGTTGCAGCTGGCCTAACTGAACTGCTAGCTGGCAGCCCCATTATCATGGAATACAGAGGTCTGCCTGGGGAGTCTCTGTGAACCTATTCCAGTTCAGGCAAAGTGCCTGATTCTTTGAATGAATGAATAAATAAATAAATAAAACAGACGCCCGCTTGAGTTGTCAGGAAGGTGATTTAGATTAGGGCCATAGGATTGTTTGAGATTTGAATGTTGCTTGTGTAAGCTTTTATAACAGCCCCATCAAAGTCCTGCCTCATTTCAAGCTTTTGATCAATTATAAGATCCGCCTTCAAAAATTTTTCCCACACGTAAACTATTTTCAAATCAGGTCTCCAGCTTGAAGTTTATTATTTTTTTAACTGACTTTGAAGATTTTAAAATATCTGTATTAATTTATATATATTATATGTATTTATCTATAGTCTTATAATTTTATTTTATTTTTTAATTTTTACTTTTGAGACTGAGTCACACACTGTTGCCCAGGCTGGAACACAATAGCACAATCTCGGTTCACTGCAACCTCTGATTCCCGAGTTCAAGTGACTCTCCTTGGTCAGCCTCCCCAGTAGCTGGGATTACAAGTGTGTGCCACCATGCCCAGCTAATTTTTGTGTATTTAGTAGAGATGATGTTTCACTGAGTTAGCCAGGTTGGTCTTGAACTTCTGACCTCAAGTGATCCCACCTCGGCTTCCAAAAGTGCTGGGATTACAGGCGTAAGCCACCACACCCAACTACTTCTTGTAATTTTAAACCCCATGCTTTGCCCATGAATATCTCCTTGCCACTGATCTTATTAATATTCAGTCTTGATTTTTAGATCAGATTCTTAAATGTAATTACTGCAAATTAGCATCGTCTTTCTGGTGACTCGGAGAACTGCAGCATCATTCCAATAGAGTGGCATCATTTTGCTACAGCTGAAGAGACAGGGTTGATTGATGAAGGGCAGAGTAAGGTGGAGGAGAGGTATAATAACTTTGTGTCACTTTGTGACTCATTCTGAATAATGCCTGCATTTCATATCCCCATACAGTGATGACGGGCGACATGCAGGGTGGTAACTCCCCCGTCTGTTTTTTTAAAGAAGGAATGCCCTTGGGGTATTAATGGAGAATATACCTTGATAAGCACAGTAAGGTATGTCATTAGTTCTAAGATACACCAGCTCTCCAGTGAGAAGACTTAGTAATAAGTGACATGAGTAACATTTTAATGATAACATTTAATGTTTTACTTAAATGATGTATGCAGACAGTGTAACAAGTCAAACAGAAAAGATTATGCTGAAAAGCAAGAGCCACCCCTGTTCCTCTTGACTCCTAATACCCAGGAGCAATTTTAGACAGTTATTAGTTGACTTTCTGCTAAGAAGTGAGGATTTTTCATAGTTAACCAATCTTTCAGACTTCCTTTTACTATTTCCAGTGTTCGATAGTTACTTTTGGTTCTTCGTTGAGAGTGTGATTTTTAGGTAATGTACCTAAGCTTTATTTCTTCTTCTGTTCCCTTGCACACAGTCTCACGAAGTCTCCGCCTTTCCTCGCCCCCAGCTTCCACTTGCTGTCAGCCTAATTTTTACTGCTACAGTATCAAGGCTGCAAACATCTGCATTATTTCTGGTAGTCACAAGTGACTTTCCATTGCTTTCTATCATTTGAATTTATAAGTTTAAAAAATCAGCAAATATCATTACTATTGATATTGATATTATGCTAGAGTAACATTTTTACCTCTACACGTAGTTTCAGGGCTTCCAGCCCACTCAAAGATTATGTTTTGTAGATCTTTCTGATTTAGGGCAAATGTGTACTCCATCATGGCTTAAAAACTGCTGTATGTTTAATTTCATCTTTGAATCATGATTTCTTAATACTAGACTTTCCATTTCCTGGATTTTGTGATCACCTTTTCTTTTTCCTTTCTTTTGGAAACAGAGTCTTGCTCTATCGCTCAGGCTGGAGTGCAGTGGTCGGATCTCAGCTCACTGTAGCCTTTGCTTTCCAGGCTCCAGCAATCCTCCCACCTTAGCCTCCAGAGTAGCTGAGACTATAGGCGCACACCACCATGCCCAGCTAATTTTTTTGTATTTTTTGTAGAGGCAGGGTTTTGTCATGTTGGCCCGGCTGGTCCTGAAATCCTGGGCTTAAGAAATCCTCCCACCTTAGCCTCCCAAAGTGCTGAGATTACAGTCATAAGCTGCCGCAACCAGCCTCCTTTTCTTTTTCTTGTTTAGAAAAGGATCATGGGCTTTCGTCATTTGCTCAGATGTTTCCATCTCCTTTGTTACACCACCTTTTGCAAGCTGCCCTCCTTTGTCTTCTGGAAGCTTTCCCTTTCTCTCACTTTAATTTGCTGCTTCCCTGTCCAGGACTCAGGGATCACCTGAGGCCTTTCCCCTTTCTTCGTGAGCCCCCTGTTTTCTGGATTCTACATGTTCTTTCTTGGTTCTCTTTCTAGTTTTGCTGGAGGAAGTTCTTAATATCTTTAAAGGAATGGAAATGTAGGAGGTGAACTTTCTAGAAGCCATTTTGTGGATCCATGTCTGGATTGAAGGTCAGTAGACCTGGGAATGTACATGGCATTGTCCTGTAGCACCTTGAATGCAGAGCCTGGCGCTGGACTGGTTCTGGCTTCTTGAAGATGGCCTGATTTTCTTCTAAGGAAGCTTTTAGGATTTTTTTTTTTTAATCTTTATGTTCTGAGGTTTTAAAAAAATTGTTCCAAGGAAAGGTCTTTAAATGATTATTAATGGCTAGGCATGGTGGCTCATGCCTGTAATCCCAGCACTTTGGGAGGCTGAGTTCGTGACCAACCCAGCCAACATGGTGAAACCCCGTTTCTCCTAAAAATGCAAAATTAGCCAGGCATGGTAGCAGGTGCCTGCCATTTCACCTACTTGGGAGGCCGAGGCAGGAGAATCACTTGAACCCAGGAGGTAGAAGTTACAATGAGCCGAGATCACGCCACTGCACTCCAGCCTGGCGACAGAGTGAGACTCTGTCTCAAAAGAAGAAACATTATTATGAATTTATATTAAATACTTACTGGGGTCTCTTACCAACTGAAGACTTGGATCCTTTGGTCTCAGAGATTTTCTTTAATATTTCTTTTAAAATTTCTTTTCCTCCATTTTCATAGGTCTCTTTTTTTATGACTTCTGTTACACTGGTTTCTGGATTTTCCTTGTTTCTCATATTCTTCAATCTTTTGTCTACTTGGATATTCTGAGAGGTCTCTTCAACTTTATTTTTGGGACTCTGAGTTAAATTTTATATTTACCCATCATTTTTTATCTTTTTTTTTAAACTCTTGACTTTACTTCTTCATAGCATCCTGCTCTTAAGGATGTATTTTCATAAATCCAAGAGGATACTTATTTTTTTAAAGCCCTGTATGTTGGACCCTTATCTTTCTGTATCCTCTGAGAAAAATACTCTGGTCTTTCATGCTGCTAGCTTTCCTTATATGTTGGTAGGTTAGCTTGGTGATAAAGAGCTTGATCTCTGGCTCTGATTTGGGCTGAGTTTTGGCTTTTCCATTTTCTTGTTGTAAAGTACTTTAATAATGACGATATCCACCTGCCGTAGGTATTGAACATTAAATGATTTAGGACATGGAAAACTTTTAGAATTGTGCCAGGCAAATAGCACCTGTGCCATAAATGCTGTTGTCATTGTCATTACTTTTGTTCATCAGTTTACACTGAGGACGACTGGGTAACCAGACTGGGTTTCCTCTGTGCGGTATAAGCAGGCATTCCTTGCCAGGCCTCTCCCCTGAGAGATACGTAGGCTGGGGGCTTTCAGATAGATACAGGCAGCCAGTAGGGCACTGGGGGCCTCCTTCTTTGTTCTGGTAGGCTTTGTTTCTGGAAGGAAGAGGCCCCCCAGTGACAGAATAGGGATGACTTTCCTTGAGAGCACCAACTGAAAGTCTTAGCTCACCCTGGAGGGCTTTATACTCTGTGCTGGGGAAGGAAGTCTGATTTGTATAACTTCCTGTTCAGACTTCCTGTAATTTACCTAATTTTAGTTGCATGCTAATTTTGAGTTGGTTTCCATCTTCCTTGCAGCCCTGTTATGGCAGTCCTGGGCAGAGTTCACTCGGTGATATCCATCGATTTGTTTCCATGTACCTTCTGTCACTGAGAGGGGCACTGAAATGCCTTCCGATTTTTCCCTGTCTTCTGTTCTCTCTGCTGTTGCAGATTTATTTCTTTCTAATTTTATGCTGCTTTTTCAGTGGTGTTTGGATTGGTTGAGAAGTGAACAGATGGGCTCAGGTGATCATTTTGAACTAGAAGCCAAAGGAATCTTTTTTTTTTTATGTTTCCCTTTATTTTCTCTATGAGAAAGGAATCTTTTTTAAAGACCTGCTTTGTTGAGCTATGATTGGCATACGAAAAGCTGTAGATATTTCATATATACAAATTGATGTGTTTGAAGTTTACACCTATGAAACCATCAAACTGGCATCACTGTCATTGCCATGAATTTGTCCATCACTCCAGAAGTTTTCTCCTGCCCACACTTTTTTGTTTTTCCTTTTGTGGTAAGAGCACTTTACATAGATCTTCCCTGTTGGTGAATTTTCAAGTAAACAATGCAGTATTGTTAATCATAGACTCTGTCCTGTACAGTAGATCTCCAGATATTTATTTTGCATAACCGAAACTTGGTACCCTTTGACCAACACCTCCCCATTACTGTCTCACCTAAACCCTGGCAACCAGCATGCTACTCTCTGCCTCAGTGGGGTTGCCTATTTAGATGCCACATGTGAGTGAGATCATGTTGCACTTTGCTTTCTGTGTCTGGCTTATTTCATGTAGCATAAAATTCTGCAGGATTTTCATCTCTCTAAGGGCTGAGTAGTACAGTCAGCTTCTGCATCTACAGATTCAACCAAACTTGGATGAAAAATAACAGTATTTAAGCAATGCACAACTCGGGGATACGGCGGACCAACTGTTGACATCCTTAGGTTCTGCGGTGCTGACTGTGGGACTTGAGCATCTGAGGATTGTCATCCTGGAACCAGTCCCCTGAGGATACTGAGGGGTGGCTATATTCCATTGTTTGTATATATTACATTTGTCTGAA
Organism: Callithrix jacchus; assembly: GCF_049354715.1. Classification (NCBI taxonomy): domain Eukaryota; kingdom Metazoa; phylum Chordata; class Mammalia; order Primates; family Cebidae; genus Callithrix; species Callithrix jacchus. Next base: position 26,893,692 of record NC_133507.1, on the reverse strand, counting down.
TGACACAAAGGAATATTTTTAATTATGGTTTTACAAGCCTGTATTTTCCATTGTGAGCTGCCAAGACTGTTACGTGTCAGGGCATCCCGTCCCATGACCCAGGGGATCACTGCTGACTTCTCAGTCTATGTGAACGGTACTCCCTAGAGTTGCTGGTAATGCGGCCTGCACAGTTGCAGGTGAACTTCTCCACAGGTGAGACTGTCCTGTTGTTTTAATAATGTTGACAGCCTGATTAGTTTCACTGGGTGTTCCATAGTGAAAGAACTGACCAGCTCACGTTGTTAGGGCCTGTGCTCATGAGCTCTTGTTGAATTACCATAGTTTAAGGGGAACTTTACCATGGATTGTATTAGGGATTCCGAAACTCCGTCTTATCAGTGTTCCACAGTTTATCAGACTCAGCTAGTACACATTAAGTGACTCTTAATAGATAGTTTATTAATTTACAATGAGAAATATTAGGTCAAGGGGACATTTGCATTGTTATAGTCACATTGTCTCTGTACAAGCATAAAGAAAGCCACATTGCCACAGGTTTCCTGGGGCACACGGAATCAGTGCAGGAAGAGAGGCCGCTGCTCTGCATGGCCAATGGCCTCAGTTCTTTCTAATCCGACCACCCCCAGTGGCATCATCCTCCTGCAGCTGAGGTGAACCAGATACTTCCATCTGCCTGTCACTATGGTCCGCCTCCTGATGGCCTTTGACCAGAATGAACTTAAAATCATCTTCATTGGGAGGCTGAGGCAGGTGGACACGAGGTCAAGAGATCGAGACCTGGTCAACACGGTGAAACCCCGTCTCTACTAAAAATATAAAAAATTAGCTGGGCGTGGTGGCATGTGCCTGTAATCCCAGCTACTCAGGAGGCTGAGGCAGAGGTTGTGGTGAGCCGAGATCGCACCATTGCACTCCAGCCTGGGTAACAAGAGTGAAACTCTGCCTAAAAAAAAAAAAAAAATCATCTTCAGGCCGGGCACAGTGGCTCACACCTGTAATTCCAGTACTTTGGGAGGCTAAGGTTGGCGGATCACTTGATCAGGAGTTCAAGACCATCCTGGCCAGCATGCTGAAACCCCATCTCTACTGAAAATACAAAAATTAGCTGGCCATGGTGGTGAACACCTGTTAATCCCAGCTATTTGGGAGGCTGAGGCAGGAGGGTTGCTTAAGTCCAGAACTTCAGGACCAGCCTGGGCATCATGGCAAAACCCCATCTCTATAAAAAAATGTTTTTAAATTAGCCAGATGTAGTGGGGCACACCTATAATCCCGAAAACTTGGGAGGCTAAGATGGGAGAATTACTTGAGCCCAAGAGGTTGAGGCTGCAGTGAGCTGTGATTATGACACTGTACTCCAGCCTGGGCAACAGAGTGAGACCCTGTCTCCTCCCACCACACCTACCCCTGGAAAAAGGAAAAAAACCTTATAGTATGTGATGAACTAGGCCTAAAATATCTTGTGTATTTCTTTTCCATCCTAAGCAGAAAATCAGCAGTGTAATAATTTATTAATGACTCAGGGTCGTCACTGTGGAAGTTGGGAATTACACAGTGCAGTGATTTTTGACTGATGATTGATTTATATCTCATCTAGAATGATGTATAAAATATTAAGGGGGATAAATTCCCGTAAGGAAAAAGCATAAATAAGGCTGAAAAAATAAAATGGAGGTACAAAGAGGTTTAGACATGCCTCCTGTAGTCAGCCGCTGCCTGGTCTCTGGTGTCTGTACTGGGTAGAGTTGCCCCCCAAGCTCCGTGGGTCTGTGAGGGTGATGGATGCTGTGCTGTTTTCTCCCCGTCCTCCTCTTTCTCCTTCTCCTCTTCCCTCCTCCATTTCCTCCTTCCATTCCGAGTTTTATCAAGGATGGAGTTTTCTGCTCCTGGCCCTTTCTTGGAACCTTTTTACTTGTGGTGGGTTTCAGTGGAGGAAAACAAGGTGACGTGCCTTTACTTTGACAATTCTTATTACAAATCCCATCAAAGGTCTTTTAAATCCTGCACCAAGTAGTACTTCTGTGTTATCTTCATTTCATAACCACTGTTGTTATGTTTTTATACCCTAGTGTCTTACAGAATGACCAGAGTCAAACAAAGAATTGCAGGGACGAGGCACAAAGACCCCAGGGGAGTGTGCCTAACCGACACGATTTCGTCTGTGGGAGTTTCAGTCACAGGTGTGAACGCCTCTTGGGCATCAGGGTCTAGTCTAACAGGAAACAAAAATGAATATAATATCACGAACCAAAACTTGCCCCGAACACTTAGTCCATAAATACAGAAGATTTTCTCTGCTATTTCTGAGTTAGCATACCCTTGGAATGGAGATTATCTGAAGTCTCTTCTTCCTCAGACATTCTCTGAGAGTGATGGGCTAGTGCAGACATGGGATAGTTACGAATTCCCGCTGTATGCCGTTATCTACAGGGTCTTTAAGCTCGAATTTCGCATTCTAGTTTAGTATTAGTATAGCTTTGATTATTTTGATGGTCAAGGTGACTCTCATTACATCACTTCTTAATACCTGGTGTCATTATTTTTATATTTTTATGTGTTTATTTGGATTAGTTATTTATATTTTTAGAGACAGGGTCTCACTCTGTTGCTCATGGTGGAGTTCAGTGGCATGATCCTAACTCATTGCAGCCTTGAACTTCGGGGCTCACGTGATCCTCCTGCTTCAGCTTCCTGAGTAGCTAGGACTGCAGCTGTGCGCCACCATGGCTAGCTGATTTTTATTTTTATAGCGATGTGGTCTTGCTCTGTTGCCCAGGCTGGGTTTGAACTCCCGACCTCAAGCGATCCTGCCGCGCTGGCATCCCAAAGCTCTGGGATTACAGGTGTGAACTACTGCACCCCACCGTTTTTTGTTTGTTTACATAGGCTGTTGTTGCTGTTTGGATTTCTCTTGACTCAGGAGTGGTTTAGAAAAGATTTTTCTGCATCTTCCCCTCCCACCCCAGTTTCAAGGATTTTCCCTTCTCTCCTGTTAATTGCTTCTTTTTCTGTTCTTAACCTTTGAATTGTGGTTAAGGAATGTGCCATAGCTTCCATTTACTTTGATTCTTCGGTCGGTCCCTTTTTAAATTTCATAAAATCTTTTTACATGTCTGTGGTTTTCCTCCGATTGCCTGTTCCTTCTGTGTGTCTGTAGCTGCCTGGTACTGGGAATTGAAATAAGTTCTGTCAGAGGTCATATATAGCTGTATTCAAATAGGTTATGACAGGGAGAAAGAAAGATTTAACTTAAAGTTCAAAAACAAAATACAGTTAACTTGTCTGAAAGTGTTGTAGGGGGTATGATGAATTCTTAAGGAGACCTGACCCTGATGTCTTTTCATGTCCTTGAACAGCTGAACTTTCAGTCTTTCCTTCTCCCACATGGTGAGAGATCTGAATCACTTCAGGACACTCAGTACTTTAGTACATTTAAGCAGAGACTGAGGGCAGTTCAGCCAGTGGAGAGGGCATGTTAGAGTATCTGGTTGCTGGAGAAATTTAAGGTGAGAAATTCGAACTATCTGGTTGTTTGGCAGGTGGAACGGCATGGCTCTGTGTGTGTCTGGTGAGGAATGTTCTGTGTGCCCTCTCCAGCCTTGCTATCCTAGAAGGTTTGCATAGTCCGGATTCTTTTGAGCCACTCTCAGCCCTTTGGCTAACAATCAGTGTCACAGCATAGCATTCTTTTCAAATTAGAATATAATCAGTCTCCAGAAATAAAGACAGTTTATTGAGTGAGCAAAAGGTGGGGAAGAAAGGGAACAGTGCAGTGAGGACTGTGGGCCAAAGCTGGATATTTGAGGAGCTGCACGCAGTGGGGTCTGTGAGTGTTCCCAAGGTTGAGGGGCCAGTGACCAGTCTGGTGACATGTGTGCTGTTCTTTGGCCCGACTGCTGCAGCACCATGAATTCTGAGGTTTTCTAGTAAGGTTCTGCTTCTTCATCATTTAAAAATGTGAGTGTGGCATTAGGGGAAGGGCTGGGGTGACGTCCATGACGGATTGTCAGGCCTCCACACCCCTGACACAGCATTGCTGCTGCCACTCCTCCCTGGGTGCAGCCATCATTGGTGGCTCCACGTAGACATGGCTCTGCGTGGAGGGGCTGAGCTCTAGAGGCAGGCATGGACCTGGGTTCACAGCCAGGCTCTGCTGCCTAAGAGCGTTGTGGTCTGGGGCAATTCACCTACCTGGCAGGAACCTTAGTTTCCTCATCTGTGTAATGGAGCCCATGATACCACCCTACAAATGGGTGGCAGGATTAGAAAAAGGGCATGTAAAGCACCATTATCACTTTATTATAGTTAATTCTGTTGTGTGCCAAGCGCCTTCTAATAATGAACAAGAGTGAGCCCCTGCTATTGAGGAGTGTGACTATATGAATAAATGCATGTACACTCACCCACGTACAAACTCACCAAAATGGTTTCTAGCATCTTCCTGGTGTTCAGGCGCCCTCTAAGAGCCAGGACTGCCATTCACACGCAGATGAGACCTCAGTCCTCCCTGGGAAAATCACCTTTGGTCTGACCTAATCAAGCATGCTTTATGACCTGCTAGGGCTGAGCTTTTAGGAGAAAGTGACAGTGACTAGCTAAGAAGGACCAGAGGAGGCAGATCCAGGCCTCATCCCTTCCCCTCACTTGATAGAGAGGAAATCTAAAGGCAGGTAAATCACCTCAAGGCCTATGGGCATTTTTATTGGGTATTAGACTTAGGACTAGTGACTTGTGGGCTCAAAGTCCTTGAGCTCCCTTTCTTTAGTACATCTAAGTCGATGAAACCACGTGAACCACTAGACTGTAGGGCCTTCTGATGTCTGAATAAATTGACACTTTTTAGAAGATAAATGGGCATCTCCTCCTCAGTAGTCAAATTAGTTATTAAAAGCACAGATTGGATGGATGGATGGATGGATGGATGGATGGATGGATGGATGGATGGATGGATGGATGGATTGTAGAGATGTGGTTTCACTATGTTGTCCAGGCTGATCTCAAACTTTTTTGCTCAAATAATCCTCCTGGCTCAGCCTCCCAAAGTGCTGGGATTACAGGAATGAGCCATCATGCCCAGCCTAAAGCACAGATTTTCTAAAGTGTATATCTTTCTCAAGAGTTGATGAGGCACATGAGTGCCAGCCATATGAAACGAACTGGCAAGACTTTAAAAGCAGCCATTCATATTTTAGACTAGAATTAGCATTTATCATCAGATTGTTAGACTATAAGCCCATGAGGGCAAAATTCAGGTCTTCCTTGTTTATTATTGTATCTTCAGCTTGTGGGTGCTTGGTAACCATTGGAGGAATAAATTCTTCCTTTCTCTATTTCTGGTTCCTGGGGGGCCTCACAGTGAGAACCTAGCCAGCATGTATGCGTGTAACAAGCAGGGCAGGAAAAAAATCTCAACTGAGGTATTTATTATGTAACACTCAATTCAGATATTTATTTTATTTACGTAAATTGTGCTTTGTGCCAAAGAACTAGTGGATATGAAATCTTAGTAAAATCTTAATATTTTCATAAATATTTTGTTCATATTGTTTCACATTTTTCAATCTAAGGAATTCTAATACGTTGTAGAAAAGGGTGAAAAACATGCTTTTTATGTTAAAAAATGCATACAAATGTCATGGAAAGCATTTGTTAATACTGTATAGAAGATTATATATCATTCTGATTGCTTTCAAGTTTTGGGTGAAAAAACCATTCTTGACTGCCTTTAAAATTATATAGTCCTTTTCCACATTTCTTTTCTTTGATGGGAACTAAAAAAGCATGGTAAGTTGTCAACAGGGAGTCAGATGTATTAGAAATAATAATGCAGGAACATTCTAAGGCCGAGGAAAGGAATTTGCATGTTTAATATATTCAAGTACCTAATAGCATCACAGGTAGAATTTTGGAGAGACAGGGCTGTTTGAGGTCCAGTGGGTTTAGAAAGAGGAGAGCACTCAGCCAGGGAAACAGATGTGGAATGAAGTGACTGCTGGAATTGTGTTAAAAGCTGGGAAAAGAGGCCGGCACAGTGGCTCATACCTGTAATCACAGCACTTTGGGAGTCCGAGGTGGGTGGATCATTTGAGGTCAGGAGTTCAAGATCAGCCTGGGAGCCAGCATGGTGAAACCCGGTCTCTACTAAAAAAATACAAAAAAATTAGCCAGGCCTGGTGTCACTTGCCTTTAATCCCAGCCCCTCAGGAGGCTGAGGGAGGAGAACTGCACGCATCCAGTTGCAGTGAGCCAAGATCACACCACTGCCCTCTAGCCTGGGCAACAGAGCAAGACTGCATCTCAAAAAAAAAAAAAAAAAAAAAAAAATCTGGGACAAGAAAGACTCAAAGTGAGCACCTAGGCATAGACATATGGTGATTACAGATAAGCCTCACCCAGAGAAATGGAGTAAATGTCATGCTCAGAACAACTCCCTTGAGCCTCTTCCTTTGTTTTAGCATTTTAACCCCAGTATCTGGGGACCACCGGTTGGGGTCTGGAGCTTCCCTGTCCTGCAGAGACCATGGAATCCACTTCTGGAGGCCAGGCTTCCTCCGCCCTCCCTGAGTTCCTGCTGGCTGGATGGAGAGGCGCCTTAGTTGTATGATACGTGCATCTAGATGTTGTCATAGTCTGAATTTTTCGCAATGACAAAACAGTTTTATTTCGGGATGAAAACGCAGCTCTGCTTCTGTAGCTGTTTGAGACATTGTTGGCATGCAGCTTACATGAGGTCTCTCCATTTCTGAAATGATTTAAATGAGGAGACACAGTATTGTATGTTCTGCCAAAGAAAAGTCATTAGCATGACAGGATAAATGTAAGACACCAAGGTTGAGAATGTGAATAAAACGTGGACCTAGCTTTGCGCAGTGGCAGTATCGTAGCCAATGAGGTTTATCCAAGGCGCGATTATTGCTAATTGAAACGTGGACTTGCAGGACAAAAAGCCTGTGACGTGCTTATTTCAGATGACACATAGTACAGACTTGTGTGGTCTGCAAAAGAAATGGAATCTGCTATTTACACTGCTGGGTCTCTAATTATTGCCTTTTACTCCAAAAACTGGGTTATAAGAATATTGTAATTGTTGATGGCAAAGTGAATAGGATGGCATGTGGCTAGCTGGGATTTTAAATTATTAATGTCCTGGTACTCGATGTGTTTAGTTGCCAGTAAAGGCTGCTTGTCGATGATAAATCAGGGTGTAGGATTTGCTTCCTTATGTTTGTACACTGCATAGTATTTTAATGAAAATATAATGTTGAAGTTACTTCAAGGCCATATTTTAGACTGTCTGAAGAAGGAAATTGCAGAGTCCACGTGGGAAGGCCTCTGAGTCATACAGTCCCCGTCGACTCTGTGGAGGCCGTGGGACTGGATCTGGCATGCAGAACCCCAAATCCCATGTCCTTGAAAGATGGGTTGGGGTGATATTTTAGAATGCATTCGACCCCTTTAACAGCTGCCCTTGAGTGTTCAAATATAGAAACTGGAGTTCTGTTACCATTTTCTTCAAACGAGAGGTACTGTTAAAAGAAGTGTTTCTCTCCATGTTTCCACGTACTGCACTGGCTTCCTTTCAGAAGTGGTGTCCCTCGGGGAATCCGTTCATCTCCAAAAGAGAAAAAGGACGGTAGACTTGTGGTTATCCAGGGAGTGGTTTTCCTTTGTTGTGTTTTTTAAAAATCCAGGCGAGGGGGAGACGTAATGGAAGGTCTTCGTGACAGGGAGGACATCGGCATGTTTAAATAAAAGAATTCTTACAAGACCCCAGGTTTGTCATTACCACCAAGCTTCCCCAGTCTTCCCTGACCCTAACCTGTGAGATAGATCATGAGTAGAATGTTCTACCAGATTTGTAGAAGAACGGCATTAGTGACATACATATTTGTATAATGTCTTTGGTAAATTTTTAATGCTCTTGGATTTTAGAGATTTTACAGTAAAACACAAATTTTACTGTTTATTGTTTGTACTTTTATAATAACATCTCATTTAGAATTCAGGAGAGCTGGAAATTTCCTTGGTACTATCTGATAAGAAAATGAGCATGAGCTAGATTTAAGAGGAATGCTTACTCTTCTTTTTTTAATTGTGGTAAAATAGACATAACATAAAGGTTACCATTTTAACCATCTTTAAATGTACAGTTCTGTGGCATTGAGGTCATTCACCTTGTTGTGCAGCCATCACCCTTATTCATCTCTAGAATTTCATCTTCCCAAACTGAGACTCTGCACCCATTGTATGGAATGTTCACGTTTAAAGCTCCACTGACATCTGCGATGCTCAGGCTGGTGCTCTGGACAGACTCCTTCCAAATTGCTTTTCCCTGTGAGCTAAAGATGGGGCGGTGATAATTAATGCGACTGGGCAGCTGCACACCAGCCTTTTTAGGTCAGTGCCCCATTTTACACACAAGAGAACGGACACCCAGAGCAGGACTGGACCACTTGCCCCAGACTTGTCAGCTGCAGTGGTGGAATTGAGACAGTTGTGCCTGACGCAGAAGCTGCACTAACTCCCTCAATTCAGCGATGCTTCTGCCAGCTTCTGTCATTCACAGGGTTCACCGCGCGCCACGTTTAGTCCATGTCCCAGACTCTGACAGGCAGTTTCCATTCGGGTTAAAACAGTAACCTCTCTCGAAGCTGTAGTTTCCTTCTCTATAAAATAAAGTGGACCATTGTGTGATTCTCTAAGGGCCTTTTCATTTCTATCCTGTGTTTGGTATATTTCCACAATTGATGCTTTGAACTTTTTTGTTTTTTTGAGACGGAATCTCTCTCTGTTGCCAGGCTGGAGTGCAGTGGCACAATCTCGGCTCACTGAAATCTCTGCCTCCGGGATTCAGGCAGTTCTCCTGCCCCAGCCTCCCGAGTAGCTGGGACTACAGGTGTGCACCACCATGCCCAGCTAATTTTTGTAATTTTAGTAGAGACAGGGTTTCTCCAGGTTGGCTAGGATGGTCTTGATCTCTTGACTTTGTGATCTACCTGCCTCAGCCTCCCAAAGTGCTAGGATTACAAACATGAGGACGGGATGGCGAGTTGGAATGTTTCTGATTGCGGAATGGAAAATAGGGAATAAAAGGAAAAAGAATGAAAGACAGGCACAAAGAGAGAATTAGGCCCGAGAGAACAGAACTGAAGATGCCATCAAGGAGGGGCCAAAAGGCTGCTTCATGGGGTCTGTCCAGCGAAGAGTGTCTGTTTAACATACTTCCATTTTGAATGTTTGCAAAACACATTTAAGGGAATAAACAGCAAGAGTGGGCAGTGCTGAGCTGGAGCTGATGGAATAAGTGGGCCAGCATTCAGGCTTCAGTTCAGATGTGGCCTTGTGGTATCCCTGGGCTGCATTTGAGCCCACCTAGGCCCGCTGTTTACGGAAACAGGAAAGCAGCCTGGATGGGGCAGGACTACAGGTGCAGGAGAGAAGATTAAGGCTGGCCTGGCCAGGCGTGGTGGCTCACGCCTGTAATCCCAGCACTTTGGGAGGCTGAGGCGGGTGGATCACGAGGTCAAGAGATCGAGACCATCCTGGTCAACATGGTGAAACGCTGTCTCTACTAAAAATACAAAAAATTAGCTGGGCACGGTGGCGTGTGCCTGTAATCCCATCTGCTCAGGAGGCTGAGGCAGGACAATTGCCTGAACCCAGGAGGCGGAGGTTGCGGTGAGCCGAGATCGCGCCATTGCACTCCAGCCTGTGTAACAAGAGCGAAACTCCATCTCAAAAAAAAAAAAAAAAAAAAGAAAAAGGCTGGCCTGCCCGAGCCTGGCAGTTTCACTCACTGCCTATTTAATTCTTGCAGCAGTCCCAGAGGCAAGCCTTGCTCTACCCCTCTATGGCTGAGGAGAGGGTGCAAGGCAGAGCTGGATTCACTTTGTGCTGTCTGATTGCAGAGAGGACTCTTCTTTTGTGTCTCCTGCAAATCTCTATCTTCCCTCCCCTGTCCCCCACCTCCTCATGGTCATGACCACATTCTCCAGGTTGCTTACAGAATCCATTTTAGTCCAGCATTAAGAGGACTCCAAGCTCACATGTCTGAGTGCAGGGCCTCAGACGATGGCATCAAGCAAGCTTGCTTACTCGCTCGATCTCAGCTTTGCTTTCTTCCTTGTAGTAATAAGGTGTTCTATATGGTGACAAGGGTGTCACCTTTGTCTGAGCCCCAGGCTCAGCAGAAGAGGGTTTAGACATCCTGGGGAGGACTGGGATTGACCAGGCTTGGGTCCTAGGCTTATCCCCTAAGCAGTCACTCTGGCCAGGAGGGTTCAGTACTCTCATTGCCCAGACCTGGACATGCCTTCATACCTAGAGTTCAAGGACTGGGAGGCAGAAGGATGGTCCAGAAGGACCGAGCAGGTCACACACATTCTCTGTCCCCAGTAAGTCACTCTCCAAGAACTTCTGGCAAACATTCAGCAGTTTTAGTGCAGGAACTAAATGTAGTGTGGCTGTCTCAGATTCACAGTCATTTGCAAGTCAGTGTCAAGCAGGCAAACGCACCAACCATCTGTGTCTCCTCCAATATAGCTCTTGTATTAACTCATCCTACAAAGAGATGACAATTAGAAATGAGACACTTGAGTTTCTAGTTCTAAGAAATATTTTTCAGCCTTGGCAATCAAATTGACAATTAAATTCAATTTTTAAAGTTTTTTTTTCCCCCCAGCATAAAGAATTCATGAAATCTGTATGTTAACTTTTAGCTGGGTTTCTTGGAAGTGGACTAGTGAATTTTCTTTCTTTTTTTTTTTTTTTGAGAAGGGTCTGGCTCTGTTACCCAGGCTGGAATGCAGTGGTGCGATCTTGGCTCATTGCATCTTCCACCTCCCAGATTCAAGGCATCCTTCTCCTACAGTTGTGCACCACCATGCCTGACTAATTTTTGTATTTTGGGTAGAGACAGCGTTTTACCATGTTGCCCAGGCTGGTCTTGAACTCCTGGGTTCAAGTGATCTTCCTGCCTCAGCCTCCCAGAGTGCTGAGATTACAGGTGTGAGCCACCATACCTGGCCTAGATGTGACAGCTTGTGCAATCTGCTCAAAAACCCTTTGAGAGAGGTGGCATTCTAACCTTTCAACAGGTGTGTGTGCAGTTGTAGAGACACAGCTGCATTCCCTGGCTTTTCCAACATGTTAAATAATTACAGAATGCCAAGAGAATCTCCATTATGAATTAGAATGATTTCATGTGCAATTATACTCAGATAAGTTCAAGCAAATTATTCTGTTTTACTTGTAGCAGATTCAAAGAGAGTTGGTTTTATATTTAGGACTACAGCTTTTCCTCTGAAAGATGATTTTTAAAAAATTGAAGTCATTCTGTCAGGTCTTGTGTATTTTTGCTTTTACACAAAGAAAGGGTATATGGTAGGAGAGAATAGTCTTGAATATTATAAAGAATTATGTTCCTTTGAAGGTAGATTTTGACCTGACACAGAGAGCCCTTCCCTGAACCACTATTTGGAAAGAATTTCAAACATCTAGGATAGAATGAAGCATCATTCATTAAGGGTGGCAGCTGCTTTACAAAAATTAGATAAAGCATGTCTTGATATGTATTGAAATGAGTGAATAGGTTTAGGAAGGGCTGCATTGATTAGCAGGTATTCTACCACACCAAGCTGTTTCGTAAGCTGTGTTTTCCTAAAATGCCCTTGTTAGTCTGTGCATTATGTTACCATCTTCTCACACGGGACCTGGGCCTTTCAGAGCCTCTGCTATTAGCTCTGCTCCTGTCTCCTTGCCTGGACCGATGTTTCCCAGGCTCCTACTTCCAGCCACTTGTCTTCCACTGCACTCTGGCAGGAGAGAGAATGAGGAGAGCTCAGGGACTGGTCTTAGCATAGATATCCAAACAGTTTCAGGGAGATTTTTCTTTATAATTAACGCTGAGAGGTTGACTTTTTATGCCCTGCTTAGCATGTTCTAGAGTTCCCTGAAACTCAGTATATTCCCAAACTAATTTCCTACTGAAACAAATAAAATTCCAACTACCTGTTATCTCCTTCCCAACCTCCCAATTTGTGCCAATTTTCTCAACATTTACCTATAGAATTGTCTTTGAATCTCTCCCTGCGCCCCTCTGCCTGCTACATACATGTGGGATGTGAGCAACTCTCTTCTGCAAAAAACATCTTCCCACCTACTGCCCGTCTTCCCATTGCCACACTCTCCGCCTGCCTCCGCCTGGTGGGACCTTGTGCACATTCCCAAGCCCTTCACACTCTGGCTTCTCCTTGTTTTTACCCCCTGCTGCTTCCTAACCACAAACCCTGCTCCAGCTAGGGCAGGCTCCAGTCCCGTGTTCACAAGAGACTCTCCCTCCTCCTCTTTGAGAGAGGTTACTGCTGTTGCCTTTCTTCTCTTGATGTTTTAAATCTCCTCTCCTTTGACTTGGCTTCAAGTTCCACCTTATAACTGTAGTTCTTTTCTGACTTCGAGGTCCCCATTTCCATCATTCTCTTTGCGGTACTTCAGTGGACTTGACCATAATATTAATGTTGCCTACATTTATACTTGGTTTTAGTGTTGTTTCTTGGTTTGAATCTCATTTCCTTCATTATTTTCCCAAAGACCTGTAACCCAAGAGCACGCGATTTACCCTCCTTACATCCAGTGTTACTTGAAGACTGAGCCTACGTTTAATGCTGTATTTGGTATGTTTTATTTTATAACCACTGTTGAGAGAATACCTGGACTGTGCCCAGGTTTTAAAACTTCCAGGGGTTATAATGAACATGTATGTAAGTGTCCCTTTTAATCAAATTCGTTAAAAATTGGAAAAAGGAAAAATATACAGCAGACATCACTGACCTTTCCATTTTTATGTTTTCTCAAATAGCACCAAAGCAGCAGATACTTTAAAACGTATTTTTGTTTTCACCATTGGAATGAACAATCGGTAGAAATGTATTTGTGAAATTTTAATTAGTATAATGCTAAAAAATTTTCTAAATCTACAAATGTGGTTTTTTTTTTTTGCAGTTCCTCAAAACAAAGGTGTATTTTAAGAAAAAATAATCACATTTTAGGTGATTAATGCTTTTTTCCTCCTCTTCCTCCTAATTAAAATATAAAGCAAGCTTGTTAAGTTTGGGCTAAAAGGTTTGCCTGAGGGCGAAAGTATTCCACATGGCCGACTGTGTTTTCTGGTAGGTCCTATTTACGCACTGGCTTCCCTTGCATAGTCAGCCTTTTATTCTGAAGCTTTGCTCTAGTTTACTTTTTATTTTTTAAATGTTTATCTAAAGTTTATAAAGTCATTAGGATTTCTCAATATTCTCAGACTTCATCCTTCAGTTAACATTCACGTTACCTTCTGTGTTTATCTTTGTCCTATGTCTTAAGATATTTCCACTAGGAATTCTAGCTCTGAAATATTTAAAATGTTGACTTCAGAGTTAGTGGAACTGTGCCAAGCATGCTTCTCTGAAGATAAATGGGAGCGCTCCTGACAAAGGACGAAGTCAGGGCCCATTAACTTAAACAGGATGCAGTGTGTCTCAGGGAGGCCAGGCTTGCTCATGGTTATAGAAGGAAAAGCCAGCCTTACGTTAAAACAAAAACAAGCAGATTTTAACCTTATAAGTGATGGTTCCCATGAGACACCATCTTCTTGGCGCTGTCAGCCTCCATCGCAGGAACTTCCTGCCTCAGTGCTTCCTCTCGCTCCTGAGACGGCTGCCAAGTCCTCTGGGTGCTCTTGGGGGTGTGTCCCATATGCTGAGTGGGAAGGGAAACCTAAATTTGTGCTGATCCACGTGTACTCAGCATAGCCTGTGACTGCAAAAGAATGGTAGACATTGGGAGAGGCTGAGAGCAAAAACTTGCAAAAGGGATTACTGCACACATCGCACTGCCCGTGACAAAGAGTGATGATTCAGGGTTATGGCTTCCCCTGAATTGAGAAAAAATTGGTAAAAATTGAGAGACTTTAATTTCTTGTGCTCTGTTTTAAGAAAATCTTACATCATGCTTAAAAACATTAATGCCTACATGCTTAGTAAATATTATTACGGTCTTCATTTTTGCTAGTTTGCATACAAGAGATTCTGTTCCTATCTAGACCCCAAGATGATGTTAAACTTTGAATGGATTATATATCCACTGGAATGATGACTGTGTCTGAAATTTAGTTTCAATTTGTTCAAAAGCAGCTTTTGGCTAGAACCACATTCTGTTCAAAGCAAAAGGTGCCTCCAAACTCACTGGTTCCCTGAGCTTGGAAATTGTTAACTTGCCCAAAGGGAGATACAGTTTTACCTCCCTTGTGGAGCTTACATCGTCATTGGCAGCATAGGGCATGCCGCAGCACCGTTCATAGCACCCACTTGCCTGTCCTTAGGCATCCGAGTGGATGGCTCGGGAAAGAAAATTCTGTCTGTAGACTGGAGGAGTTAGGAAAAGGGAAGACACGAGGTGGGACCAGAATGGACCCAAAGGACCCAGAGTTGTTCAGATGACGACAAGGAGGGAGAACATTCTGGGCAGAGGGTGTTTCTGAGCCAGTGAGGGGAGAGCCTGCATCACAGGAGCAGAGGGGCCACTTGGAGAGAAAAGGTTGGGATAGTTGGACGGGGTTAGATTGTGGACATGGACTTTTATCCTAAGCATAGTGGTTGCCTACAGAGTTTGATGAATGAAGTAGCATAACGAAAGCTTTCTTTTTTGTTTTGCCTTTTTCTTTTCTCAAGGAAGATGTATCTGTTGGGAAGGATGGATTGGAGTAGGGAGTGGCATGAGTGTGGCAGTTTATATAGATAGAATTGGAAGGAAAGCAAGTGTGGGAGAGAAGAGAAGTCAGGTGTGGGCGTTGATTATGCCTGGGGGATTCCCAGGTGCTGTCTTGGGAAAAAGGAGAAGCTGGGATGGAAGCTGGTAGGCTGGCAGAGTGTATGCTGTTAGCACCAGTCAGGGTGTGGCAATGGATTGGAACCAGGTAAGTAGTCAGGAACCATGACACCTGCTTCCTTCTCAACCATAAGCTGACACACACAAACCAACAGGGTAGGATGGAGCATGGGTAGTTTGAGCAGCCAAGATCCCTATGGGGCTGTCTGAGCACCACGGAGAGGGTTGTACAGGCAGCAAAAGTAAGGATTCCTGAAAGACTCCGGCTAACAGACCCTGGGTACCTGGATGGAGACGTTCATCACTGGGCAAACTGCACATTCACAGACTGAACAGAAGGCAGATCATGATCAGTTGTCCAAAAGATGCTGCCATTTGTAGCCCACCACAAAGCAACAGAGGTGGTATCAGAGAAATGATGGGTCTGGAAAACATCTCAAAGGTAGAAATGCTGGGATTTAGTGACTACGAGTGTGTAAGAGCAAAAGGGGAGAGAAAGGTGAAAAACTCATACTAGTTCCCAAGCCTATGTGATACAGGATGTGGTGATTGGTAGAAACAGAAAGATTGGGGAACGAATTTGAAGAGTCAGGTTTGGGAGATGTTACATGTGAAGGGATGGGGTGCTCGGGAAGAAGCGTCAAAAGACAGGAAAGGGATGGGGAGGCTGGAATTAAGGTGAAATACTGGGGGCGAATGAACACACTCTAGAGTCTGGCCACCCATTTATTCATTTAATGAATATTTATCACATAACTACTGTATGTCAGCCACCGTGCTAGATGCTGGCATTGGACAAGTTCTATTAATATAGGGAAATCAATTTGAAGATAAAAGATTCCAGAAAGTGGCGAGGATTGAGCTTTGAGAGATGCCCACCTATTGTGTGGGAGAAGAAAGAGGAGTGAGCAGAGGAAACAGAAGAACTGTGCCCAGGAAGAGCAGGGTAAATCTAGCTAATGTGGTCCTGGGGAAACCAGAGGAGAACATTTTCAGAATGACATGGTGTAGTCAATAGCAGACATTTATTATGCACCTTTCTCTGGCGCAGAAAATACTTTGCTCTTCACCTCATCCCTTCAAGAGTAGAGAAGCCTCCCCTGGCAGCTGAACTCACAACCTACCTGTGAGCTCTCTTTTATCCCGACTGCCATGTTCCACAGGGAACAATATTTAGCATGCCTTTGCTACTGCCCTACCTGTTGGATTTTCTGTTGTATTTGTATTTTGAATCAGAATGCTCCCTGATTTTGTCCCAGTGTGGTTTAGATATTTGTCCCCTCCAAATCTCTTGTTGAAATATGACCCCCAGCATTGGAGTTGGTGTCTGGTGGGAGGTGTTTGGGTCCTGGGGGTGGATCCCTCATGAATAGCTTGGCACCCTCCCCATGGTAGTGAGTTCTCTCTCTGTTATATTAGTTCACATGAGAGCTGGTTGCTTATAAAGAAACTGGCATCTCTCTTACTCTCCCTCCCACCATGTGACACACCTCTTCCTCCTTCTCTTTGTATGAGTGAAAGCTTCCTGAAACCTCACCAGAAGTGGAGCAAGTACTGGTCCCACGCTTGTACAGCCTGCAGAACCGTGAGCCAAATAAACCTCTGTACTTTATAAATTACTCAGTCTCAGGTATTTCTTCATAGCAACACAAAGTGGACCAATACCGCCCCCGTTGCTCTGTGTTATTTGGGTATTTCTTTGAATGTGCACGTGGGCTGCTGAGTTCCCTTTCCTAACTCAAGTCTTGTCCCTTTTGGCCTTTTCTTCTTTCTTTCTTTTTTTTTTTTTTTTGAGATTCGCTCTTGTTACCCAGGCTGGAGTGCAATGGCGCGATCTCGGCTCACCACAACCTCTGCCTCCTGGGTTCAGGCAATTCTCCTGCCTCAGCCTCCTGAGCAGCTGGGATTACAGGCGTGTGCCACCATGCCCAGCTAATTATTTGTATTTTTAGTAGGGACGGGGTTTCACCATGTTGACCAGGATGGTCTCGATCTCTTGACCTCGTGATCCACCCGCCTCAGCCTCCCAAAGTGCTGGGGTTACAGGCGTGAGCCACCGTGCCCGGCCCTCTTCTTTCTTTTTAAGCCTCCAGTGCCACACGTCTATTCTGCAGATGTTTGTGTGTTCTGACCTTGGGCTGCACCAGCTCCCATCTCACTTCCTGATCCCCGCTGCCCGGTCAGTGCCTCAGTTTGTTTTCATGTTTTGTTTTCTTGCCTACCCTTTCCACACATGCTGACTTCCTGATTCTGTTGCTTAACTAAGCCCTTGATACTGTGTCCAACAGCTTTAATCTTGCCACCTGCTCAGACCTGTAGTAGACCTGACCTCATTACTTATTCTCTGTGACCTCTCCCTGCTGGTCTTCACTTGCAGCAGGGCACTGCCTGTTGCTACCATGTTAGTATCCTTTCTTCTGAGCTATGTCTTGAGTTCCTTAGAGGGAAGAAACACACATCCTAAGACTGAATGCATTTTGAGCCCTTACGATGAACTCTGATCAGAAATATCATGGATTCCATTTTCTAGGCTGTACTTGCTTGCGCTGGTCATTTATGGGCCTGTGGTTTCAGTAGTGGGAGAACACCTCAGCTGTCGGCCTTCCTGCCTTCTCCCTCTGGCAAATCCCCTCACCTCGGCCAACTCCCAGGACTAGGAGTTGGCCAAAGTAGGGTGGTCAAGAAATCAAAGACTCGGGTTTGTAACACCGAGGGCTGAAGATGATGGACTGTGCTAAGGTACAGAGACATACAGTTCCCAAGTAATTCAGATGCTTCTCATTTTGGAACCACTGTCATAGAGGTCACTAGTCTAATACTTTGATAGAAAAAAAAATCCTGGTACTACAGTAAAAAGAGTTGCCTCACCTGCCAAAAGCAAGTGTTAGAACAGAGAAGCCTCTTACCATTCTACTAAAAGTCCCAATACTTTCACAGAATTATCTCCCTCCTTGGTTCCTCATTTGGTGTCAAACAGTGTGGTAAAGACAGGAAAAAGCAATGGAAAAGTCCCTAACACAGCACTAACGAATCTGAGTATTTGACTTAGCACGCTCTTGTTTTCTGAGCCCTTTCAAAAACATAAACGCTGGCTGTTAGCAGCAGGCCTGCTGACTCCACACGAAAGGACCAGCAACACCGCTTCCCTTTTTCCCCCGACAAGTCACTGCCTAATAAGTAAAGGAAATTGGTAATGAAAATTTGAAAGAAGAACTACTCAGTCTCACCACTTGAAGATAACCATTATTACCATGTTCATGTATTGCTTCCAAGTCCCTGTTCCATATAGAGGTTTCTTTTTAGAGATGTAATTGTGACCCTGTTTCTGTAAGCTGCTTTTTCTGAGTGTTTCCCCATGTTAACTCTTTATGAGATATAATTTTTAATGGTGTGATGTTTCCTTATGAAGTTTGTTTTTAGAATCTACCATGAGTTGTAACAGTTTTGTCAGGGCTGTCTCCACATTTGAAGTATCTGGTGAACTTTTTCTTTTCGTCATAAAATTTAACCGCCATAGATAAAAGTTCATAAAACACAGATGTCCGGCTTGATGACTTATAAAAGGAACACTTGTGATGTGACATAGACCCTCACCAGCACTTACAGCCCCCATGAAGGCCATGCTTCTCTCCAGTGATGACCCTTTTCCTTCCTGTCTGTAATCGCTGTCCTGACTTTGGTGATTCACTTCCTTGCTTGTCATCACAGGCTTACCACCCAAGGAAATATCCCGAAACAACGATGTTTCAGTTTGGTGGGTTTAAGTTTTTTGTAAATGACGTCACATAGTGTGTGTTCTGCTGTATCTGCCTTTTTTCTTTAACAGTATTTTTTTTTTAAAAGGGTTACCCAGGCTGGAGTGCAGTGGCACAAACAGTGCTAACCGCAGCCTTGACCCCCCTGGGCTCAAGTCATCCTCCCACCTGAGCTTCCTGAGTAGTTCGGACTACAGGTGCTGCCACTTTGCCCAGCTAATTTTTTTTTAATTTTTTTAGAGATGGGGTCCTGTTTGTTGCTCAGGCTGGTCTCAAACTTCTGGTCTCAAGTGATCTTCCCACCTGGACCTTCCAAAGTGCTGGAATTACAGGCATGAGCTATTGTGCCTGGCCTTAACAGTGTGACTTTAAGATTCATTGGTGGTGATGGATGCACCAAAATTACAGAAATCACCACTAAAGAACTTATCCACATAATGAGAAACCACCTGTACCTCCAAAACTACTGAAATATATGAATTTTTTTAGTGTCCACATACATATTCTACAGCACAACTATACCACAGTTTATTTATTTACTCACTGTTGATATACCTTAAGGCTGTCTCTCTGTGTAGACAAGCACACACAGTCTAGTATATATTTCTGGTATACGTAAGCACTTATTTCTGTGATGAATTTATCTGGGAGTAGAATTGCTAGGTCCCTGGGTATGTGCTAATAAATCATGTCACTTAATATTGCCAAACTCTTTCTAAACGGATTCTATCAACATAAACCCCCATCAACAGTGAATGAACATTCCTGTACACATCCTTGCCAACACTTAATATTGTTAGACTTTTGAATTTTTGTCAATCTGATGAATCTGTAGAGTATAACAT